>NW_024104322.1:600000-1080000 GCF_003945595.2 Pipra filicauda | reverse complement strand
TTCCATAGCAACCCCCTAACTATTAATTTTCAATTAAAGCAGACACAAAGCGGACAGCCTGAGGCTGGCAGACAGTGTCAAGAGCCCATCTCTGTAGGCAACAGTTTCACACAGCTATCAAGCGATAGGTGCCTCTTCCACAAAGCTGTATCAGAGGTACGTCAAGTTTGGCTGGTTAAAATTACATTAACCTTGAGTTCAGTCCGAAATATTTTATATCAGGCATTTACAAAGAAAACAACATATTGACCAGAGCCTGAGTCAGAAATAAACTAGCAAACAACAATTTCAAAACCATATGCAGCACAGAAAAGAGAAAAAAAAAGAAACATAGAAGGGGAGGACATGCTTCTCACTGGTTATGATACCACTGCATTTGTCAAAAACCTTTTAATCTTTAGTATTTTCATCATCAACATCACCACCATCATCATCTCCTAAAACACACTCCCCACTCTTAAGTAAAACAGTCATCACACCTACTCTATTATGAAGATTAGAATTAATTCTAAGGCATGAATTTTCCAAAGATGTCACAACACTGGGTACTATTCTGTAATTTACAAACAACCAAACCAAAACAAACAAAAATATTTTCAAGTATAAGGGAATTATGTGTTTTCTCTCTCTCTCACTTGCCATCTTTTCACCAGAAACTAAGTTTCCCATTCCAAACTTCCACTCATTGCTACCAGCTTTTGGCCCATCTCCCTGTTAACAACTCAGAGGTGTACTTTGCATGGTTTGCATTTACCATTCTCCCTACTGCACTGAATTCTTTCTGCACCAACAAACCAGAAGACATTTCTTGATCTCCTCTCTGAGAATCAAGGCTGTCATTAGATTTTTTTTTAATTATTCTTTTAAATCTTCCCTTATCTCCTTCCCTCTTTAATTAAGGCAGGTGGGCCCCTGTATGCAAATACAGACCACTAAAACAGCCGGGTCCTGTGCAGTTACTTGGGCAGCCTAGACCTCTGGCTGCTACTGGATGGGATTTTTCACTCCTGGGTGCAGAGAAAAACCCGCTGGCAGTGACAGGTATTATGTCACAGCCTGTTTTCTACCAAACAAAAGATGACAGGCAATGCAAACTGTTTTTCAGATGACAAGTTCCCGTCAAATGCATTGCTCTAATTCTGCACCCTTCCTGCCCTTTTGCCTCTAGCAACAATTATGCAAAAGAACATATAACAGGTCAGGATCGCCCCCAAACTCGATATGATCTCACTTGTAATCCTCTGGACAACTGTCAGCTCTTGCAACAGTTGGATGCTATCTCTAGTACCACAGGATCTATAAGCAAGCCTTGCACTGATAAGCCAAAGAACTGGTTTAGTAAGAGTCCTGAGCGCTAGAAGGAACTGAGAGGAAGAAATGTGAATAGTACATATCAGCATTAAGTAATACAAATTCCAAGATACTTGGCCAATATTTAGGGAATCCCTGTATTGATTTAAATACAAATAACTAGAAATCATATGCTTAACCCTGCAAAACCTTTACATGTGAGAGAGGACAGACAGACAACTTGAATAAGTAAGAACTGGAATCATAAAATCATAGGGTTGGAAGGGACCTTAAAGATCATTTAGTTCTAACCCCTGGAAGGAGACACAATCATGGATTCACATAATAATGACTAGATTTAAAATTTTATGTATTTACATTTTACTGTATATATAATCACAGAATACAGAACACTATATTAAATCCTAAAAAAAAAAAAAAAAAAAAAAAAAAAATTGTCACTTATTTCCTGATAAAAAAGCTACTTCCTACATTTACAATATTATGGTTAAATAGTTAGATATCAGAATTTTACTGTTTCTATTCAAATTGTGTTTTAATAATGAGAACATAAAAAGGATGGTATAATTAAAGAAGATGTAACGAACCACTTAAAAGCAGGCCCTCCAAATTTCTGGTGTTTAAAGTTAAGCTTGCTTAGCAGGCTTTTTTTTTTTCCCCCAACTTACTCAATTAACAGTGATTAACATTGGTAGCAATTATAAGCATGCACAGGGAAGAGGAAGGATTGACTGTTTGCCCTCCAAGTTTCCAATTTCCCAGTTTTCCAATAACGTCTATTGTTTGCTATGTGCAGACATGAAGTGAATAACACATAAATTCTTGAAAGCTTGTTGTAGGTGGGTTTTCACTTTCCAAGGGTTTATTAGAGACTGGCAGTCTCTAATAAAAGTGGAAAGGCACTGAGGAAACCCAAGCTCACTCTGTACTGAAGACAGTTTCAGTGCTGCTGCCATCCCACCAGGGCAGTCTAGGAATACACTTGGGAATATGTACAGTGACTCTGGGGCCTACAGCTATAATTTTTGTGAAAAGCAAACCCTACACAACAGCACTGTTGAGGACTGATGCACATATGCACTGCTCAGGGCTGGGACCCTTTCAACGGGTGAACCACAATTTATACAACTAAGTCTGCAACTTCTTCTTCATCAACCCTAGATGACCATGAGATACAAAGTACAATTATTATTTTTCATTCATTCATTTTTCAGTTTGAAGTATCCTAAATATTGAGAGGATTTGGCCACAGATCAGCAGTATGGGGTCTTGACAGTGGTGTGAGTTGTGTGTCCCTCAGCATGGCACAGGGACACATGAGGGCAAGCAAGGACACAAGACTTGTCTTGAAGAATTGTCCTGGGTAAAGGGAGTCAGTCTGGCTGGAGTGAATCCAAGGGTGAACAATCCTATCTGCTGCCAAGCTCTGCTTCCTGGGGGAAGAAGCTTCAGGAGAAAGCCCGGGTGAAAACTGGCACAGGTACAGTGAGGACGACCAGGACCCCAGCAGAAAACAGAGAATAAGCCAGGCAGCCAGTGTGTGTCACATGTACAATTCACACACGTGGGTTTTACTAAAAACATCTTTTGCTTCGTGAATACTTTAAAAAAGTCTGTGGTTTCCAGTGATGATTATGGTTTGTTCCACCCAAACCCCAAAGTCCTTAATTGTTGACACTATGTCAACACTTACCTCTTTTTCTTCCTCAGAAGGTTAACAAAATGTGTTACAAACTTATCTGGGAAAAAATATACAACTTACCAGGAATTACGTATTTATTCTACATTAATTTATTATTATTTTTTAAAAAATTGAGCCAGTAAGAATGGTTAATTGCTTGACCATTCTTTAATTAACTGTTGTGGATACAAATCTGTATCCCTGATGGATCATGTTTTGTTGCAAACAGTAAGTTGCCATCACACTACAACACACAGATGGTCAGGCACCAACTGGTTAATAAAAGTTTTTACATACAGCATGTGACCAAGGATACTAGATTAAAAACAGCAAGGCAGGCAAATATATTCCTTAAATCTTCTGTTTGTAATAAACTACAAATATGTTCTTGATCTAGGGTATTTGTGAACCTCTGAAAGATTTTGGCAATAAAACAAACTAGGGCAGGTTAGAGAGAGAGAGGTGTCTACATCTCTGGTTTAGATTCCCCCCCCAGTACTAGAGTTCAGTGTGTGTTTACCAGGAAGCACTTATGACAGCTGTAGATCTAGAGATACAACAAAGAAGAAAAGCAAGTTTCAACTCACTATTTACAACCCACTGATTAGTTGACTGGTTGTTCTTCTTCATAGCCATTTATCAACAATATTTCATTCACAAAAATCCTGTTAGTACACTAATCCATTTTCTCCAAGTAAAATAAACACTTGAGGCTTTCAAGGTTTATTCCACCAAATTAATGAAGACATGAATAGTAGTTAAAAAAAAAAAAGTCATATCAAAAGATACCATTTGCACCTTAGAGAACAAAACACAGACATTCTATACTATCCTGAACTGAAGACAGAATATCATATTGTTGTGGTTTAGGAATGGTATTCACCAGTTTAGTACTCCTACTAAAACCATACCCCACTCTCTCTCCAATTGGAGGCACCAAAGGTGCCAGAAAAGAAAGGATTTACATGGAAAGCCCCTGACAATAAGCAATACTGTGCCACGTTTACCCAACTGGAAGGGACCCCTTCTCCCCAAAAGGGACTCCCTTTCCCCCATCCCTTTAATGATGTGAGGTGGTATAGAATAATCTCTGTGTTTTAGCCACACCCACTCCAAGCTACTGCAAAAAATTAACCCTGTCCTGGCTTGAACCAAGAGCCATATACACAAGATATGAAAGCAGCTGGAATGATTGGTGAAAGCCTTCTCGTGAAAACACAGTTTAGTATTTCAGTATGAACAGATACACCATCTGCCTCATTGAATCTGGTAATATTTACTATTTCACCAGAAAGGCCAAAGGAAATATAAAAGTTCTCTTTTGCTTCTGTCACACCTTTGCAATTAGCAGGCAGCTACCAACATCAGTCTTTATTTCAGGTTGTTCTGAGTGCATTCCAGAGCCCAATGCCAATGGGCACAACAAGCAATTATAAGGAAAACCTATTTTCACCAAAAAAACCCCAAACAAACCCTAAAACGATTTATCCATTCTTAATTATTAAAGGACTGTCAAAATAGAACAAATTGCAGATACTTCTTGCCTTCACAGCAGCCAAGTTTGGTAGGTTCCCAGACTCTGGCTACTTAGACACTCCTGTCTCTCGCAAAGACAAAATGTATAACAGGTTTTCAATACACTTTTCACAACTGCAAGGCAGGAGCCTTCTGCAACTGGAGACCCCCTGAGGCAGCACAGGGACGTGGTGTCAGCCAATCCCAGCCCTTGCCTGCACTTGCTAAAGGGAGGATTAAGGAGCACAGCATTGCTCTTCTCAACATCACCATCACTTTAATTTATCTGTTTGCTAGATTTACATATGTTGAGGTTTTTTCTTTTTACTTTTTCAAACAGTAGATTGCAATGTTACTGGTTCCTTCTACTGGCATTTATGTACTTTCCTCCTCTCATGACATTTGTGATGAAATGTATCACAGTCAGCAAAGTAAATGAAATTATTTTTTTTAAATCTCCCTCAATCAGAAGTTTTGTCATCTGCTCCCAACCAAAATAAGGCATTCTCTGTCCTTCCTTGATGAACTTCTGCAACAGCTTCCTCAGCTCATCTATTCCTGGCCTCATTTATTTCAGCTCCATATTCCTGTTCTGAACTCCAACTCACTGAGTTTGATCTGGTCTTCTGCACTGTTTTGGCTCTGACCTGACAGAACAGTGACCTACTGAAGCTATTATCCATCCAGAATGACAACTGAAAAGGAAGGCTTGGAGGTCTGGCCGTTACAGCTCTGGAGATTTCAAACACTGCCACCTACCAAGTCCCAGAACTCCACACTCTTTCCAGTCACTTTGGAAAGGCTTTTACTCTCACATATATCTCCAAAATTGCTAGGTTCCACATTACACATTGAAGGGCAAATTTCTGATATATTTAAATAACAAGTTTCTCCACTGTCTGTAGGAAAAAATTGCTATTTTAGTGAGGCCCACATAAACAAGGGTTTGAGCTCCCTCTGCAGGCTCCATGTCTGTAATTAACAAAGAAAAGCTTTTCCCACGACCACGCAGTCATAAACGAATAATGATGATGTGCAGAAACAAAAATGTTTTGACAGGATTTGGGATGAGAGTAGTTGAAATTATCATTTATGTTTTTTTTTAAATGAGACATTTTGAGAAAATCGTGGCCTAGTGTAAACAGGTGCACTCCACCACAGTGAAAGAGCACCAGACACTTCACTTCGAAGAGGGTTTAGCTAATTTTATGTTAATTTGAACGGCAACTTAAATAAATAATGATAACTAACTACAAGAGCTAGTACCCACTAGGGAAAGTGTTAGGAGAAAAGGATGCCATCAAGACAGAACAGCAGGGGAAAAAAAAGTAAAAGGTTAACTTTTTACTTTAACTAGTAAAGCAGATTAAGCTACTGCACCAGACTTATACTGATTTAGTGGTATAGAATATCTGGAGTGTACACATTATTAAAATGGCAAACAGATTTCTATCCCAAGTAGCATCAGATCTATACACTCAGGAGCTAAATCAGCTCTAAATTTCACTGGAGCCACCATCTAATGGGATTTTGTACAGGATTAGGCCAGAAATGTGGATTTCTTTGACATATCAAGTCCAGTCATTAAAAAGAAGCCTCCTTTTTCATGCTAACAGCATTTTTCCTTTTTTCCTTTTCGCACTGGGGGGAAAAATTAGGATTTAGAGATTACATACAATCTTGGGAAAAGTTATTCAGATTACACAGTGATAAGAATAAAAAAGAGAGAAAATATATTTAATAAACAAACATACATAATAATGTTAAATTGAAATACATATCTGTGTTTAGCAGCTCACCTCTGATCCCAACTTTCACTGCATTTCAGCTTCAGTCTATTCTGGCTGGGAGTTCAGGTATGAAGCCCACAAAACCAGAATGTAACAATGCAGCAAAGAACTTATTTAAAAGCCACAGACATCAGAAAAACCAAACATACAAAAGTATTAGAAAACACAATGATATATAAAGATTCATGTCATCTTTCTTAGCACATGTGAGAAAAAATAAGATTTTTGACTAGATATCACCAAGAAAATTCTTCTAGAAGACACTGTTCTTTCAACACATGTTTCTCATTAATCATTTCTAATTGACATTCAGGCAAAATTTTTTGTGATTTCCTCTGTTTACATGTCATATTTTTCTATTCTTATATCTTTGAGGTCTATGCATGCTAACATTTTTAGATAATTGCCCTATTTTTGTACTGCAGCCTCTTAGAGGTAAGACTGTATCACACTATGGAGAGATCTGTAATCTCTGATATGCAGAAGAGCTCTCTCTGGGGCCAGAAAGACTATTGAAGATTCACTATGGAAGCCCCGCTCTGCTCATCAGCCCACATGCAGCTGAGACACTCTAACACAGCTTTTCTTTATTTGTTGAGATAAGCTACATAAAAAACAACGGGCAGACAGATACTAGTGGTGCTTCCTAGGGATCAGTACTGGGACCAATACTGTTCAAAATCTTTGTTAGCAGCCTGGGCAACAGAATGGAGTGCGTCCTCAGTAGCTCTTTGGATGGTCCCAAATTGGGAGTGTGGAGGGTATGTGGAAGCACTAATGGGATGCTTTTCAGAGGGAGCTCAATAGGCCAGAGGAGTGAGATGATGATGAACGTCATGCAGAACCTCACCAAAACCAAGTGCAAAGTACTGCAACTGGGCAGTAAGAACCCCATATTGGAGTTCAGGAGTCACCAAGATACAAAGCATCTTTTCAGAGTAAGGTCGGAGGAGCCCTGATGGATAGTTGAACATGACCCTGCATGTTCCTGTGCAATTAAAAAGGCCAGTTATATGCTGCATTAGCAAAAGTGTAGGCACCAGGTCAAAGGAAATGGCTTATTCTCTGTTTAGCACTTGTGGCAATGCATCTGGAGTACTGTGCTATAGGCTTCTTTTTGTACATGACGCTGACGTATTATGATGAGTCCATCGGAATACCATCAAGGTGCTAAGGGAGCAAGGACAGGATGAATGGGGAGAATTTGAGAATAGTAGGTTTGTTCAGCCTTCAGAAGGGAAGGCTATATAAGGATGCCTTTACTGTCTACAAGGACCCTCTATGGTAAGGTGTGGAAGGGTGGAATCAGAGGCACACCGTGACAAGAAAAAGGTAATGGACAGAAGTTGCAACACAAGAATATCTGATTAGATGAGAGGAAAAAGTCATTCACAGTGAAGTGGTCTAACACTGTAACAGGTCTCCACTCTCAGAATCAAAATCAACTAGGAAAGACCCTGATCAGCCTGTCCTAAGTGAACTGTGCAGTGACTGGAAACGGGGACCTATCATTTCTAGAGGGCCTTTTCTACCTGAATTCCACCAGAAGCCCATGATCCAGTAGCCAGGATTGCTAATGGATATCCTTAAGTATCATATACATTACCAGTCATCTCTGCTGGTGCACGCAATGGCCAAAAGATGAATAGAGTTGTTCACAGAACTTCCCTGGGCATGCACAGACCAGCTATCACACACATAAGCACAGCAACTCTGCTGAACTAAGGACACGCCAGGTTTCCTGCTCGTGCTCAGATCCCTGCCCCAGCTTCCACACAGCAAGTCATGTCCCTTATATTAGCCAAGACAAGCTTTGTGCCGTAGTGCTATGCTAAAACTGCATTGGGTAGTCTGCACAGGGCTGCCAACAGGACACGCAGATCACATCACTCACAGCTAACTTGGATAGCTCTGCATCAACTTAGATAACACTGTTCTGGTGAGTCCTTCTAATTCTTACACTGCATCTATCACAACACATTGGAGCGTTCGGTAGACATGGTTTAAAACACACCTACCTCATCTAAAAATCTAACTAATAATCATACTATACATATATGTTAAGTCATTTGAATCCTCCCCCCCCCCAAAAAAATCTCTTTTATTGAAGCGCTTCATGTTTGTTTTGGTTAACCAAAGCTCAGACTTAGAAGGAATATTTTACCTGTAGTAAATCATAGTTACAAATTACATAGTTTTACATTATACTTACACATTCATGAACCATTAGCTACCGACCTGGTGATCTGATACCCTGCTTATAATGGCCCCCACATTTTAAAAAGCATTTTTCATCAGAAAGTCAGTATCATTATCCCCATTTTTTAACAGATGAAAAAACTGAGGCATAAAATAAGGAACTGATTGGATCAAGGTCAGGTAGCAAGCTAGCAGCAGAGACAGGAATAAAAACAAGGTGGCCTAAGACCTAGTGCAATGTGCCTTACTGTCATTTCCTCACCCCAATGTCTCTTTTGTCTGGGTTCCTGAATTTCAATTTACCCTCTCTCAAATGTATTAACTTATTTTGAGGAAAAAATATTCTAATTTTTTGGTTGCGTGACTGCTCCCTCTATTGTGATCTTTATAGGTACTCAGATACCTTTTTATATTGTTAAAATATGAAATAAAAGATATGGAAAATGAGATTATATACATGCTTTGTAAGATTAATTTAATGGTGACAGAATCTTGATTTCCTCATCCCTGCACAGATAGTTATCATGTGCTGAAAGCTTTTCTTACTCTTTTAGTGCTGTTAGTGTTGACAACTCTGACCAATCAGTATCTTCCTTGGACTGTACTAACACACTTTTTAGGAGTACTCTGGATAATTAATTAAATAAGAGCAGAGATGCCAGAAGGATACAGGATTCACCAGTTGTTTTCTTACCTTATTGTTATTTACTGTCCTTCTAACCAGCTTTTGATTCTAATTTATTTGGGGTTAGTCTTCATTAAGTATTTTGCCAAAAGTTATAACAAAATGGCTGGTTTAATTTTTTTGTTCTCACTTTGCTCAACAAATCAGTAATTCTTTCAAGAAAATAATTATATTTCTTTGGTAAAAGAGATGGCAAATTTTTTAATACTGAAGCTCCTCGGAATCCATAGTGTCACACTTGGAAGTCTAAAGGCATGACTGCACTCCACAGTTAAATATAACACAAGCCATCACCATTCAAGCTGCAGAAGGAAGCTCAGAAACTCAGCAGGGCTTTTCAGCATTAATACCAAAATGAGCGTCTCTGCACGGACATACAGCTGTGCTATGTAGAAGTACTCGCGTGGATCAGTACTAGCTCAGGCAGAATATGTACTACAGCCCTTTCTATTGTACAACACAAATACATTGAAAGCATCTTTGAAAGACAGTCTCACTTGCCACAGACAAGTTGCAAAACAGCAATTAAGTGCCTGAAATACTTGGTGGTACTGAAGCCTCTAAGTCTGTGAAAGTAATCCAAAGCTTTGCCTCCCTAGATGAAAGGACATGATCTAAGTGCCAGAAGGTCTGCTACTGCGTACGCCAAAAGGCACCACTGTGATAGCCCCACACACTGAAGGCAGGGAGTGATTCACAAATTTGCACATAAGACCCTTCAGAGCTGCAGAGCTCGCTGGGATTATGCCTAGAAGCCAAGGAGAACAGTGCATCGAGCATGAAACACAGCTGCATGGGTACTCTTCAAAAGTGCAGTAAGGAGAGAAGGGAAAAGTGGTGAAAAAGCTGCAAGCCCTAGAACGAGAGCTGTGCAGTCCTGCAAAATGCCACATTTGACATGGCAAATACAAGTGTTACTGAATATATAAGTAACTACATAGCTCCTGGTGGCTCACGTAATATCTACTTGCCTGGTATGATCTGATTCAAAGCATGTCCACAACTAAAACTTTCCACCTATTCCCACCAGCCTCACTATGAAGTTAGGCCCCTCAAGTTTCTAATAATACTGTACTGATGACATTTGACATACATCCTTACCCTTAACTGAAACATCAAACACTACTTATTTAAAACTTCCCACATATAGATGTAAAGATTGCAGTGATTATTCTCTTTCTAATCAATTCCTAAAGGAACAAGAATTTGACAACAGGAATTCTTTTTGAAGTTTGATGAAGCTGAAAGCCCAGGATGATGTCCCTCATCTGAATGTTCACCACACTTAGCCCTACCTAATTTCTCAACTTCTCTGGGGTTAGTAAGGATCCATTCTTAATCCCAAAGTCACCATTTGCTGCCATTTCCAGGGACTTGGCAGCTTGATATGTACTAGTAAATCAAATACTTCCCAGAAACACTCCTAAGCACTAGAATATGGACACCTACATTTTAAATTGTTGAAATTGCTCTTGAAATGCTTTTCACTCATGCCAGCTAGCACTCTCCAAGACAATTTGGGGGCACAGTTCAGAAGTGAGAACATTGCAGGAACCATTCCAAATAAGCAGGTGGATCTAACCACAAATTGCTTTGAAAGCTCAGATAATTTACACCATAGACATCAGCTGTTCTGTGCAGTGGGACTCAGAACATGGGGATGATCCTGGAAACACTTTATTTAATAGTCTAGACATAGTGTAAAAATCCAGTTGCAGTGAAACCAATGGTCATCCTAGTGATGAGCCTTTGCTACTTCTCTCAAAAAAGCACCAAACAGTAGAAACACATAGCTACCGAAAAAACCCCACACCGTTCCTTCCTTAATATTTTCCATAATTCCTCAGCAGTTCTTGGGTACTAAACCATCCTGGAGTTCTCTGCCTCCTCAGAAACATAGTCTTCAGTATCCTTCTCTTCCAAAAGTGATTTCCCATTAAGCCAAATCATTCCTTTCTGATAAGCCTAATCTGGCTGGACCATCACTTGATCCTTCAATAGACTTGCCTGATCAGTTATCCTGCTATGGCCACGGAACTTCACACAAATTGATGTTTATCCAGTTGGTAGATCATGGGCTTAGCCTTGCATTGGAAGATATAAGAAAGATTATCACCCACAAAACCCCAGTCAATTAAGTACCCAACTGGAAGAGATGATAATTTAAGAAAATATCATTGAGGTAAGGATAAGGAGTGTAAAAAGTAGTCTGGGGCTCTCTATACTTTTCTGATTTTGGATATCTTAGTTTCTTACATAAGAAGAGCAGGTAGAAACTCAGTCTTAAACCTCCCTGAATGTAGTATATGCAGAAAAGAAGTTTTAAAGTTTATTTGAGTCAAGCTTACTTTATCTCAATATTCACGATAGAAAACAAGTGAGACTGACAGCTACTACTTTGGGTTTTAAGGCATGAGGGAAGACAATATCCCTCTGTGAGCTAAGCATACATTGGAATTGATTTTTAATCTATTTTTAACAGTAATTTATCCACTTGCTGTGCATTATGCTACAGCACATCACAGTAAACTGCATTTTTACATGGCTGCATTACAGTTTAGACATTTTATTATATAATCTATAATGACATTTTTCTTGCTGTATTCATCTTGGAAGAACAATGCAAAAATGGGTACAACAATGCAAATACAGTTTTCATATCATGCCTGCTTAGGATACAGGGATAATAATGTTATACAGTATTTATTAATTCTTTTTCAGTCAGTATGTTATGATTACTGAATTCTTTGTGTCATGGGGCTCAATTGCTTAAATTTGGCAGTCAGAAGAAATTATAAGAAATAAAAGACCAAAGCTAATCAAACATAAATGTGATCCTAAATTTTTATTGACTGTATTTATACTGTATTTTATTGACTATATTTATTTATAATCAATGTTATCCATTAGGGCTGGAATCTCACTGAGAGGAGAAAGGTGACAAAGTGGTTGAAGGGAGTGAAAAAGACATGGCCCTTCTGCTCTCAGTCAAAAGAAGTAATAAAATTTTGGGAGGGACTGCTGTGTAAACTAAACTCCATTTTCTTTGTATAGGTGACATTATTTAAAAAGAAAAAAATACTGCCTCTGACTGATAACATAGATATTTACATGTAAAACTGTATTTGAGATATGTATCATATCGCATACAGCACTATCTTTTTTAGCCAGGTATGAGATGCATAAAATATGTGCAAGTGAACTAGGACTGGTACTCTGTACGGCATAACACTGTAATGACCTTTTCTTGTAAAAATTGCCTCCTGAAGGCTTCTAATATTTGACCAAGCATCCTGTTCTAAAAATTACGTATTCACTTTTCACTGGTTGTGCATCACTATCAGCCATATACATCTCTGATTTACATGTTTTAAATAGACTGTCATTATTAACTAGCAAGAACCAAACAGTTTATTTTAAGAGTAGAAGGAGCAGCTTTCTTGGAACTAGTTCTTTATAAACTATTATTTCAACAGATGACTCAAGTGGAAGCCTCGTAGAAGATACTAGAAGATACCTTGTAGTATCTCTTCCTTTTTTCGAAGATAATCAAGGACAAGGTGGCTGTGAGATAATTAGCCACAAGTATCATTAGCTCCCTGAATCATCTCAGTAACTGATACTGAGCTCCTGCAGGCAGCCCTGGCTTACAGTCTGAGACTCCCAGGGAAGGTATTTGAACGCAAGAAAGAGGCCCTACAGCAGGGAAGAAGGAGCTATGCATATGAATGACTACCTCTTGCCCACTGATATGAGAACTCCTCAGTATTTCCAGCTCCTCACTGCTGGAGTAAAGCAGTTTACCACAGGGATACCAGACTGTTTCTTTGGCCTCTGTCTTTTGCTTTTGGAGTGTTTTCCAATAGGAACACCGTTCAAAAAAGCATCCATTTATTAACTCTGGAATAACTGTGCAATTTTTTTTTTAAGGAAAAAACCCCAAACACTCCAAACTCTCCTTATATCAATGTAAGCAAATAATTGGCCTGCAGCCTGCATTTGTAATTAGTAACACCTGTAGAGTGTTGTATTGGAGTGGAAGATCGGAGTTTTGCCACCAGGTTTATACCCAAATTTTACTGTAGGGTGGATGTCAATCCCTGGTTTGCAACTACATACCCAGAGGCAAGTTCACAATTCCCCTAGATATCTCAACAAAAGGTTCTAATTCTCAAAGGGGTGAAACAGTTCCTTAGTTTTGAAAAGTAACACATAAATAAGAATTCAAGAGTTTAATTTTAGACCACAAAATTTAAAATTTTAATCTCAGTAATCCATTGTCTTAGTTTTTCCATCTTTAAAAGTAAAACTAGTGAGTTTTTTACAAAGTGATTTTATTTTCTTGGATAAGAAATTGTGCATCTTCTATGTATTCTTATTTACTACTATTAAAAAGGTTGTTGTTTTTGCATTTTACAAGATAAGTCTTAACAAGTAACATGAAAGACTTTTTCATTTGCCATCATATTTTTAGGCAGACATAATAGAAATATAATAGATATAGATAATAATATAGATAATTTTAATACAAAAATTTCAGAATGCATACAATTATGTTAGGACAAAATTTTACAAGTATCCATGTAAAATAATTATACTTTTTATTTTGCACATCCAGCTTCCATTCAAGTGACATATATAAGAATGCATTATTAATCCTGATGTAAAACCACGGATCTTGTCAATACTTACCAGGCTTAGAAAACTAGAGAATGCTGTTGTTACAGTGAAGGGTATGGCACACACACAATTTCACTACAATGACTTTAATGCTTTAATACTACTACATCTTACCAGTAGGCAGCACTGTTACATCTTTTTAGACGTTAGCAATGTTAATGACACACAGTGCCATCTGCAACTTTCTACATAATATCTGACCTTTACTTCCATTCAACCCTCATTATTTTTTCTTCACGCAGTGTTTCTATCACCTAGATTTTATTTCATAATAGAAAATAATAAGAAAATCAAAATGCTGGTATATTTTTTAGCACATCAAAAATGGGAAATGGCTACTGAAATGGTATATTGGACTGCATTAATCAATTACTATAACTGTCACTGTTTAAAACATGGCAATATCTATATCAAATGATGAATTACCTTAGGCAAATATTTCAGTAAAAGAAATTATTCATTTCAGTATTGATTAAATCATTTAGACCTTTAAGATCTTAAAAGAACACACTGATAAACAGTGGTCCTGATCCAGCAAACTCTTGTTCAAATGAAGAGCATGTGAGCCATCAGTTATGACAATCATATCTTAAATCGGACTTTCTTCTCAAGAAGGATTTGAAGTGTAAAATTCTGGACAAATGAGTGTCATAAATCAAATAATCTGTTCTTACTGCTATTTTGAAAATGGCCAAGCCTAAATATACAAACAGCTATGATGTCTTCATAACTACCCTGATCTTGTATGTGCAAAAAATTAAAATTCGATGCTGAGATCAATAGGATTTTTAGATGTAAAAGAAAGGAAGAATTTTTTACTGACTATATGTGTACCCAGCTGCAAAGGTTACTGGCAAGAGTTAATAAGTATATTGGCAAAGTACAGATAACGAATACTTACATTACAATATGTATCTATTTTATATATATATTTATATGTGTAGACACACACATGTTCCCACACAGACATGCAGACATATTTATATGAGTAAAAGCTTAAAATAAACCACATAACTTAGTTCATTGGTAAACAAGCTATACTAGTTTAAACATCTTAGCAGTGCCAAAGATTTTTTCTACTTTCTGTCCTACTTTCACACCAAAATTACAATTTCATATTTCATAAAAAGCCACTGAAACGTAAAATGGGCCAACATCAAAATATAACAAGGAAGCAAAGATAAATTAGAAGAATTCTTTGGTTCTTTCACTAACTAATCAGAGATATACAGAAAAGGACCTTTTAAGTTTAATGATACCTGCTCATTAAATGATGCTAAACACTAAAATACCAGGAACAGCAGGGAATTTCAGTTTACATTAGAGAAAAAAATAAAAGGGTAAAAATGACTGAAGTTGGCCAGTTCAAGCTGATAGGGCACTTCAAATGAATAACAGAAGAATAAAAGAGACACTCTAGGTTAAATTAGGTTCTCCTATGCCTTTTCTTGAAAGTGCTTAACTTCACAAATTTTATTTGAATTAACTAACCTGCCAAAATCAAAGACTTGAATAGGGGTAAAGTTAAACAAGCAACTATACTTCACAGTAAGTTTACCCATTAAACAGCAGATAAAACCTCTGCATAAGAAAAGATGGGGGAATAGTTTTAGAACATGCATTTTTTCCTTCTCTAGTCATGGAAATGTCATCCCTTTCATATTTTTGAAGTAAAGCTGTACTTCAGAATAAAATTATCCAGATATGAAACGTAATTCGTTTAATAATTTGTTTATAAGAATCCTGTTTTTCTAAGTTCAGCACCGTTTTCTCTCTCTCCATTTGAAATATATACTTGAGTATTATGATTTTAGTATAGCATTAAAGATACTAAACAATTGATTACACTGTATTACCTGACTAATAACTTTTGCAAATACACTGTAAAGCATTTAAAGGAAAATAAGCTATTTGAAGAAATCGACCAAGTTAAAGGAGAAAACCCAAAATTTGTAAACAAGAATGTGGCTTCAGATCTTTCTCAAAACATATCCTGTAACCTCTGTTAATTTTGTTTTAAGGTGATTACCTTTATCATTAAGAATAAAAAATATTTCCATTCTGGTTTGGTTGGGGTTTTTTTCCCTGTGCAGGCAGCTGTAACACAGTAATAAAAATACATATTTCACATATATTCAATCTGCTTCTCACACTTCCATCAAATTTTCTTTCTGTTCTCAAATTAAAACAAAACAAAAACCAAATAACCAACCAATCAAAAAAAACCCCAAACAACCAAACCACTTTATTAAGCAGGCAAACTTCTCCTAACAGACAAGTCAGATGTGTTTGATCTGCAAAAATTCCAGTCCTGAAAGTGATTGCTTGTAGGCTGCACAACCTGTTAGAAAGACTCCGCTCACTGACTAGTATTTGGAGTTTATTTTTTAGTACATACTGTGCTTCTAGATTTTGTTAGCTATTTTTAGCTAGCATTTTAGCAATTTGAGAAAGGAACAGAGTGAAAGAGGGGAAAGGAGCAAAAATATATTTGGGTGTATGCAGGTAGCAAGCAACTCTCTCCCTCTGGGTCTTTCTCAGGCAAAGTGAGTGTCTCTGTTCCTTACTGTCCCTCCCAGAACCCCCCCACCTTCACAGATTAATGCTTAGCCTAAGGATGCAACATTGGACTGGGACACAAGAGCCATGATGTTGGTCACTGACAGAAAAAAAAAATTGGGATTTGATTTTCAGAGATGACAAGTAGTCATGGTTGCCAAGCATGGCCCATTCACCTCACAGATTTAAATGTTAACCCACAAGACGCAGGTAATGGTTGTCTAGCTCGTTGAGGGGCTGTGTGATTATTCTCACTGGCTTTGAAATACTCCAAATGCTCTAAGTATGGCAGGAATGCAAACAAATACAGCCCTGAAGTAAGAGGTGCCAAGATATTTGTTCTCTTTCATCACTGACTGACAGCAGACCCTTCAGATAGCCACCTCCAAGGGGATGAACCCATGCCTCCATCTAGATAAGTGCAATCACCTTTAAACTTTATTCTCAAAAACAAAGCTGCTGCATCAAAATACCACTACATAAAGGTGCTGAGTGATGGGTGCTGTGTCAGCCTTAGAAGAAACGCTGGATTCCTTTAGTATGCCGCAGCTATAACTGGCAAGATGCCAGAGAGCATCACCCATCTGGAAAGAATATGAAAAACTGAAAAAGGCACAGTAGCAGTTGTAGAATAACAGCATATGAGAACTCCAAATGCATGGTGTTAGATGGAATCAAACATATGAGGAATATCTCTGCTCTAGAAAAGTTGCCATAAAAATACAAGACAAATTAATGATGGGCATGAGATAAAATAAATAAATAACACAATGACTATTACGATCTAGAATAAGTTTTATTTCCCATTTAACTGTTACTTCTGTCCTATCTTTAAAAAAATGAATAGTTCGATTCCTGTGAAAAAGCCAGGGAAATCTCTTGGCCCTTGCAACCAATCTTACAGCATCGATCAAGGAACAATCTCGTGTGTATGCTCAGAAGTACATAAAGGCTCTCCTACAGTTCACTGCGAACAACTAAGCTTACTGTAGCATAAAGAACACTGAGTTACGTTTCCCCAAGCCTTAGCAATACAATCAGAGCTAACAAGGTCACGGAAGCTCAGATACAACTTTTTATTCACACCTGCACCAGGTTAACTCAAGTGAATACACCCCAGCATCTCCTGTTTGTGTGAAACAGCAGTGAAGAACTTCCTCAGAGATATTTCTCCCAGTCAGAATACCATCAACATGCATCAGAATAAAGCATTGGCTGCACTTTCTGTCTTCTCGGTCCATACCAGATAACACTGGAAAGTATGTCATGCTGAAGGCCTAAGCAGAACATGAAAAACATGAAATAGCACTACCAATCTCATTAAGCTGAAAATTATATACCATCTCAGAATGAAATTTAAGGGGTGAGTGTAGACTCTTTCATTCAGTAAGAGGGAAGAAACTGGTTTGATCTTTTCATGGTCAACAACATAATGCAGAAAACAACTTTTTAATTAAGAAGTATAAAGGTACAGAAAATACATGAAATGAAGAGCTAGAAAAAGTTGTCCTTGCTTGTTAGAAAACTAGCAATGGATTAGTTAGGCTTCATTGAGAAAGTCATCTGTAAGACAGCTATGTAATTAGATCATCATCAGATACACTGACTTAACAGCTTATTCATTCTACTAGTAAATATGGATGAGAACAAACAGGATGTTGTTATCTTTATTCTTATTAGTATTTTTACTACAAGTGGCTGGTAGCATCAGCTGAGAGGCCTCATTGATACAGGCACTCTATGAACCACAGCAAGAGACACTACCACCAAAGAACTCATAGTCTGATCAAAGATATCTTGCAGAATAATTGAGAGGAACTTTATCCTTTCTGTAACTTTCACCTTTTATTCTAATTATTTTTGCAGCATGTCTTACAACAAATATTTCCTTATCTATTATTCTTCTTCTATTCTTATATCATATTAAGTCATGTCATTTCTTTTCAGCAGCAAAAATTCTGGCAGATCTGGTATTGTTCAGCTCAAAAGGACAGGAAGTCATAAACTAAAAATGCACCCCTTGTGTTCAGTTTACAAATTCACGATCCATCATATGTCTAAGTCTACCTGGTCCCCTGTTTTTTGCAAAGAGGGAATAGAAACTTGAGTCCTGAATACCACCTGCCTCCCTGACTGCTTTTCCTGTATTTTGGGAATGTTACTGGTGTTTTCCACAGAGTTCAACAGAAATGCACAGGGAAACACTACTTACCCCCTTGCGGATTGGAGAGGAGGTATGGATACGTATTGAAGGAACATATTCCAGTACACCCAGAACTGATACATGGAAGGTAAGGCTGGATAAGTCTGACGTCTGTATTCTGAAGGAATGTTATTCTCAAAAAAATCCTATATGCTTGGTTTACAGTTATTGTTAGAATACTGATACATGCCACTGCATAACATCCCACAAATATTCATACAATATTTTAATTAGACTCTTTAGCTGAATATTACATGACATTCAAGCTCAATGTCATATAATAGAATGTAGAGATATGAAAAATTTCACCAGTCCATTGATCCAGTTGATGCTACTCAAAAGCCAATATGCTCTTTTAAAAAATTGTGTATCAAATATTGTAACTACTATTGTACTTTGTCAAAAGCTGAGAAGTGCTTTGGTGATGCAAGAATAAATGCACTGATATTAAGACTGGAAAATAATTTGCAAAACCACCTGCCTTGTCCAAGAATATCTTTATAAATAACTACTTTAACCAAGTTATGAGAGAAATAGCTCCCCTTCAGAGGTGTAGTGGATTTTTTGTGGCTGGGTTTTGGTAGCAGGGGGGCTACAGAGGTTGCTTCTGTTAGAAGCTGCTAGGAGCTTCTCTGTCCCGTGGAGCCAATGCCAGCTGGCTCCAGGATGGGCTTCCTGATGCTGGCCAAGGCCAAGCCAATCAGGAGTGATAGTAACGCCTCTGTGATAACATATTTAAGAACAGAAGATTGTGAGCAGTGAAGAATTCCAGCCAGGGAAGAGCAGAGTGAGAACATGGGAACAACAAGGTAGACACCAAGGTCAGTGCAGAAGGAGGGGCAGGAGACGCTCCAGACACCAGAGCTGAGGCCCCTGCAGCCCGTGGTGCAGCCCATGGTGGAGCAGCTGTGCCCCTGCAGCCCATGGAGGAGCAGAGATGCAGAGACCCACCTGCAGCCCATGGAGGAGCCCATGTTGGAGCAGGTGGATGCATGAAGGAAAGAGGCTGTGACCCCTTGGGAGGCCCAAGATGGAGCAGGGTCCTGCTGGGGACCTGCAGCCCATGGAGAGGGAAGCCCACACTGGAGCAGGTTTTTCCCGGGTAGGACTTGTGGCCCCTGTGGGGGACCCACGTCGGTACAGCTCATTCATGAAGGACTGCACCCCATGGAGGAGTGACCCATGGGACAGCAGTTTGGGAAGAACTGCTGCCCGAGGGATGGACTCACGCTGGAGAGGTCCATCAAGGACTGTCTCCTGTGGGAGGGACCCCACAGGAGCAGGGGAAGGACTCCTCTCCCTGAGCAGTGGCAGAAACAACAACTGACCATAACCCCCATTCCCCATCCCCCTGCACCACTGGGAGGGAGGAGGAAGAACATGGAAGGAAGGAGGGGTGGGGGGAAGGTGTTTTTAAGACTGTTTTATTTCTCACTCTTTGGCTCTTATGCTGTTAGTAACAAATTTAAGTACTATCTCCACTTTGAGTCTGTTTTGCCCATGAAGGGAATCAGTCACTGACCTCTCCGAGCTGTTATCTCGACTCATGAATCCTTAGCTGGTTTTCTTTCTCTCCTCTGTCCGGTTGCAGAGGGGAGTGAGAGAGTGGCTTTAGTGAGTACCTGGTATCGGGCCAGGGTTAACCCGCTACAAGAGGCCACCAAGTCACACAGTTCTAACCTGATACATGTTGGATTGTGTGCAGTCTCTAGTACACAAACGAGAAATTCTATCTCAGGTTAATCTATAATGGTTCTACTATTTTATTTCATTACCTTTGTTTTTCCTCCTATATAGAGTTTTGTTTATATATATCCAATTGTTTGTTGATCCTAGAATTAATTTTCTTTTCTTTTCCACTGCCTGCATTCCCTTTAATGTCATTCTCCTCCTTTGTCTAATTTTCTCACTCTGCTTTTCCCCTAGTCTCATGTTTTATCCAGTTATTTATTATGAAAAAAAAACCACACAAAACTTGACTTAATTTTGAAGAACATATTATTAAGTGGTTCTTTCACTTCTCATTCCCTTCTCTCTCCCCTCTTACTTCCTTCTGCCTTCCCATCTCAGTCATTTATTCCAGAGTTTCTATGCCTTTTAGTCCCTTCTAGACTTAAAATCTGTGCATCTTTAATGAAAACATTACTTGTTGGCTTATTTAAAGTTGTGAAAAAGCAAGAACTAACACAGAACTGGTCTAACTGAATCTAGCATTTAGCATCTTAACATGTATCTCAGAGAAAGCAATCTGAATGGCATTTGGTCCATCTTGAAGGACAATGTGGTATCCAGTTGATTAAAACAAACATGTCCTCTTTTCTGACCAAATTAATACCTATTATATTGGTAAATGCCCTCTTTGCTAACAGATTGTTGGATAGTGTTTTCTTCTTTTGAAATAATTTATAAGCTTATATTAACTGATATACAAATGAACCTAGTACCTGTATTAGTGGTCACAATTCCTAGATATGTCGCCAGAATATATTCCTTTAATAGGTAATTTATTGACTGAGCTATCCATGAATATAGTAACTGAAATTCCTTTTTTGGAGGGGAGGCTACCAAACTATACTAAGTATCATCAAGCTGCTACTGACTGGAACAACCCCTGCATAGAATCAGATTCAAAGATTCCGAACAATGTTGATTATAAATTACAAAATTACTTACACCTGAATGCAAACACTGTGCCAGGTGCTTTTCAAACAGGGGAGAAGTGATGTGGCTATCATGTAATTCCAGCTAAATGAAGTCACGTTTCTTAATTTGCAAACTGGTAATAATGGAACCTGCCTTCTTTAGAAATTACATTAACAAAAGTGTGAAACCACCATTCTAGAACACTGTATGGCTATCACAACCCCAGAATTATTCTTGCCTAATGCTAAAATCTGAAGTGAATATATACTAAAAGACAAAAATAAAGCATTATCTTAAAATGGATTGGCCAATGTGGTAGCTATGTACTAGGAGTTGTACTCTTGTTTCCTTTCACTCTCCCTACCATTATTTATTTGCTTCCTGCACAGATCTAAAATAACTTAAACTGCCTACAACCCACATTTTTTGTAATAGGAAGAGGCAAATAAAATCTTACAAAATCAAAAAGGAGCAAGAAACATTCCGTTTTCTTACTGTATACGTCAATGTGTTGAAGCTGGCCATTGAGATTAAGAACACACATGATCATCTCAATTCCTCTAAAATGGGAGAGAAAGGTCAGGAACTTATCTTAGAAAAAGTCTAGTTGAGATGATATAGAAGCTTTCTTTATGCTGCTTTAAAGAACTTCATCAGAAAGTGGTATTTGACCCTACCAAAGGTAAGCAGAGTCCAGGGATTGTCTTTAAAACTTAGTATTTCTCAGCAGTTACCTAAAAATTCAATCTGAGATTGCACCACTTTTCATTACAACTAGAACAAAAAAAAGAGTGCATTGTTCCGTAACATTTCTTTACCACAATAAAAATTGATACCTGAGTTGCATCTTTTTGATCTATTTTTCATAGACAAACCTTAGTCTTGCATCATGGAGAAACATCTCTAATGGGTTATGACAGTTTTGCCATAACTAATTTAGATTTAAAATACCCTTATATGCCTCTGGAAAAAACCCCTGTCTGCATTATTTGGACTTCGTATTTCCAAAGAGAAATACAGAAGCAGGATTTAGCTTCACATTAAAGCATTAAAATTTACATGCTAACATGTATGTTCAGTTTCTAATAATTTATTACAATCAATAAAAATCTGTACTTTCTTCTACAGTCTATACAGTCCATAGGGCCTAGAGAGAAATGAAACTGCCCATTCACAAGGGTTCTTAGTCAACTAAATGTAAAATGTTATTATTTCAGATGACCTAGGATATCATGCCCAATTTTTAGCTGTCAGTCCAGGAGGACGGAGGTTCCCATTAGATCTGCTAACCTACTGTGGACATCTCAGATATCTAAAGGCATCTCTAGTGACACTGGAAATGTTTGTTCAGGCAAATAAATCCCATTCTAGACACCTTCTTAGGGGCAAGCAAAATCACTCTCCAGACTCAGTTGTTTGCATGGATTTAAGTGGGAGCTCCATTCACTACAAATTGAAACTTTGCCACCTACTGCAAGCACAGACACCTATGACTGGGCATGTATATTCAGGTACTTCAGTCTGAGTGCTGAACCTTATTCAAGATGCATTCAGGTTTGTCAGCTAGACAACACCACTAAAAAAGTCTTAAAAATGGTATGCATTGAAAATAGAAACTGCTCTATATATGTCTGACCTAGCCCCATATGGAAGCTGCTCAAATGAATAACAACTGTTGTTGCTGGGGTTTGTCCCTCTGGAACAAATACTGACAGGATTCATGGGCAGGGACCTTAAGAGTTAGTGCACTCTTGGCCAATCCATGAAAAAGTAAGGGAGGACATTGGTTCCTCATCTGAACTTTAGGAAAAGGGAAACAGAAGAGCAAATAGCGTATTTTCAAGAGACTCCAAAAGAAGTGTGGGCACATAGGAAGAATATACTGGGAAATACGTAGTACTCCTCTAATATAAAGACGCTCTCTGTAGAGTGTATCAGACTAAAAATTCTCCTTGTACATCTCCATCTTGTGGGGTTTTTTCCCCACACCACTCAAATCCTCAGGTTTCCTTATGCATATTCACATCTGTCAGCATGATTGTCTTCCCTCAGCACTTTAGAGCTTGTTCTGCCAGAGGTTCTAAGTCTGTACACCAATGTGAAATTAAAAACACAAGAACCATGCCCACACCTACCACAGAGTGACCACTACCAATTCCTAATAATATCAATGTGTAAGAAAACATTTATACAGCACATCTCCTACACTGATAACTGTACATTCATACTCGTTATACTTCAGCCTCATGTGAGGTTTCCTAATCAGCAATGGGTTTGGTTTCTTCTTTCCTCTCTGGATAATAACTTAAGAAATCTTTTCACCTTTTCACAAATTTTTGAGGGTCTTTATCTTGCACAGATACTCTACAAAAAGAGCATTCACTTATTCAGATATTTTTCATAATTATTCAACTTACTACAGAGAGCAACATTAAATCCACTGTCATCTTTCAACTTCTCTGGAAAGCAGACATGCAATGTACATCCTCTTTTACATATATACCTTTTTATTGTTGTGTTGTTTTTTTTTTCTGCCAAAGCAGCTGGTAGAATTCTTCATAAACCAGTGAAGCATATGGGAAATTGGGAATACCAGATATGATAGGAATAGCCATAACTCCATTCATGTCAACAGTGTTCATAGGGACAGAAGCTCTTTTCCCAATCAGAAAAAATAAAGCTAGTGCATATCTGGAGGGGAAATAAAGCCTCCAGAAAAGAAAGCACTGCTCTGCAACACAGAGCAATGCATATCCTTTATTCACAGAAGATAAGCACAAAATAAAATACAAAATGGTATCTTTTGTAATTGCATTGAACCCAAGGAGTCAGTATTAAGGATTCGAGTAAAACTAGCCACAAATACCTTGCAAGCTATACACATACTGCAGAATACTCAGAGATTACTTACCTCATAAAATTCAAAAAGAGGTAGAAACTCAAAGTGGTGATTAAACTGATTTTACAATTGATTTTGTTCTTTTAGCAATGACAGTGATGCTAGAAATCTTGGATTAAAATGCGTGATTTGGGATCTCAGGAGAATGAAGTCAACAGGACAGCACCGTGGGAAAAACAGGCAGAAAGGCAATAATGCTGGTCAGTGTTACACTGCTCTGGGTTTTCAGAGAAACCTACTGTCTACAGGAGGGACTTTGAGTATTATACTGGAGAATAAGGAGGATGGGAAGAAATCTGAGCAAGCTGAAAGGGGCACATAATTAACATCTATTTCATATGACTGCACTCACCAACAGCGGCCACACAACACTTAACTCCCAGATATGTCTTTGCAGCAATTACCATTTGTTCCCTTTCACTTTGAAAGGTGTTTCCAGAACCTGAACTATGCTGACAAATTCTAGAATAATCCCTCGCTTATCAATGTTTGGAGCAACTTCAGTAAATTTAAGGCTGGATCCAAATGCTCAGTCACTGGTTACCTTCCCAGAAAGAAATACTATCCAACATCAACCACACAGAAGAGAAATAAAGCTCTTTTTAGATAGAACACAAAAAATTAAGAGTATGGAACACTGGTGAGTTTAGTCAGTGCTAACTATGTATTAGAATAAAAACTTCAAAACATCTGGAACTATAGAGCCAAAATAAAGCAAAGGTAGATAAAGGCAGAAAACCGGTACTATAACACTCATATACTGGTTGCAACTTTAAAAAAAAAAAAAAAAAAGAAGCGAAAACCAAATAAATCACAAGTGAAGAAAACGAGAGTCTGAAGAGGCTGCAAGTTGGGTTTTTTTTAGAAACACACTGCGAGTTAACAATACTTTAGTCATGCCACAGCATCTAGGCTATTCTCCTTCAAAATGGTCCAATGTAAGAGACACAGGGATGGCTTGAAGGTAAGCAGACTGACCAGAGGCTGAGAGCCATGACTGATGTCCCCCTTGAGAAACTGACATTCAGAGGACAGCTCAAAATCTCTTCTTCCATGCAGGCTAAGGTGAGCACTAAATGCTTTATTTATCTCCTCTATCCCAAATAAAATTTGAGATTACACCTGTGAAACAGGACACATTTAAAAAGGTAAGATGGGTAAGTTGATTAGCTAATTAACCAAGCTCTTATATACAACCCATAGGGAGCATCTCAAATGCATAGGACGTTTTTTGTTATTAAAAAAAAATAGGACAAGGAAGATTTATCATTAAAATATATTTCACTAATTATACCACCTGGAGTTCCTTCCACAAAACAAACTTTTAATTAGAAAATGTGGGTTTGTAGAAAATGTTTGGTATAAAAGTTTGATTGTTTATTAAAAGTAGAATGTGGAAAGTTCCTTGCATGCTAAGGGAATATCCGTACCTCTTCAGAGAGTGTATTTTGTCTATTTAAAGAACTCAGAAATCTCTTCAGAAAGTACTGGCATTTATTTTTTGTATCCTTTTTAGGAATAGGAGAAATTTGTTTTTTCATGGTGGAAGAGCTTTGCTAATTCTCAACATACAAGTTATTTCTCTTAACGGAAGTAGTAACACCTGATGAGACATTTAATATGAGCCAACCTAAGAAGCTGAAAACTCAAGTCCCATACAGGCCATTTGTATCACCCGAGTCTTCCAAAGTAGGTGCTTTCTTCCCAGAAGTGTCAATCACCTCATTCTCCGTGGCTGGAGAAACTCAGCTCATACACTGCATTGCTCTGTGTATTGCAAAAAACAGCCTTGCCTTGCACTGGAGCTGTAGCTACATCTGTCATGTATAAAATCACTTAAATTGCTTATAGTGTCTTAAGGGAAAGCAGCAAAGTACTGCTTTTAAGATACGCTGCAGAAAACAGCACAGACACATGGGAGCATTTTTGATGCCCATCTTCATGCTCTTAAAATAACACTTCATTTATTTCTTTTATTGCATGAATATCCTTTTCAAAATAGTATTAGTTGATTATTTTTTTTCTGAATAGGGTTTTTTCCCTGAATATTTATCTTAAATAAGGAGTTATGAGAAAGTCACTGGACAGGCAGGGGAAAGCTGCATGACTCTCTATATGCGATATCAAAGGGACAAATCCCTATTTCACATATTCCCTAACTTAGTCCACATATAAGGGAAGAGCCATAAGGTCCCATCATTGGGGCTCACAAAAGAAAGTGAACAGCAGTCCTCCAAAACCAGGAATGATCAAGGAAAGAACAATGACCTGCATTTATTGCTGGCTAGTGTTCCCAGTTGAGTTAATAAAGTTGTGGCCTAATTAAACTGAGCACTTCACATCTTGTTTTTCTTCTTGCATGGCCAGGACAATTAAGCATCCTTTGATGTAGAGTGCTCTGAGGAAATCTCCCAATTACTTTATGAACAATTTTTGCGATAAAGCCTGAGAGAATTTATTGAAACCACCTACAGTGGAATGAGGCCAAAACTAATCAACACTGGATGACCAGACCTAGGGCTAAGAACTTGAAACTAGAGGTCACTAAGACCACAAGCAACACATCATACAGAGAAATTTAAACTCTGAAAGTGCTAGTTGGGTACAGCCAACAAAATTCTGTGAAATTACTCAGATTAACTCCTTGAACAGAAAGTGTTGACAATCATTGATTTTCTGTGTGCTGGATGTTGTATTATCCTGTGAGAGCATTCCAGCTGAAAACTAAATTAATGGTACGTGTAACTGCCCTGCTTAATTGATTTGAAAAGGTAATTTGTTACTTTTTACCAAAACTAAGCAAAGATACCACTAACTTCACATATTAGTAATTTGAAATAGTAGTGTGTTATCCTAAAGTCAAAGTGTTATGGACATAGAATAGTAAGGATTATCTACCCCTTCAAACCTACTGTTATCATAGGCAACCATGCTATATATTTTCGTCCATGAACTGATCCATTTCCACCTTAAAATTAGTCAAGTTAACTGAGGTATCTGAAAAACTAAAAATACAGGAGAAATAGTCTTAAAAAGTAGTATGCATAAGTATTGCAAGTAGATATATTTAAATCTTAAACTGTATATTAATTATCTTAAGTATCATATAGTATCATATACTCTGTTTTATTAATTGGTACATGCAATTCATCTGAGTTTAGATGGACCATAAATATGACTTTTTTTTTAAGTAATTTTTAGATGGCAGTAATAGGGAAATAGTAATGAAAAAAATAAGCAGCCTCAGTTATAATACCTTCCAGCTTTAAGAAAAGTACCACTTTCATGTTGTGCTAATGTCTAAAAAAATGTTAGGTCCACCCTATTGTGTTCACTCAGTGTCCACTTTTGGAGAAAAAAAAGTACCCAAAATCTAAAGAGAACAACTATACAATTGGAATATCGAAAATATACTTTCTTTTTAGCATAAGGAAAGTATAGTATTTTCAATTCTCATCTTTAATTACTTATTTTGTGCTTGAGGTAAAATTTGTTTTGTGAAATTTGACTGTCTGTATAACTCAGCTCTTTGACACTAAGTATTTATAATTAAAATGTGAATTAAGTTTTAAAGATAGTGTTATTACTCCCTTAACTAACACAAACTGGGCAGAAAATATATAAATAATAATAAACCCGCATAAAATCTCCTACAAGGCAATTTATCATTAGTACAAATTAACTCTAAAATGCATCGCAGGCAAGTAAAAAAAACTTCAATTATTTTTGCCTTACAGTACAATAATGGGTCTTAACTAGGGAAAAAAGATACAGTAATTTAGTAATGTTAAGATCTACCCACTGGAAGCCACCACTTCTGCTGCTGAAATATTTTAAGACATATATTCCATTCAACCCCCCAAACAAATAGCAGACTGTACTTCAAATGCATTGCGAGACTATTAGGTAATCTTTTTCTTTGTTTAGATTCAGTAGGGTTCAGTGACAAACATTCATCTTTTCTTTCTATAAAAGTTCCTGTTCTTTTGCTTAGTTAAGAATTGCCTTAGTTTTTAGTAGCAATTCACAGTTTACTTCACCACTGATTAGCCTCACACAATAAACTTCCAAAAAAATGTAAAAATTATCATTTAACTATTTTAAAATTATAAATTATTTGTTCTATGTTTAGATCACAGTGGAAAGAGCAGTTATATCTCTAGGTAGGCTAATAGAATCAGACACAAAGCTTCTGAAATAAACCAATACCAGCTGCTCCCATGCCTCATTACTCGGCAGTAGCTGCTAGCCTGAAATATTGTACATTGCAGAATTGTTGGCTTTCAAAAGCCACACAGACTTTTGAGAAGACTTAGCAGTACAAAACAGACAGACTTCCCTCAGACAGGAAAAAAAAAAAAAAGAAAGAAGAAAAGAAAAAGAGAAGTCCGACACTTCAGGGTATGTGTATAACTATTTTCCATTCTGAGGCACACATATTTTCCACCACCATGTATTTTACTTATTTTAACAGGTGAAATCAATTAGATTTTAAAATTGTTAATGTTCCCACGTCTAAAAGAATAATTTAAAAATTCTAAAACTAATGAAATATCTTTTTGATTAGTAACACATACTTTGTGGTTACAGAAGATATTGAAGTAGGAATGTATCATAATCGGTGTCTAAGAATTTAGCTCACTAAGAGAGGACATAGTAATGGGAAAAAAAATTTGGCTCCAGATATACCATGCAGTCAAAAATGCTATGCACATGTAGCATTTTGTATGGCTATAAACACGCTGTTCAAAAACAGAACTTCTAAAAAATAATGAGCTTGCTGTACTCCGCAAAAATTAGATTGCAACAGCTAAAACTCTCAATAAAAGGTACTGTCAGACCCTCGTCATCTCTAATAGTCATTAAGAAAACCTAAAGAGATTCACCTTCTTGAAACGCAGAAGTAATTTTAATGTAAAAGTTTACACAATTAAAATTATAGAGGTTTAATTTCCAACAAGCCCCGAAGAATTGAATCTTCCATGGCTCTCAGGACTCATCTTCAACACAGAGGGTTAGTTTTAAACATTTATGTAATACATTTGGTATTAGAATTAAAAAATTGAGTATGTTTGAAAGAACATTTATATTCTAACAGGAATCAATTGTACACTTCTAATTTGCCTACTGTGAAGATAACATTTTGATATACACAAATTAATTAGTCAGAAAAACTCAGGCAGACTTCTGCTTTATTGAAAAAAATATTCAACATGGTGTTCTGTAGGTAATCTGGAGTATCATTCAGAGGCAGTATGTCACAATATCATTCTTAATTCTAAAATACTAAAATACTAAAAAGCAAGTTCTGTACTGGTATATGTTTCAGAACAGCACTGTATTTTTATATCAATCATCAGGTGTTTGTTTCTAATATTTTATATATCTGAAACCATCATCTGCATAATAAAATAAATTCAACTCACCATTTTCAGTCTAATAAGTGCTACTGAGTATTATTTGCCTTACTCTCAAGTGGAAAATTATGGAAATGATTATATGAGATCTAAAACATAAGCAGGCACTTGCAGGAAGCATGTTAGGTAAGGCAATACCTTGTAAGTTCATCAGATAAATTGTTACATGTTTGGAGATTTTCTAGCCTTTTCAATGGGATAATATGATCACGATTATACCTTAGAGGACCATTCATCCAATTTTAAATCACTTTAATTTAAAAATTCACTCATAAATAAATCACAGAAAACTAAGTGAAAAAACCTGAATATTTAATTTAAAATATAATATTCAGTTACTTTGAAGAAATAACATTATTTTTCATAAAACGAGGCCTCTCTTTCTTCTGTATTTGTTGTATTTTAAATAAATTGTGCTCAAAATCCTGGATTGCCTTTGACAAATAAAAAATACCTATGAAAATTAGCATGAAATAATAGAGGAAAAAAGTCTCTTGGGTCAGAGAGGTGAAGCAAGATCCAGACAGTGCAAATATGGACCAAAAGTGATTTTTTTTCATAGCTGGACACTCATCTTATGAAGCAATCAGGTATAATTTGCTTCACCTCTAGCAGAATTACAGCATAGCTAAGCTAAGGACCCTGGCAATAAATCAGTCCAGAATTCAACATTTACAGTGATATCCCTCATACTAATGACAAATCCATGTCTGAAGGCCATAAATTCCTCACCAAGTGAACACAGAGAATGAGAGAGTATAATTTTTTTTTTGTATACTGTGCCATGGCACTTAAAAAACAGCTGAAAGTATATCTACATTCCCAAAACATAAAGTTAACTAACAAAACCTGTGTTATTGTCAACAGAAGTTTGGTTCAATCATGTCTTTTTCTGCCATTGCTTCACTTAATCTCTGGAGCCCCAGTCCTATTCATACTTCTAGAGAAATATCTGTAGACTACAGATCAGAAAAGGCAGCATATAAAAGCTGGATGTGTTCGTTAACATGGTGTGAACACTTCATATTTGATTTCTAAGCAGAAAACAAGGCTCCATTAGTAATGCTACAAGTGCAGTCTTTGAGCTATACACCAGCCAGATCCCTAAAGTCAAAGTTCTTAGCAAAAACAGCGTACTGGATTTGTACGGCAAGGTTTTGGTAGCGGGGGGGCTACAGGGGTGGCTTCTGTGAGAAAATGCTAGAAGCTGTTCCTTTGTCTAATGGAGCCAAAACAGCCAGCTCCAGGACGGACCTGCCGCTAGGCAAGGCCGAGCCCATCAGCAATAGTGGTACCATCTCTGGGATAACAGATTTAAGAAAGGGAAAACGTTGCTGCACAACAGCAATGGCAGCCAGAGAGAGGAATGGGAGTATGTGAGAGGAACAACTGTGCACTGGCACCCAGGCCAGTGAAGAAGGAGAGGGAGGAGGTGCTAAAGGAGTCAAAGCGGAGATTCCTCTACAGCCCATGGAGGACCCCATGCTGGAGCAGGTGGATGCCTGAAGAAGGCTGTGACCCCATGGGAAGCCCATGCTAGAGCAGGCTCATGGCAAGACCTGTGGCCCCATGGAGAGAGGAGCCCACACTGTAGCAGGTGTTCTGTCAGTTTTTGTGACTCCTTGGGGGATCCACGCTCAAGCAGTCTATTCCTGAGGGATTACACCGCACAGAAGAGACCTGCGCTGGAGTAGTTCATGAAGAACTGCAGCCCATGGAAAGGACTCAACACTGGAGAAGTTTGTGGAGGACTGTCTCCCATGGGATGGATCCCACTCTGGAGCAGGGGAAGAGCGTGAGGATTCCCCCCGCTGAGGAGGAAGAAGTGGCAGAGAAAATGTGTGATGAACTGACCGCAACCCCCATTCCTCATCCTCACGCACTGCTGAAGGGAAAGAGGTAGAGAATTTGGAAGTACAGTTAAGACCAGGAAGAAGTAGGGGTGGAGGGAAGGTGTTTTAAGATTTAGGTTGTTAGGGGTTTTTTTTCATTATCCTACTCTGATTTTGATTGGAAACAAACTAAATTAATTTGCCTGTTTTACCTATGACAGTAATTTGTGAGTGATCTCTTCCACCTTTATCCCAACCCTTGAGTCTTTCATTATCTTTATCTCTGCCCTGTCTGCTGAGAAGAATGATTAAGTGGCTTTGATGAGCACCTGGTGTCCAGCCAGGGTCAACACATCATAGAAAGGCATATAAATAAGAGGAAAACCAAGAAGTGTTAATAAAAATCCACAACCATTAGGGCTTAAGAAAATAACAACCAATTCTTAAAATGTATTTGGGAAAAAATAAGCATTTAGCAAATCTCAATTTGGGAAAAAGGAAGACGTTTTATTAAAATCCAGAGAGATCATTTATACCCCAAAAGTATTAAAGCCAATGGAGAGTAATTAAAGCAAAAGAAATTAACTGAAACATTACTTTAGGATTTTAACAAATCTTGGAATACTCTACAAGATCAACAGAATTGCAAAAACTCACTGTGGTGTTTGTGTTTATGAAGATCAAACCTGAGAAACTACAAGTAGACTGACAAATTCTAGAAAGGTTGAGCAGTAAACAATTAAGAAATTATAGTATAATTCATTCACTTGTAAGCCTTGTCAACTAAACTCAATAAAATTTTTTATGCTACAAGAAGTTTGGCTAATAACATTAACTTGCATTGTCATAGTACACTTAGATTGCTGTAAGATTTGACCTTGCATGACATTTTCAAGCACCATACAAAATCAATACTCTACATTACATGGATTAAAACTGTTTAAATACCCAGATCTTGAACATTCCAAGTGGAAAATTGTCAGACAGTGTAAGTTCTCTGAAGAACTTTTATTGTCCCAAATTTATTACTTCCATTGTAAATCAGAGATTATTTTTTTTCAGATGACCTCAGCCTTGATACAATGGAAAATATCAATCAAAGAGATGGGCCCATCTTTCTCAGGATAACTCATCTGAGCCTTACACAGCTAAAATGTACCTCTCAAATAGAAATATTAGAACTATAATCCAGTTCATTTATATAACAAAGGGTTAAGAGATAACTTGCTAACCAACTGTAAGTATCTATAAGGCTTGAGATACTTTAGAGTAGACAGTTGCTTAATTTAGAAGAAAAAATATTTTGGAATCCAATGGCAGAAAGCTATCACTTGGCTGTATTCATATAAAAGTCAGATTTCTTTATTTCTAAATAATGAAAATAAATAAACTATTAGTACCAACTGTTGACAGATACGGAAGATTATCTACATTTCCAAATCTTTATATCTTTTATATCTTTCTAAAAGAGATCTCACATTTCAAGTGGAAGTTCCAGTATTAAGGAATACATAAATTCTTCCAGGAGGTTCTGAGATCCACCCACACTATGCAACGAGCCCAAGTAAATTAGGAGGACTAGGTTACCTGTCTTTTCATGCAGCAACCCACCGAAAGCAAGAGAGAAAAGCAAAATCTTGAGACACATGTGCCAGAAGTTAATGATGTAAACAAAAGTTTATAGCTACTTAATAATCCTATCTTCTGGTTTTCTCCACAAGATGCAGTGCTGAGAGCGAATCTACAAATGGAAAGTTTGACAGTAGCCAAATCTAGATTGTATTACTAGCTTCTCTACACTTAAGAATGCAGGTTTTTTACTTCAGCAAAGTAGTTTAGAGCAGTAGCCTTAAGAGGATTGGACTTCACCATTTGTTATAAGCCAGCTGTACCTTAAGGACACTGGCTGGCTAGTTGCATTACAGAGGCTCAGAAAGGCAATACAGGTTATGAAGAATTTTTACACACATACTTCTTACTACAACTTAAGAAGCAACATATTTTACAAAGATAATTTTTATGAAGATGGAAAGGAAAACTTGATTTATTTTAATGTGTTCAGAAGGAAGGATGGAGAAATGGTAAGAAAATCTAAAGAAGACAAGATTGAGTCTCCTTTCAGCAACAGAGAAACTTAATCTCCAACACTTACCAGAATATGCTAGGGATATATACCCATAGAAATAGACAGACAGATCTGTCTGAGGGAAAAAAAAGGAAACTTGTTATTTATCTGATTAACTTTCTAAGAGAGATAGGGAAAGTGATAGATTTTTTGTGATGAAATAACCAAGTTTTTCTGCGGGCAGCCAAAACTAGCTAAGCTCTGGTTTCTCCAGAAGGAGTTTATAGAAATTTTCTGATGCAATCTGTATTGTTTCTTCTTCCTTTTTGCTCCAACTAATTTAAATTCCACCCCTCTTCCGTATTTCCTTCTCTTTTCCTATCTTACCTATTTCATTTTCATAAGAGAATTGTCCCAGCTCTCTTGTACCTCCACTAACTCCTAGCTGGCCAAGAGCCGGAACGTGCTCTGAATACTTCGACATAGACATGTTTTTTGCTGCTGAGTACCCATCTAGTAACTATGGGACTAAAAGAACAGCTTATAATAGTAATGAAGCAAAAATTCACCCTGGGTGTCATATTGACATATTGGTTAGCACATCAATCTAAAAATAACTTTGTTCTTTTTCCTGCTGGAAAAAGTTTAGTAGGTGGGTACAAAGGCTTTTCAGTTCATGAATATTTGATTCCAAATACCTCAACCTGATCAAACACATACACACAGAATCTTGGTTTAGACTCTAATGAACACTCCTATCACAACTGTGATGAAATTTGGCAATTCAGTCCCATGTCCCACAACCTGGAATCTCCTCAGAAATTACAAAAAACAGTTAATTAACAGATTTGTGGCAGATGCTGATTAGGATAGCCAGATTTTAAAATGAATAAGCATAAACACATTCCTCACTCATATACACAATGACCAAGCCTTCTTTTTTCTTATCTGCCAAGCAAAACCTGTACTTCATTTTCCTTTTAAAAATCCATTTTTAAAATCCACCTCTTTAGGAAGTCTTTTCATGTTTTACCCAACTTTACCTCATGTTTGTATTATCCTGCAGAAAATTACAGTGCTACATTTTCTTCTGCTGCTTTAAGTAAGGATTCAAAAGAGAACTCAAACACCAAAGGATAACTGATTCTGCCGGATCTGGGAAGAAAATAATTTTGCAGGTAAAGGACATGGGTTCTGGTGGCTTCCAGAGCACGAAGAAAGGTGCGGATGATGAGGAGGTCGTAAGTGATGGCACAAAACCCCAAAACAGTGAGTGAAATCTTGTACCAAAAATTGTTTATTATTGTTGGGTTGGGGAGGTGGGTGGGTGTTTACAGCACTTAACCCATAAAGTTTTGTTAAGGGGCAGAAACTCTCTAAAAGCATGCATTTGTGTTCTTGGGAAGCACTGTGGTATTCCTTGGGGCTTGCAGAGAGACTTCTACAAGAACACTTATTATTTATCTTTAAGATAAATAGTATCAAGTACACATGTAGGTCCAGCCTCACGTGCACTTTTTTTATTTGAGCTTCTCCTCTTCCAATAAAGCTTCAGTGTATTCCACTAAAACTTTCATGTGTATTTAAAACATCAGAGTTTTAAAGGTTAATATGTATGTTTTAATTCAACTCTGTGAGTACACTAATATGCTGGTATTACAAATAAAAGATTTCTAGGTCATCCAGAAATACACCATAAAGAAAAATTAGAACTTAAGTTCACTTTACTGTCGATAGTTCACTTTACTGTTGATAGAATTATGTAAGAAAACTGTTAAATTCTTGCACATTTACAGATTAATACTTGTCCCTTTTAAAAAACTAGTTCAAAGAGAAGTTGAATAATGCCAAATTAACCACACGAAATTGGTATCTGCAATTATTTTAGAATGCATTTTAAATACTCAAGAACTCTCCTTTTTTCTGAAAAGAATGCATTCTTTGCTGCTTATACTATGTTCACTATGAGATGCCCATACACCAAATCCATGTAAGAATAAATACCTCCCTACAGATCTCTAGAGTTTTTAAATCTCTTTTTATTAATAAAAGGTTTAAAAAATGTGTTAGAGGTTTACAGAAACCATTCAGAACTGAAAGTCTACAGCTCTCAAAAGGGAAATGCATCTGTATTTATAACCATCTCTAACTGTATACATTTATATGTATATAAATAAGAATATAATCCACACTGATTAACAATCTAACAATGACAACGAGATAATGTATTTTACTAAATTCATATTTGAAATTTAAATAAGAGGCATTTAAAATACATATAAAATTTCATTAAAAGTAAAATAACCTCTTTTTAAGTATGGACTCACTATATGACAATTACATATATTTAACAAAAGCAGTATTAACAGTAACGTTTTAAAGAAAAAAAAATAAAATCATCAATCCATTGGAAATCACCAAATTGAAGCTACTCAGGCTTCCAAACCAGGAACCTTTCAGGAAAGGCGAAATACTTTCCCCATTTCATTTCATACCAGTTCAGATCCTTACTAACTCAGTTGGTTCATATGAATAAACTAAGCAAAAAAGCTGAGAATGGTGAGACTAGAGGAGCTCTATTTTTTTTTCCAAAATATTGCCAGAAGCATATCCACATCAGTTTAAACTAATCAGTCTAAACAACTAATAATATATACTATTGTTCATTAAATACTAGTTTTAAAAGCAAGTAATTTTTGTGACAGATTTGTAATCGATTTTTTTTTACTTATCTAGTAAAAATGACAGTTTTTTAAAAATAATCTTAAATTACTTTCCTTGCATTTCTAATCCTTCTCCATTCTTCTTTTGAATTATCAAAGTAAAGGTCAAAATAAAGGGACAACTTATAAGTACTATAAAGAGTTTGATTTTTAAAAAGCAACATCACTTCTAGGAAAACAACTGAAGGATTAATACTGACATGGTTAACGATAAGTTATAAAGTTAAACTGAATTGGATCATGATTTATTAAAGCAAAAACATTTGTTCTCATTTTCTTTTAAAAAAAATATAACACTTGTAAATATATTGGGGCCGTACCATTTTCAAGAAGTGACTCAGAATTCTAATTAAGTAACATCTCAACAAACATCCAGACAATATGCAGAAATATTACCAAGTTCAAACTTAGTATTTCCACTCCATTAAAAGAAGTTCACATTTCCCATTGCCACTGTCTGCCATACAGGTCCTACCAGAAGTTACATAATGATGTAATGATAAAACTAAAAATGCAACTGGAAATGTTTATGAAACTGGAAGATAAAATCTTTGAGTGGATAAAATTCAGGCACAAAGTTAAGCATTATCTTGATCCAGCTGGAACGTCCTCAAGAACTTTTTCCTTTAATTTTAAGACTAAAAGAATAAAGTATATTATAGTCTGTGTTTGTTATTGTATTGGTTGCTCTCAAGCAATGTCTTCCATGATCCTATGTTCCCAACATCTTACATATTCCAGCACAATCACAAAACAGATATTCTTCCACATTCCCTGGCACACCACAGTTCCATTCAGTCTCTACTCTGACATCTTCTGATTTGAACAATATTCTTAAGGATTTTCCCTGACGAAGTTCCATGGTTAGTATTGAATCATTACATAAATTATTAATTAGGAATACCACAGTATTAATTCAATGGGATTCCTAATAAATATTTTGGGATTCCTAATAAATAATTTGAAAAAAATACTGTCACTCACTCTAAGCATGATATTAATTATCAGAAATCACATACTGTAATTCCTAAATTACAAGACTGAATTTGGCTCAGAATTTACCTTTTGTAGATGATACATTTTATGGACTGATAGTTGCACTTATATTATTTGCCAATAGCATTGCTGCTGTATTTTTGCCTGTTAAGTAAAAACTTTCCATGTGAAATGTTTTTTTCATTTTGTTTTCTTTATTCTATTCCTCAATGAGGCTTAAATTGCCAATCAGTAAAAATTATGCCTTTGCGACAAGATAAAATTTGTTAAAAACTTTTGATTATCTTTAACCACAATGCAAAAAGAATACAAAAACATTCAGATTTCTGTGGTATGTAATCTGGCATTGTTTAAGATGAATTTACACTTTGAAAAGCAAAGCTATTTTCAATGCAATTCACCAGCATGACATTGAAAAAGGAAATTGCATGTAATAGTAATTTTGAATTTCCTTTTTAAAAAAAGAGTAGCAATATACACTTTCTTCCTGTCAAACCGAAAGTAAAACATTTGTTTCAAAGCTGTGCTATTTGTACTTTCTAGGTCATTCTAAAAAGTAGATATTCATAAAGGCATAAAGGCTTGCATTTATTTTGAATTCACACACTGGAATTAAAAAGTACTATTTGTTCTTATTTTGTAAATAACTTGTGAAAACATCTAGGAAAAAATAGTAAAAGAATATGTAAGGCATTTTCAAACAAAAATCACTCATTAACTTCTAAGCATACTGTAAGCATCCGTTGGAAACATTCATTCCAAATTCTAAAAGAAATTAACATTTTCTCAGTCGAATGGTAAACTATGCAAATTTGAATATAGTCATCCTTTGAAATCACATGTGAGCTTTAATCAATATGTCATTTACAATTAAGCAATTTTTTTATTTATTTACAAGCATTACAAGCATAAGAAATATGATTAACCTAGTATTTCAGACATAAATTAGCTCAATTCATGTACCCCACCTATGTATGCTAGTATAGAATCTATGTACACTTTTCCATTTTGATTTTTAATTGGATATGAAACATACCTCTAACACAGAAGTAAAGATCTAAAGCTACATCACTTGAGCACCTATATGTTCATTTTAAAACAATTATTCAAGTATAATGTTTTGTGTAGATGGACTATGTACCGAGTTAAACAAGTTTCTAAATCAAATCAGAATACACCAACAAAATACCAGGTAAGTTCAAGGAAGTTACAAGAGGAAAAGTGATTAATTAAAAAAAAATCTCCTTAAAACAAAGTAATGCCATTCTCTGTGCTTTAGGGGGTGACAATTAACAGTCCAGACATAATGTAGGCAGCCATTTCATAAAACTCTTTGACATCCAGAGACATCAAAAGCAGTTTAGATATCTGTCTCAGGCTGAGATGAGCCGTCCTTTATAAATGTCTATTTCTTTCCATTGACTATAACGAGTGTCTAGATGATGTTCTCAGGTCCAGATGTCTACACTGTGGGCATCTGTAGTTGGGTTTTGTAAAGTCAGTTTCTGACACCTGTTTCTGACAAATTTTCCTCCTGCAACGCATTTGGATATTTGACCTAATATCTTATTCTTCATGAGATTTTTGTTATTTATTTTTTATTAACCTATTCCTTGTTCATTTGTTTAACTGTCCCTTGTACATTAAAGTTTAACAGGTATATAAAAGTAGTGTTTTTCCCTATCTATCTAAATAGAAAGAATAAATCAAAATAGTTATATATGACTTTTGCAGAGTTCAAAAGCTAATTATTGTTTCAAAAGGGAACAGACAGAAGGAGGTTTGATATTCAGTCCCGCTATTTGGCAAAGATGTAGACATCCTAGACAGAAAATCCTGTTAAAATTATCAGTGTATCTCAGTTTTGTCAGTTAATAAATCCTGTTCACCCCTAAATACGGGGTGTACCAATTAATTTATCTTTTTCAGGATTGTGAAAGAAAACAAATAAGACATTTGAGGTTCCAGGAAAACATTTCTAATTGAGTTCAAATGCAATATTTATTTTAATTATGTCAGCAAAATAACTGATTTCAGTTCAACTGGAACATTATAAAATTTTAGGTCATCCATGACTGCTAAGAATTTTGTGTGAAACAAGCTCCAACTCCTTTTAAAAAAGCTTTATTTTTCCAAGCATCATTTTCTATAAATATATGTATCAACTTCACGTAATACCATATTATCAGACAAGTCAGCTCTTATAAAAGAAAAACCCATGCAAACATGAAAATCTACACAAGGTTGATTAAATTCTAAAAAAAAAATGAAGACTACACATGCTCAGATGAGTTACATACAACTTTTATCTTGGAGTCTTTTATCTTAATTAAGAATACTCCACCACATCATAGTCCCTAAATAATAAATAAAGTGTAAGATAGGTTAAAACAAAGACACTTAAATTTAGCTATCTGCATGAAACTGCCCCTATTCAAGAGGGGTAAATAGATATGAATGATCAGTTACAGTCAAGTAAGCCTCTATTCAATTCAAATTAGGGGAGGCAAGAGAGCATCCCACCTTAGTCTAAATTAAATGCCTGTTGAATAATAAGTTGTAGCACTGATCTGAATGATATTTTCAAAAAGCACTAAACAGCAACCTTCACCAACGCAAAAAGAAACTGGTCTTCAACAAGACAAAAGAGAAGATAATGGTATAGAAAAATTGTGGGATAAAAGGTGGAAGATAAGAAAAGTTGAGTAAAATTAAGTTGAATTAAATTATTTATGAATTTAAAATAGGGCTCAATTGCAGGACTTAATATGACTGATTTACAGAAAAACTAACTAGTGAACAGTATTAAAAAAAGAACAAACATAAGTTGATGTGTGTTGTTGTAAAAAGCTATCCCAACTCTATCTACACGATGATAATACATGGATGACCAATAACCATTAAGGAATCAGGTCTTGGGTTATAAATGAGTAGAATAAAACCAACTTATTAAAACTGCAATCAAAAAAGTAAATCTATTATTATCAAATGTCAGAAAACAGATCAAAAGAAGAGAACAGAAATCATTAATACACCTATTATTTAGCATCCAAAAAATAAGTGTAGTAAATAAAAACTTTATTTTAAAAAAGGTAAAACCATAAGTACTATTCATAATTCAATTACTCCATCTTTAATGAATATGATGATATGGAAAGCTTAAAAATTAATTACTTATACCAATTCAAAACTTCTGCATAAACACTTTGTTGAGGGTATCATATCTCTTTTACAGAAGTTTTTATTTGAATATTTTAATTTTCTGTGTTACTCCTAAAGGCTAGGTAAATTCAAAATTCTGTATTTTATCAGTTCTCTTAGCACACAACAGAATAAAATTACAGAATTTTTTTTTACTCTGCAGAAATCCAATCTGGGGCAAAAATTATGCTGAATAGTAGTATAGATTTAAGTAATTATAAAGTAATCCTGAGCTGCAAAGTTCCCAATACAGTCAGATTTCAGCAAGGTAAGAATAATCGGTCACTTTTAATACCATTTATAATTACACTTTTATTACAGACACCTTGTTTTAGCTTTCTACATCTCACAAACTTCAATGGCTTTGAGACCCGATCAATGAACTTAAACCTCCATAGCTTGTGTGACAAGGAAGAAAAATTTTAATTTTATAATACCCAGGGTGCCTCCATGAGGATTAGCCCAGTCTCTCTTCTAAACTGACTCACCACTGATCAGATGGGAGCAAGCGTTCCCATTTAGCGGTGAAGATTCAGAGACATGGGACAAGCAGATTACCCCTGGATATGACAGTGAAAGGATTCAGAGAATAAAACTCAGCCTTCAATGATTTCAGTGGCAAAAGGCTGAAATCAATTTCAATAGCCAGACCATTTCACCCATTCACTGATTTTACTTTTCATAGCATAACTTTGGTGATGATACTTAGACCTTTATTTGGTGTTTTCCTTAAAGCTTCAAGTGTTGGTATCTAGAAATTTTACAAGAATTACCGTTTTTTTTAATATACGGTTCTCAGTGGTACAAACCGAATGACCAAAACATTAAAGGTTCAGGACCCAAAAAGCAGATAAAAAGAATAAAAACTTTAAAAGCCTTCAAAATACAAAAAACAAAGCCAAATATCAAAATTTGAGTTGGCTAACTTGTGATTTCATGAAACTATTTAAATATAAGAAAAATTTTTAACTGTCACCAGAAGATTTCTTTTCACCAAAAATTTCTTTTCTGTTTTCTTTCTTTCCCTGTTGGCAATATTTATGGCTATAATACTCATATAGGTACTCTTACATCTGATCCTCATTATGAGTGGAATCAATTCTCAGTCATGGTTTTCATAACCACACTCTGAATAGCAGCTTCATCACTAGCATTTAAGTGGTATTCAACAGTGATTCAGAGAAACCTGTTGTTTAGGGTTATTGTCAACAAAAAGCACTTTCTCTGTGATGGCAGAACCTATATATAGAGCTGGAAGGATGAGTCACAGTGAACAAAGCGTACCACAAATTTAGCACTACTTTCTGTTTATGCTTTATTCACAGAAAGGAATGGCATTTTACAGAACTCTTCAGTTTTTGAACATATCTCTTCAAATAAAATTCAGATTAGGACTTGGTCATGTGCTGGTTGCTATTATTTTTGTTATTTGGAACTTTTATATTGGTTCAAGATATAAATCATGAAATTTACTGTGTGACTTGACTGAATGACCCAGACAGCAGAAGCTGGGGAGGGCTGTGTGCTTGCCATCAACAGGTTGCAGTTTGCTGAGAGTGCTGGCTTCTCTGTTTCTTTCAGAGAAGAGTTCAAAATGCATCTCATCATTGCTGACATGTGCTTATGAGCAAAGACTCATTAGAAATATTTGAATGCTTCTTAACTTTGTCGCTTCTGGAATCTCAGGCATAGCTGAAAATATACATGCTCTCCTCAGGTTAAGCTGACACTAACCACGATGTTAATCTCATACCTAACGTGAAATAGTAATATAGTCGCTACCACTTGATCAATTCCTAACCAGAATACTGATGTTTATTCTTGTTATGGCTTTATGCAAAAGATTTATTTGTCCTGATTTTCAAGAAGGCCAAGAAAGAGGACCCCAGAAACTACAGGCCTGTCAGTCTCACTTCAGTGCTCGTAAAGTTATGGAGAAGACTATTCTGAGAGGTATTGAAAAATATCTGAAGGACAACGCTGTCATTGGTCACAGCCAAAACAGCTTCATGAGAGGAAAGTCCTTTTATCAAACTTAATTTCCTTTTATGACAAGAAAACCCATCTAGTTGATCAAGGGAAGCCAGTTAAAGTAATCTTTTTGAATTTCAGCACAGTTTTCAATACTGTCTCACAGGATCTCTGAACAAACTGTCCAGAACACAGCTGGATAAACACATCACATGGTGGGTGAGCAATTGGCTCACAGGTCGACCATAGAGGGTAATAGTGATTGGGGTAACATCAGACTGGTGACCTGTCACTCGTGGGATTCCACAGGGCTCCATCTTAGGCCCTGTGCTCTTCAACATCTTCATAAACGACTTGGATGCAGGACTGGAAGCAAGTTTGCAGATTACACAAAACTGGGAGGAGCTGTTGACTCCCTTGAAGGTAGGGAGGCCCTGCAGAGTGACCACAACAAATCAGAGGACTGGGCAATCACCAACCATATGAAGTTCAACAAGGGGAGGTGCCAGGTTCTGCACCTGGGATCCAGCAACCCCAGATGTACGTACAGACTAGGGAATGAGATGCTGGAAAGCAGTGCCACAGAAAGGGACCTGGGGGTCCTGGTTGATGGCAAGTTGAACATGAGTCAGCAGTGCCTGGTAGCCAGGAGGGCCAACTGTGTCCGGGGGAGCATCAGGCAAAGCATCGCCAGCCAGTCGAGGGAGGGGATTGTCCTGCTCTGCTCTGCCTCTGTGCGGCATCACCCCAAATATTGTGAGCAGTTTTGGGCACACAATATAAGAAAGATATTAAGCTCGTAGAGAACACGCAAAGGAGGCCAACGAAGATGGTGAAAGGCCCTGAAGGGAAGCCGTATGAGGAGCGGCTGAGGTCACTTGGTCTGTTCAGCCTGGAGGAGACTGAGGAGAGACCTCATCACAGTCTACAAATTCCTCTTGAGGGGAAGAGGAGGGATAAGACACTGATGTCCTGTCTGTGCTGACCAGTGACAGAACCTGAGGGAATGGCCTGAAGTCGTGTCAGGGGAGGTTTGGGTTGGATATTAGAAAAAGGTTCTTCACCCAGAGCGTGGTTGGGCACTGGAACAGGCTCCCCAGGGAAGAGTTCAAAAAGCATTTGGGCAAGATTGTTGGGCACATGGTGTGACTCTTGGGGATTGTCCTAAGCAGGGCTAAGAGTTGGACATGATGATCCTTGTGGGTCCTTTCTAACTCAGCATATTCGGTGATTCTGTGATTTTTGCAATCTATTCTACTGAGGTTAAACCTCACTTAAAGAACACATAGAAAATTTGTCACAGAGTTTAACACCGGTAAGACCTTTTCAACTTCATTTGATTTCTTTTACTTCACCATTTAAAAGAGTAACTCTAAACTATTTGCAAACGTGTCTATCTTATTACTCCATAGATTCCCAGATAGTTGCTTATACTTCATTTCTACAGAAGAAAAAACTCCAAAATAGTGACAACTGGTATGATTGTTCATGTTTTGACTTAATAAATTCAAAACTACTTTAAACCTTCCCCAAATATGGCAGAAATACAATTTCTTAAAGTATTTTTAGCTGACATTCTGGATAATCAGCATAGTGCCCAACCAAGCTATAACAGACTACTTTCTTTCTAGACAAGTAAAGGACAGGCAGAATATCAACACAGAAAAATAAATGCATTTAAGTAGCTATAACCTTGTCTTGATGAAGCATTTTACACATTTGTCATCTTTCTTTAAAAATACTATTTTGTGACAACATTTTAATACAGCTTATTCTATTATGCAAAAATATTTTAATGCCATATAGTAATATTAATCACCCACATTGCGAGATTAGTATTTTTTATCTTTATTTGAACTGTGGCTAAAGGACTTGGTTTTCTTTTTTCTTCCAAGTCTACAGTAGTTCCGCTTCCATATGGTTTAATATAGATATAAGCTCTAGTATAAGGAATTGAACTTTTCACACCCTCAAAAGCCACAAAATCAGATGGTCTGTGGTTTTTGCAGCTGGTGCACTGCACTCATATTGGGTCGTGTCATATGAAAAATATTTCACTCCCCAAGCCCTAAACAGCCACTCATTAATGAAATGCAGGCAGTACAATGAGATCATATAAGGTATAGATTTCAACAGCCCTACTAAAAACAGTAAAGGAACACCGAACAGGAACACAAATCAAGTTCCTCTGCCAGAACAGGATTTTTTTTTAAAGGAATGTCTTCTTAGATTTAACATTTGCTTTGAAAACAACTGCTAACCACTACCCAGAAAAAACTTCAGTACAAGTGTTAGCAGACTAAACAATCACAATTTGGCAGAGAAAAAACAGTAAATAACTTCAGACATAGTTACATTACAGGATGTCTCACCCCAATACACCACTATCAAATCACAAAATGATTTACTTAATACCACATATGGAATCTGCTTACTTAAGAAAATAAGCTGTCACCAGCAAAACTTTGTTTAAAAATAATTTCAGGGCTGAGGTTTATCGAATTTCACTTTAGTTTGTTTTTACAGGAATCTAAAAAAAAAAAAAAAAGTGTGGTAATCTAGTTGCAAAAACATTATATTAAGCCCACTTACACAGAAAATGTGTTTTTATGCAGAATTTTTAAACTCTATAACTGGTACTATTCATAAAAAGAATGACCATGACTTTGCAATTTATGCCGTAATATTTTATTTCAGTAAAATGTATCAGAATATATTATTTCACATCTATCTTTCCAAAAGGATACCCATCCGTTTTCCTCAGTCTAAAAGTTTTAACTAAGAAAAGCCTCAGCAGCAGAAATAAACACCAGACAATACAGCCAAGGTACTCTATGGACTAGATTCTCTTCTCACAGACTCTGATTCAACTCTTTGGACTTTTGTGGCCCAAATATGATAGCTGTAACTGAGCTAAGTGCCAGGCTCTGTTGCAACTACTTTATAAATCGGAGGACTATAGCAGGTTTGTTTTATCTTGGGGGAAAGTATGTCCAAGCAAAATAGATTATAGCTTCTATCCCACCTTCAAAAGCCAATGAGGATATATTCATAACATATGGCCAACTCTATTTTCATTTCTATTACATATTTATTTAACTTCTAACTTAACATCATTCCGAAGATCTCATGCAATTGGGATAACACTTTAATATAAAGATAGATAAAAAGGACTACTTGTAATTTAGTAATTGGAGACCAGGAGACCTGAGAGGTTTTTTCTTGCTACTCATCACCCTTCTATGCTTTTCTTCTACAACGTAGAAGAAAAAATTCCACTGCAATGGTTTTGAGAAGCAGCTCTGTATTTTACACACAGGAAGCTATGGTCATTCTCTCTTTGCAGTAATTACTCTTGTAGTAATTTATATGCTTTTAATTGTCCAATATCAGTCAGCATAGAGGAATTACTAAGGGCTGTATCTCTTAGCCAAACAAGTATACCGTGCATGAGATAAATTCTTCCATTTATCTGCATCTGTTGTCCATAAAATGTTTATATGCTGCATTTCTGCCACCTGGCAATAAACTCTAGTTTACACTTGAAACACTACATGGAGCTGAAATAATCCATAGAACCATAGCTCAATACAGAGAATTAAATATGAGCTAAGAATAGAGTTCACAAAATTCTGCACATTTTCCAGTCACATATTTTGCCACAAGTTTCCACAATTACAAATCATCAGTTTAACAAAACCCACAACCAAATCCAACCCCTCATCCCCCCCCCCAAAAAAAAGAAACAATAAGGGTCATGAAGTCCAACTTATTATTAATAAGTAAATATTACTAATTACCATTAATAGTAATAATAAAAAACCTAGGAGCTAAACTTTACTGTGAACTTCAATGACAGACAGACAGCAGTGTATGTGACGTTCTCCATACCTTTTACTGTAAGTGCCGCATAAGAAATTGTATTACACACTGTGAACACAATGCTTTTATAGGTTGTTTATTTTTCAAGTTGCACAGTAAATATGCCAAGTTTATTTCAAACCTTCAGTAACAGGTCTTGTCAAAATAAATTCTTCTATAATTAACTTCAAGCTAGAAAAATTGTTCCTCAATTCAGAAAATTATATAAAATAAAATCATAAACAATTTTCTCTAAATACAGGCTATTTCCATGATTTTGTATCAGTACAGTATCATGCTTCTTAAATATAGAAGCTAGGAATTTTTAGAGTAAATTTGCTTGTATTAATAAAAATTCACCACTGTGTTCAAACAAAATATTAAGGCCTATAATCTACAGCCACCTTTTACTTACACCTGGTTTAAAGCAAACCATCCTACTTGACTTCAGTGAAAAATACTTTCTGTGTGTTAGCTTGCAGAGCACCATTCCAGGACTTCAAAGCAAGAATGATACAAAATTAACATCAAAAATATGTTATGGATTAGAATGGATTAGAAACAGGCAAATCAGTAAGTCTCAGAATGTAATTGCAAACAGGGAGTTATATTAAGGGCATTTGTGAGAGTGATCTGCCATGATAGGTAACTAGTCCCTTACTGTTTCACTCTTTTATCAATGACCTTCAAGAAAAAGCACATTCATTACTGATGACGTTTACTGACAACGCAGCAAATGATAATGAGGAGAACCAGCTACCAGGAAATTATCTGAATCTCTGAAAATGTTTTCTTTGAATACTTTTCTTGTCACCACATGTGTAAAGCTGTGCTTCTAGCTAAAAAGAAAAAAGTCCATAGTCAGAGGACAAAACGTGGTGTCTCAAAAAAATTTCAGACATGGTGCTATGATGCATAGCTAAATCCCATGGCACACTAGTCAAATGGTCAAAAACCCTTGACAGCAAAAAGAACGTGAAAAGGAAGGTTACGTTTTTTTAAATCTCTAAGTAAGATAACCATTGCAAGAATACTGTGACCAGTTCTAATGTTGACTATAAATTGGAAGAGTTTAAAAGACAGTCCAGCTAACCTGAAAACATTTTCTTATATATTGAACTCAGGGAGTACTCCTCTATTCAGATTCTCAAAAGGAGGATAAAAATCATGTGATAAACAGAAAGTTCTTCACTATCACATGAACATCCAGTGACTGCAGATTCAACCTAGAGACACTCAGATGAGAAAAAGCGCTGCCTTCTTTAGCACTGAAATTATTTACAAAATGTCTATGGATAGAGCAGCATTTTAAAACTTCACCATGGGACTGTCTTAAGTAACCTGCCAGCCAGATGAAGAAAATCTGTAAGCAATGGCTTTAGCTTGAATAAAATAACTGCCTTGCCATACAAAACATGACTGCCTATTGCACTCTCCTGCAATCCCATTCCGAAAGCAGCTCCAGGGTACAGTCACCATTATCTTTTAAGACAAAGATGCAGCTGTTTTATGGTGGCTATGAGAATGCGTGATGACACAGTTACCATTTTTACTTATGTTGAAACCATTGTATGTATCTGGTCACTAGGAATTTGACACCCAATCAGACAATATAGTTACTGACTGAATTGAACCCTTGTGTTTCATAAAGCACAAGAGGAGGTGCAGTATGTTACATCACCCACTATAAGTATCATATTTACATTGCACAAAATGTAATCTGAAAATTTAAGCATACATAATAAAAGAAGAAGTAGGTATAGTAAAATTTTGTAGCAGTGATCTCTTCTGAGTAAGGAAATAGAATTACTTGAAAATGAAAATGAGTGGCTACTGAAGATCAGAAGACCAGATAGGAAAACTAAAAATCTTCCAGGAATACTTCATTGAAGCTGAAGGTATTGTATTCACACGATACCTTCATTTACCCAAATATCTGATGGGTAGCAAAATAAAATCTCACCACAAAATGCCATGGTTTATGCACAACATAAGTTTATATTTCAAGAGTAAAAAATCCCAAAGAACCTTTCATATGCTCTCTTTCATAAAGAAAACTACACTGTTAAAGGCATGATTAAACTTAAAATAATGTAGAAAAATTAAGTATAAGATAAAAAATAAATCTATGACTATGCTCCTAGTATACTGAAATACTTTTTTGGGATCTTAAACTAGTGCAAAATTTTATGCATATTATGACACATTAATCAGAATATGACTGCATAGGAACAAAAGGATTAATGATACATGATGGAAAGCAGAAGATGGAAAAGAAGTTTACTGATCTATCTACATTCAGTTAGTAATTATCTTATGGTCTTGAAGTATCTTAAAGTATTAGATTCTAAACAATCTGGAAATGAATGTGAATACTAGCACCAATATAGGCCATTTGTAATAAACTGAAAAAAAGCTGAAAACTGCCAATGTAAACAGAGAAATTATTGTTTTACAGAAAGACCTTAAGGAAGATTAAAAACATCCATTCAGCATCAAAATACAAACTTTTTCAACTACCAGAAAAAATATTAAAATCTCAGGTTCAATGAATAACCCTCATAATAATGTTCAAACATCCCTAAGTGTGCTCCCAGATAGCAAATTGGATATGAAAAGGGACAAAGTATTACAACATGGCAGAGGAAAGAATCACAATGCAGAAACACAAAAAGATACAGAAGTGCCAGCTTCTGGGAAAGGAGGTCTCCACTACCTTCATACACATTCGGTAAGATATCACTCATGCTTAGCTGGAGTCCCAGTGTACTGTAAAGCCCTAGAGTAGCTGGACCCCCAAAGGACTGTAGATCTTAAGGGAAGTGGTGAATTTCTTTGTTTTTCTACAGTACACAGTACAAGAAAATCTGTGCTAATCAAAGCTACTACTTGGATTCCTATCTCAATGAATAACCACAGCAAGCCAAGCAAACAGTAGAACAATGACCAGAAGAAAGACACGGTAAAAAGGAGGACAGTGAAAGACTGGACTTTCACAGAAAATATCAGGGAATATACAAGCTCTGGATCTGACCAGAAATGTTCAACATAAAGTAAATGTCAGAAAAGTAGTTGGTCTAAATAGCAATGAGTTACTATTTCAACTCTTTGTAATAAGTAATAGTCAGTAATTATATCTACTTAAATTCTTCGTTTAGTAACAACCATACAAGACGCACTGATAACTGCATCTATCTTTCATGGAAGAGGAGAATCATGCAAAAAGCTTGCAAGAATATGAAAATACCCCCCAGGCCAATAAGACAATTTCATTTTTCCAAACATTTTATTAGCTCTGCATATGACAGTTCTTCACATATAAAACCATGGATTCTGAGGAGACCTTCTTTTGACTTGTTCTCAGCTACAACACTGGAATTCATAGCAAGGCAATGATCAGTTGCATATGTTGTGTGCACCTGTGAAAATCTAATCCAAAATATAAGGAGGATTGTTCAAAAACTCTGGACCTACAGGGATGAGACACCTGTTCTGGTTTCATCCTTTGAACTTTGCAACACCCATGAACTACATAATATGGCAGACATGCCTGAAAGCCAGACTGTTTTCATGGTTTCAACGAATATGTACAACTCTCGTGTCATAAAATTACAAATTATGACAAATATAATTCCTAAAAGTAAGTCATGTTAGTTAAAGTAACTGAAACAGCTTGACAAGAACTGGCCTTAGTAAATACCATAACATTTGTAGCTTCCCTGGGTGTTTCTGCTTCCAGCCCACTGTGGAGAGAGTGTTTTAAGTTGCAAGGCAACAGGGGCTGTTTGGAGAGGTGGCACCACGTCAGCAGGGGCACTTGAAGGATGAGGCAAAGGAATTCAAATAAGGGCAATCCAACCTCCAAGTCTCACCTTCTCCCAAGCAGAATTAAAAAGAAGAAACCCCATAGAAGATTTTTAGTGGGGAAAAAGAAAAAGGAACATGCAGGGGGAACCCAGACACTGTCTAGATGGTTAGAAAAAGCTGTAGAAGCAGTAGTAGCTGTAACACTCCTGGGAGAAATTTCAGTAGGTTTTATAGGAGCAACTCTGTCCTATCTTGGTTAAACATTTGGGCTAATTCTTTCTTATATCCCTCACATTTTCTCCCCATAAATCTTAAGCTCATACCTTTTAGTTTCTTTTACCTGGCCTTCCCTTAAATTTCAGCAAAAAGAGCAAAACAGAAAGAAAATAAATGGAACTAACATAGTGAAAATCATAAGGCATTCACATGACAAAACAACTGGTACCCCCCCATGTCCTTTTCTTGCCACCACATTTTATGTATATTAATTCATTTCCAGGCTTTCTTCTGGAAGAAAGCAAGAAAGTAACCAGTTGGTTTCAAACAGAAATAAATTCAAACAAAATTAAAGGAAGAAGCGATTTCTGGGCCTGCTCCAGGTCAACAGGATGGAGCTGAACCATGTCATCCTTGGTGCCCTAAACCTGGAGCCTGCAGCATCTTTGTTCAAGAATCCCATATGCTGCAAGACAATGGTTACAGTGTTTCAGGCTCTCAAAACCAACAATGTCCCAAAAAATACAAACCCTGCCTTAAGCCACATTATCTGATTCAAAAGCTAGACTTTTATTATAAAACAGCATTGGCTCAAGCATCATACTGCAACTGCCCATTAACATTTAACCCTGGCCAATGTCAACTAGCACCATTCCAGGCAATGCTCAGGCACAAGCTGAGTCTGCATAAAGCAGGGACTGCTCCCAGCACACAGTATAGTGGAGGCATCTCTGTTTGGGCAGAGACTTAGGCCACAAGCTCCATGTAGGACATGCAGTGTCAGGCTGCTCAACCATGGGCTGTCCTTTTTCTAAATGGGCACAGGTCACTTCACATGACCTGTCTGGACCAAATAGTGCTGACTGAGATGGCCTTTAGCAATGTAAATGCAACCCCATGTCTCTCTTTCTCAACATCCTATGGAATGCATGGTAGAGTCTCTCTATACTTTCTGATTTTACACACTAACAGTACCACAACATATGTGATACTTACAAGAAGTACACTTCCATTTACTGTTTCCTCATTAAGAAGTTTGGATTTTTGGCCATAATGGTAATCACAAGTAATGTGTAAAAATGCCAAAAACATTTTTATACATTTATTTTTAACATTACGCTACTCCTCCAATATACATCTTTACCAAAAGTGCAAGGGTTTGGACTTTTTACAAGAAATACAAGAACTCTTGAAATATTTTGCTTTCTAAATTCAGTGGCTTCATATAGGCAAGCATTCTGCTGCTCTTAACACTCATCACATGGGCAAGAGGTATCAGCTGCAAATCCTACTTTTCCTTCACATAAGACAGTTTATTTGCCTCTTTTTCTGCACAATGACACCCTGAAAGGGCTAATCTCCCTTTGTCCCACAGTGACTCCTATTTGCTACTATAGCAAGAAGAGTATCTCTGTGTGCTGCTCCCTGAGAAAACGAACTACAGTTTGTAAATTTAGACTCTTGAAGGCTTCACCACAGACCTAGTTTAAAACAAAGTGCAAAAAAATTAGTATCAAGTGTAGACATAGCATTTTTGGAGGAATTTTTTTCATGTGCTAACTGGAAGACACTGGTCCCAACTGAAAATCATCAGCTGTCAGACATTCAACTTAAATGATCTCCATTACTTTGCCACACACTTATAAAACTTCTACTCAAACTGGGGAACTTCACTGCTTTTATTAACAATAGACATTAAAGGACTTGAGCTGAAAACTGTGTAAAATTCATAATAACTAATATGAACTGTGGCAGAACAATCACACCATACTGCCTCTAGGAAAAAAAGTAGAAACAAACTATGGAAACAGATTAGGGAATACGGTTACAATCACTGACTGTACATGTTTAAAAGATAAAAGGATCATTTTGCCCCACTTTTCAGTCCTAATACTTAAACTATTGCAAAATAAGAAAATAAAATGCAGAGAAAAAATCTTGAGTGTGTAAAAGAACAGCAGTCTTAATATTGCGTATAAGAGCAAGAATAAAATCAAATGCATTTCATTTTCAGAGATTTAATAATCTGCCAAGTAGTGACGAGAAAAAAAATTTGAAGTGCCTCTATTTTTCATAGGAAGATCTTTTTTCTCTAAAGTTATTGAACCAGCCAAACAATTAGATTCCTGAAGTCCTCCTAAAAATTGTTTTTACAAGGACTTGTTAAATAGACTTGGTTTAAAGTCATGGCCAAAATGACAGGTTTAGAAAGACTTGGTGTATATTTTAGAACTGATGCAGTTCTCCAAACTCTTTCATGTACATTATGTATAGCATAGCTTGAGTCAGTGTAGCCATTGTAAGGAAAGGAGGAAACACCTTTAGGAACTAACTGTATGTTTTCTCACTTTTTACTCTCCACAGGTGAAAAACACCTACATAAAAGAGTTTATGCTTTTCACTTATTTCCTTCTTTATGATGTAGAAATAGGCCAGTAAGAAATTTCTGCAGATTTCTCTCCCAAAAACACATGGAACAGAGACTGAGGTTACCCGGTTTCTTAGTTTAGACTCAGGAGGATAATCACACCTCTCCCCGTATTTTTTCTAAAAGAGCTGGAAGTTAAATGAACTCGAATAGAAACTTTCAAGTTGGAGGGATAAAAATATTGTGGGGTTTAACAGTTTGGGTTTTTTTAATAAAACCTGAATTTGTTTTCCAAAGGAAAGCAAGTTAAATCAGGTTAATTGAAAGAATTCTAAAATTTTAACAAATAGTCTCTCTCCTGTACCTTTCTGTATTTCCCTAGTACACAGTATGGTCTGCTTACTCAGTTTCCATTCTTCCAGAAAAAAACTGAAGGGAAATTCTCCCAGCAAATAAAAAAATTTAAAAAAAAAATAAAAAAAGAGAAAGACAAAACTTATAAGAACTGAATTGCTAAGGATCAGGAACATCAAATGTAAGAAAATTATAAGAACTCATTAAATATTTATAGAAGTAACAGTTTTAGGAAACTCAATTAGTATAAGAAGTCAGGCGGCAAGAAACATCTTTCAGAGAAGAATGCATGTGAACAACTATGGCAAAAATAGTTGATCAATGAAAAAAAAATCTATGGACCAGCCAGCAGCCAGGGGTATCTAGCTGTTCCTAGAACAGCCTGAATGGGACGCAAAAGAATTTCCCTGTCCGATGGCATTCATTCATTCCCCTTGTATAATCCCATGTACCTTCTATATCTTGTGTTGGATCAAAAAAATGATTAGACATCAGTTCACTTAGACCAGACTGTCTGTTCCAAACTATAGCAGGAATCAGTCCATGAGCTCTTCTGCTGGTCAGCTATCACCAGAGTACAACAGGAAACCGAGGTGTGGGAATCAGAAGAGTGGCCTAGTGTATTTATTTCATCACATTTGTCAACCGATCCGTGAAGCATAGTGGTACTTTATTTTAAAGCACTGACTGTTTCAAAACAATGCAGAAGTATTCCATAGTTGGGCAATAACCGCAATATGAGTTTTAAATGTCCATGGTCTACGTGAAAAAAAAAAAATCAACAAAATATATTTTTGCTTATTATATTATTACTTGTAAATTACTGCACAGCATTATTTTATTTATAATTATTCTAAATTTATGTTACAAGGATTATTGTTATGATTGTTTTACTGTTAAACTTTATTTTTCTCATCTAGAATCAAGTTGAAAGCAGAAAGATTGTAAATCGTATGGATCAAAGACTATACATCAGTGTGTCACACACCATGTGGCATTGTGTTTTGCCAAGTCAAAGTTATGCTCCAAGTTTCAAAACTTCAAACAACTGAAATACCACAACATTCATAAAACAGAACTGAGCTACTGGGAGTAAGAAAAAAATACAAAAAAGGTAACAGACCTCAACAGCAGATAGTAAAATTAACATTTCAACAGTTCTTGCCTTTCATCTCAGTCTCCATAGTACATTTTTTCTGGAAAAGCTACGATTTAGGTTTAGCAAGATGCAGAATTACATAAAACATCTGGAATATGGGACAAGGAATATTGGCTTATTATCCCTGGTGGACCCTCCCTATGAAAAATTTAATAGGTCTGTTTTGGTAGTTTTAATCTCCAGAGCACCCCAAGCTATGTTATGGAAACATCATCTTGGTAATTTATATTAGAAAGAACACCTGGTGATGAAAGCAAATATACCCTCTTTAAAATTGTGAGTGATTTTTCTTTAATCCTAAAACTTTTCATCTTCTTAAATATATAATTTTTAACAGCTTGACTAAAAATTAGTTTTTGTATCTTTGAGACTGATCACATTGTAACCATTGTGAACTTAACACTATTTTATTAGAGAGCTACATTTCTTCATTCCTGTCTTCAGAGAACAAGTCATTTTGTCTTTACTTTGACATTGGCCTTTTACAGATTACAGAGGAAGCTCTTTTGAATCTTATATGAATATCACAAAATCACTTAAAATGTTGTCCATTCATTACTTCACAGCTTCGAATATTAAGAGAAAAAAGAACTGTTAAATAGATTTCTAGTATTCTTATTCCTATCTCTAATTTTAAAGGTAGAGTTAGCTATAAATAATAATAAATACATAAATTTTGTCACAATTTATTCTAGGACCAATTTCAAGTGACAGTATGCAGCATACATAAATTATATGAATTCTGATCTGTATTTGCTTTTTGTGGCTTCTTTTATGTTTAGTATACAATTTCAAAATAATTAGCAAAAATCTATATATGAAAGCAGAGAAATTATTTTCCATTAAAATCATTAACTGGTTTCCTCTGAATATAAATACAGGTAAAATGCTATATAACTGAAAATTAGACATACAACTTTCTCATGTCACACTGCTTTATGTTTTATTATAAAACCACAATTTTGACTGTTGTTAATGTATTATTTTATCATTAAATGAGAAATTAATGAAAGTACTGGTCAATATATAAAGGAAGTTACTAGTAAAAATGCATTCTATACTTTCCAGCTACAATTAGATTTTCATTTATCAAATTTCTAAAGAAACAACACATGTACAAATTAATCTGGTTTTATCATTTAACATACCTCACTTAAAATATATTCTAAAACATATTTTATGTTTTCTAACAAGAAAGCCCATAATCTGCGGCTTATAAAGATTTTCAGAAACATTTTTTTTATTATTTTGACACTGATACGCCTACATTTCTAATATTCCAACCCTGCAACATTTTAAATGCAATTAAAAGTGGTTATGAAAGAGTGTGGACTTCCTTGTGAAGTAGGAAATCACTCTTGTGATTAACATGCAAACGAGCTCATGCTGGCAGAATAGATTGGGGTTTTAAAACCCCAATTACTTTTGTATGATTATCTATTTACCCGTACACAGACTATTTTCATTTTTCATCTCATACAAAGTCATCCTGCTTACATTTTTAGCACAGCAATTAATATTTACAGTAATTATGACATCAAGCACTATTGAGAATAAGCCAAGTGAATCATTTACCATGTTTTTTAATATATATGTTATTAAAATAACATCTATGGTAATGTATTGCAGAGGACAGAGATATATTATTGGCCTTTAAACACAATCCAGCCTAATACAACATTGTATTAGCTTTAAATTTAGTTAAGGGGCATATTATTTTTAGTATCTGAGTAGGTCAACTGCTGTTCATTCAGATTACAAATGCCAAAACTCTAAAGTCTGTAACTGCTTTGTATAAAGATTAAGGTTTGTTTAAACTTTCACAGTAAAAATAACAATAAAATTACTTCCTCACTTTTTTTTTTTATTTTTCCCCCTCTTTTTTTAGTAATAACAGACAATTCTTAACTTTCACTAACACACTTTGATTCATACCTGCTGCAGAGTGCACATATACACATTTTTTCCAGACTTCTAAAGAAAATTATAATGCATTAATGACAGGAACTATGGTAATGGAAAAAGGTCACCCTCTTTTGAACACCTTCTGTTTTAAACCATTATATATAAAGACATTTGAGAAAGCAAAGAATTAAAAGGCAGCCTTTGTGCAACCCATTACTGAAATATTATAGAATAATCTATATCAAATGTAGTGGAATAGCAGATTCTTTTGGATCTAAATTTACTGCAGCCACAGAAATGCTTTTATGCTTATTATGTATCTGCATGTTGATTCAATTATTAAAGGGACACCTGACAGCAGACTTACTTAATTGAATTAATTAAACTGGGTGAATAATCACAGAATTACTATTGTATGAAATTTGTCCTGAGAAGTAACACTGGCATTATGAAATTGCAAGTAATTTGAATGGTAAAATACACTCAGCAGAGCAGTGTTCACTCACTGTATTCTGAAATTCTTCACCTCATACATGAACAAATAGGACATAAAAATGAATAGAAAGCTGTGAGTAATGAATGCTTCTCCCTGTCTATTTTAATTTACTATGTGAGTCCAGATACATCACTAGATCTTTTAAAAACTTTGCAAAAAGGATTCAAAATAATAGTAGTAATTTTATTCTCTTACTCAAAAATGATACAATGGAGTGGACTATCAGATACCACAAGAGAGGTACTTTAACACTGAAACACTTGTGTAAAACAGTACTTCTAACTGGAAAATCTAGAAAATATTTTAATATGTCAAATTAAAAATATGCAAGTATTGTTTACTGACTAAAGCAACCAAATTAAAGATGTTATTTTAAAAAAATTTAATAGACTGATACGGTGAGCTTCTACCACTGATTTTAGCAACAGGAGCAATTTTCTTTGATGATTAAATGTTATGACATACTGCATATAATATATTCCTTTTAAGATCTTCTGAAACAATTTTTTGTTATTATTATAACCAGTTTACTGATTAAGTTCAGAAGAATTTATTATGCTGTCTTCTATTTAGCTGCATTTGATAATGCACTAAATAGAAGAGAAATTTTACATGACAGATTTTTTTTAAGCACACATTTTCTGCTGCTCCTGCTTTCACACCAAAAAAGAGACAAAAAAGCCTCACTGCTCAGAACAGAAGTTTATACTGGCAGAGGATATTCCTGGAGTGCAAGCACCCGATCTGACATATATCCAAGTCCCAGCTATTAGCTCTGCATCACCAGTGGGTACTTTTCTTACTTCCTCTTGCAAGGTTTTTGTTTTGGTTTGCTTTTGCAATAATCTCCATAATAGCAAAATGTACAAAATTGTGAAATTTCGTATGAGAGAATGGTGGGACTGGATATTTACCTTAGTCTAAAGTAATCTGCAGCATAGTAAAAGCACACCCACCACCTTTTTTTTTAATCACAAATGTGTTTTCTCTTGCTAAAATTTAATATTGATGATTCTACAGATAGAAAATATTAATTTAGAAGTTATTATTTATTTATATTACTAAAAAGAACATGAACATTTATGGATATTCTGTCAGAATATTTTAAAATTAAATAATACGACATCTAACATCTATATACTATAAATCACTGACTTTTTTACATTCATATTTTCCCTCATATTCCTACTTGAATATAATTCATTTTACAAATATGTCTGATCCTGCCTCTGACCTTACTACACTTTAAGCTCTTTTCTGCTCATGGAAAGCTAATTTGCATTTTTAAAAAAATGTGGCTGTATTAATGATCTAATTTACCACAAAAAGGCTTTATAATAAATACAAAAAGGACAGCCATTAGCTTTCTTTCCACAATAAAATCAAAACAAAAAATAAACCATCTCATTTACACAACAATTAACAGGGATTTTTTTCCTAACACAATACTAAATGAATCTGTACAGTTCAGCATCCATAAACATTATATATTGTGGAGTATTCTTGCTCTACTATCAAAATAAGGAATATTATAAATATGCAAAGTTTTACAAAACACTTTTCTAAGAAAACTATACATCCATTTTAATACCTATATTAATAACCACACTGGTTAGATTTTTCTTTTACATAAATTATACAAACTACATTGGAATTACATACCATTTTAATACCAGTTTATTATAGCTTTATTTCATAATATCGGAGGTGGAAATGGAAACAGTGCCATCATGTGATACTTTTCAGGCTACTTCACTTTTTTTATTTCCAAGGACTGAGTCTGTTGCTGCTACACAAATAACAGTTCCTAGAAAAGCACGCAATGGTAGCATAATTTATTATATGCCATGCTGTAACTAGATCATTTTAGGTATTTTTATGCATTAAGTATTGAAAACACCTTTTAAATCTGCAAAGATAAATAAGAATATGATCAGTAAAAATATTACTTAGCTCATTTATTAAAAGTTCACAAATTATCCAACACAGTGTTGTGAAATTTCTTCCAGTTTACAGTCAAGATATTAATCCAAACAGATTAATTTTTACAAAGGAGCCCAGAAGTTAAATTCAGTGGTTTTAATTAGTACTGGGCAGACTACCTGGAAAAAAACCCTAATATGTGAAATCGTCACAGGCATACAATATCAAAGCCAAATCCAACTTGTATTATATTTACTTTACAAGATATTTTATTTTAATAAAATCAGACACACGGTTATTTTTTATTTTGTATCTATTTGATATTGAAATGAAGGCATTTTTCTCCCTAGTGGTCAGCATAAACTAGAAAATCCAGACTTGATGCTAAACACGTGTATTTCCACTTATCTCTTCTGTTTTCCAGAGTTCAAGACAACCATTTAACAACTGCTTGGAATCTAGAAATACAAGTAATCTATTAATCTGAAATCCCACTTTAATGCACAACTCACAGCTGCCAAATCTCAAACTACTTTGTAGTAGTGGGGGTTTTTAAAATATGTCTTTATACAAAATTAAACCCTTACAGTGAATTCATTGATGCTTGGGTGCAATTTGATAAAAAAATGCAGGAATTGTAACTTTTAAAATGAGCCCAGATGCTAGATATTGCTTATCAAGTTTCAGAATTTATAGAATAGGAACAACAACTGAATTCTCCAAGATTAAAACTCCATACAAAATTTAACTGCCTACAATTCCATAAGAAAACTGTTACTATTATGTGCTTATTTTTAAGCATATGGGCATGTACAGCCATGTAAAAACATTTAGATTTCTTTATGTAGGACTCAAAAATTCATGGTATATGCATGCAAGCCACCTATATGAGTTATGTTCAAGAGTGTTTTGAGTCTGGAACAAGCAGAGATTTTTATAAAAGTATGTTTCATATATTCAGAACTCCATTTATGGGTCAGCATTACAGCTGGTGAACATATCTGCTTTTGTTAAAGGGTAACAAAGCAAACCCCTCCGCCCTTGAGAACCTTCAGAGGGCAGGATACAAGACTGAAAACATGAAATATAAGAAAAATACTGCAGTAAGAAAATAATAGTGAGAAATAATGTTATGCTCTTACTTAAATCGAATATGTACTACTTATAGGTAACATTTTATAAATTGTTCAAACTAAACCAAATTGCATTTAGCAGGTTGGAAGGCAGGCCATTGGCAACTGCGTAAGTACTGAATTGTACACTTAGCACAGGAAAGCTCATTTTTTACGTTTGCAACCCAACAAGGAAGTTTTTGAGAAACAGACTAAAAAGTGAGAGAGCTTTTATTACTGCTATTGTTACTTATTCTTCAATTGCTTGATGTTTTCCTTAGTGCCAGCAATAACCAGCCTGTCTCCCCACCTGACATTTCCACCTTGACAGGCTGGATAGAAAACTAATTTGACTGTAATGTTACCAGCACGAGTGATACCTGGAACTCAGGGCAATCTGTACCAAGGTATTTAATACCTATAATAGGGGGTGATTCTAAATCTGTTTGGTTCTTGTTGGTAATTATCATCCTTGAGTGTGACAAAAACTTCTTTTTCCTATGGTTAGGGTTTAGACTTGGTCCCCCCCAAAAATCGGTAACTATTTCCCATCATCACGAAACACATAAAACCCACGTCAACATTTACTACATAGTTCTATTATGTTGGTTTTGAGCTGAATCATGAGTATTAACAATATGACCTTACAAAACACTGTCAGGATACTCACAGTGCTGTACAGAAACAAGACTATAAATCAGATAAAATCATAACACTAACTGGATTAAGCACTAACTACAGGAAATCATAATCTGGTGGGGCATTTGCTGGTTGATCAGCAAAGATATTTGAGAAATCTGTAAAAGGGAGGCAAAACTGTGGTCATTTTCATATCCCTTCCCAGTAACCTCTTCAACACCTATCAAAAGAGGAATTTGCTTGTTTTCTGTGTTCTGCTTTTCCTGTGATGCCAAAAACAGGTGCTCATTTAAGACAGATATATTAGGCTGCAGATGAATGCTTTGAACGTCAGTGGAGGAGAGTATTCTACATAAACATCTGCACAAGTATTTCTACAATTGTGAACTAAGGGAGAGGCTGCACTACCCTCTGGGTGAAAAGACAAAATTACATTTCTTATCTGTATTTTTATTTCTCTACTGCAGAAATTCAGTGTTCTATACAGAAGTCAAAACAGCAGAATGAACACCAAATATTTGAAGGGGAAGTTCTAATATCTCACATTCCCAATTAAGAAGATAGAAAATTTCAAAATTGTAAAAAATAGAGAAGTAATTTTTTTAATTTATTAGAGCTGAGATCTTTAGGTAAATGTATTGGGCGGGAATCAAATGGCAGACTTGTCGATGGCTAACCCAGAGGCTAGTACTTGTCTAACCATGTAGCACCCATCTATTTGAATAAGCCACAAAATCTGAAAGATTCCAAAACTACTGATTAAATTGCTGCAATACAGAATCACTGGACTTGGATGGATCAAAATTAATTGGGTCAAAATATATAATGTAGAACTTCTCAAGCAAATGATTAGACATTTTCTAAGGTTTTGAAAATTTTAGAAAGCACAGTTTTCACCAGGTTCTGCACACATGGTTATATCATCTCCTTAATTCATGAAGAGACTGGGAATAAAAAGATCTTCCCATACTTGTCAAGGCACACTTCAAGAACAAACAACTTTAGTTACTGTGCAAGGCTTTCTCAAATAGAAATATTGTTACTCACGTTAACTTTCCAACACAAACAAAATGTCAGATGAAATAAGATATACTGTCAGAAAAGAAAAATTAGCCATATGTGGTGGTTTAAAATTAGGTTCACTGATAGCTGCAGCACCATATTCCATCACCTGTGAGCCACAGGTGGTCTTATAAAGAGAGTTACATTGTAAGGTGATAATGGCTCCCATCATTCACTGACAGTTAGAAACTAGGTGTTTACTCAGCAGTTGTCATTGAAGTCATAGTAAGGAACAACTAAAGGTTCTTTTGTGTAGGGACAGCTGAAACAAGTCCCTAAGTGGGAGCAGCATGCATATGCCCATGCAGATCTCCAGTTACAGGTTACAAAGCAATGTATATAAGGGTCTGAGACATGGAAATGTCTCACTGAACAATGACGCTCAAAGCATCAGTCTCCATGAAACAGTCTTTCATAAGGAGCTCTAAAGTTCTACGGAGAGGAAAACAAGTAATAATTTAGTAATGACTCTACTGAGGTCAAAGAATACCTAAATGAATTCCTATTAACAAGCCAAGTAGAAAGTTGCACAGACTGTTAATTAGAAAATACCAAAAAGCTGTCATTATCAGAGTCAGTGTAAATGAAAATATTTTTGTATTTGATAATAGTCACAATCAAAAGGCAGAGATGGTCAACATATGGCTAAATATAACTGGACATATTTTTCTATCTGTAGACTGACAGACAAAAGGAAAATCCCTGGAGGATGAACTCAAGCTTCAAGACAGCTTAAGTATAGAGTTTGATGTGTGCGAAAGACACAGGAGGTCAAGTAATCCCCTTATGGTTAGAGAATATATAGTAAAAATTCTATTTGCTTGTAAAGTCTCTTTATTTCACTGGTCTTTCAGATAAAGTATTATGATTAAGTGACACATGGTCTTTAGTGGGATGCACTGGTTTCTGGAATGGTATTTACTACTAGAAACCTGATAGAAGAAAAAAGATTGAAATAAAGAAAAAGGTCTGAAACAAAAACCAAACAAAAAGGGTTTAATTGCTAAGTCACTCATTTTGGAGTGGAACATTCCTTCCACTCTTATCCTAAGACTGTTTTGCCCACTGAACTTATTTAAGGTCTGCAAAACCTGCCTCTCTGTTGAATAGATAGCTACTGCCAACTTTCTTCTATTTGGACTCTTCAACAGGAAGAGGGAAAACACTTTCTTTTTCAACTCCCTTATGCTACCTGCAGGGTTTCCGTGGGGGTTCTAATAATACTTAATTGGAAAGAACACACAAAAGTACATTCTGTCTCTGAAGAAGCCTCTGATGCTGGGTCTCCATACTTAGTTACTCATTGCCACCTGAGGCAAGATTCTTAGGAAATTAATACAACGCTCAGAAGCAAGGAGAAGCTCCAGGTAAGTTTAAGTTGTCATTGGTTGTTTGTTTTTTTTAAAGCAGAAACAACCACAACAAATGCAGTTTCTCTGAAAAGCGAACAAGTGTTTTCAGCTCAACACAGGAACAACACAAACACAACATGAAACAGTTCCATGATGCTATTTTCAACTTCATTTAACAGAAATAAATCAGGCTGAAAAATATGGAAATTCCTACAGACAAATCAAACTACCAGAAATTGTATCTCTTCAGCCTGTGAATATACAAGTAGAATTAGGTTTTAAGACATGAACACCAGCACCGGTTCAAGATGATACAGGTGATATTTTCCACTGTCAATCAACATTAAATCAATTCCCAGTTTTGCTTTCAAAGAAGCACACTTGGAATTTGGCTGCTTGCAGTATTTCAGATGAGCCATAAAACAGAATTCCTGAACACTTGTGCTTACAGATCACATTGCACTTCACAGCTGTTGTGTTTTACCCCAGCAGAGGGTGCATTTAAGCAAGTGGAAAAAAGCAATTTTCTTTTAAACATAGCTTAAAGTGCTTAGGGGTCTTTTTGAATGAAATGTAATGCATACATATATTATATTTTAAATATATTAAATAATTCATAACAAGTAATTATTAGGCCTACCTGCAATGTTTATCTCATTTTCTTCTAGTTCCTCATGTGCCACATTGAACAACAGCATAATGCTGCAACTAGCTAGATGGAGCAGTGAAGTCTGAGGAGTAGACCTAAATTTCACAACATTGTGATAAATACGAGGTCAGTAAATCTGTATGAAGGAATTGCTACTATGATTACTTTTTAAAAAGGAAAATTTTGATTAATCTTCTACATTAGAAGAATGCTGAGATTGCAAAAGCAAAGCATTTAAAAAACAGAACATGCCTGAAGTAAAGCTCTTCATATGGCATTATTTCAACCTCCTCTGCGTGACCTTTCCTCCATTCTTTGTTATTGTGTGCCACATTATTTGTTTCCCCAGGACCTACGTTTCATCACTGCATTGGATAGACTAGTTTTGAAAATGAACTGGGTAATTTTAAAGACTTGTATTTAGTATTACTTAGTGCAGAGACTGTTGTCTCTGTCCTGTGTTCCCTTTGTTGCTGAAATTGTAAGGGATATGTCCAAAATATGCACAGTTTTGGAACTGGAGGAACTTTTTAGGGAAGCATAATGCCATTTCAAAAATGGATTTCTGCCACAAATAACTTTTCACCAAGCTCCATAAAATGAAAAAATATTAACAAATTACCATTCAATACAAATTCTTCCTTTTCAAGATTGTCATACACTTCTACCATTATGGTAGTTAGATGTAAATAAACGCAAAACTTTCTTTCTTAGAAGTTCATGCATATTCTCTTTTGCATGTATGTTCTCCAGTGAAGTGTCACGAAGTAACCTATTTTCATAAATATTTTAGTCCTGTGGCCAATGAAAGTCAAAATTCAGAAAAGAAATAGTCCACAATTATCTTCCTACTAATTTTTCTTTCTCTTAAGTGAAAAAAACCCCTCACCTTTTCATGATTTAATGTTAGAATAAAAAAAAGACAGCTGTCATTCTTTATAAAACACAAACTAAACTGTATTTGAAGGAGCAGGGATTCCAACCAAATTGCACAGGATTAATTAAATGAAGAATTTTCAAAGAAAACAATAACATGTGGCTAGTAGTTCTACTTGGATTGGACAATGGCAATTGGACATGGAATGAATAAAGAAATAAATTAGTATGGGTGGAAGCAAAATAAGAACAAACCCAGGTAGTTCTGTAAGCACATCATTGGGCATTCTTAATGCTTCTTCCTCAGCAGATGCACTATTTTGCATTTTCCTGTTATATAGTCCACCTGTTTTCATGGATATAAGCATCTTTGAGGCCTCTACTTCTCAATCAAATTTGTTTGAAGTTGGTCAACAGGTTCAAGATTTATTGTGGGGGACTGACAGATAGTATGATTGCATAAACTTACAGAAGTTCTGCTTCCTTACAAAAGTATGATAAAAATAGCATATCTAGGCTATGTTAGCCTAGGAAATAGACAATTCCACAGCAGGGCACTTTCTGCAGGGAAGGCCAAGCCAGGAAGACCACAGGAATACAGTGTTCAGGTCGAGCAGTAAGAATTCTCAAACTGCCATAACACAAAAAAAAGGAGAGCAGATAAAAATACGGCCAGTACTACACCAATTATTAAAAATAAGATTAATCAATTAGAATATTTTAACTAGCATGCTAAAAGAAAAAAGAAATGTAATATTTTAATACATCATAATTATCTGTTGTTAGCAACTTTTGATTAATTCTGTTAGAAAATCTCAGATAGGTCTTAACATAAAGAAGAGCTTGCTTCTTTGAATTCAAACTACAGCATGGTATTGGTTAGGTAACAGAACATGACAGATCAAATTAATTTAACTGCAATACTTCAGATACAGTTTTATCAAGGATTAATATAGCACAAGACTTCCAATTGTTATGACCATGTTGTCATCAGTTTAGGTGCAGTAACTCCCCTTTTAGTAGTTCAGTCATGCTTTGAATACTCCAGTGCACTTATCTCACCTCTTATTGATTCACCAGAAGAAAAGCTGCTTGTAAAGAATGGCATGGTCTTGTTACAGGACAACTTATATAATATAATATCTTCATTTTGTTTCATTCATTGTATTGTTTAGTATGAAATCAAGATTAGGTCATAGAAGACAACTGCCATGGAGGAGCTGCCACTCTGAAATATCTTATATAGCATTACTGTCAGATGTACCCTAAGTATCAGGCTTATAAGGGTGACCAGCACTCATTCATGCATTTGGTTAATCTTGTCGCACATACAGTTGGTCTCTTGACTTAATATAATGCATTCAACACATTCACAAGTATAGAATTGTTTTTTCCCCTTAAGTCAGTGCCTCTGGTAAATAAGTAGCAGAAGCTGTCTCCATTTGGTGCACTTATTGGTAAGAAGACTGCTGAGGAACTCATTCATTCATACTGGACTATTGTAATGTATAAGCTAGTTACGTCACCTAACTTTCTCTCTTACTCTTCTGCACTAGACATGAAATTCATATCCACCTTATTTGCTTAATGAATGGGTTTCTCCTAATATAAAAGTTACAGATACAAGAATTTGCACAATCCTCAGTGGCATCACAAAAGAGATGTACAGCTTTGCTAATTTAAGTAACTTTTTAAGTCTAAAGCAACTGAACTTAAATATGTAGTAGAATTAAACTGTATGAGAAGCAGTACAACATCATTATAAAAGATAGGAAATACATTAGTAACATGAGGAATGGTGAAACCGTGAATTAAATTTCACAGTTGCTACACATGTTCAAGTAAGTAAACACAGTTTTCACAAAAGATTTTTCAACTGGAAATCAGAAAAAATAAGGTGGAAAAAAAAGAAACAGCTAAAGAAATCTCTAACACTGAATTTCAACAGTTTAATTTCTTTTTGTTTAAATGCTCATTTACAGATAAAATTTGGAATGAGATCACATTCATCAAACTGTCCACTTAATGTAACAATATTGCATCTCACTGACAAATCAGACATCAATTAGAAGCTGTAAAATTTAATTAAACATATCCTAATCACAGCTACCACTGTAATGTGACCCACACCTATGCATGCATTTCACGTATCACTACATGACAGCACCACACTTCCTTCCATTTTTCCTGCTACCATCTTGAGGACTTAAAATGAAGGTTTTCAGAGACAGAACCAAATGGAAATAAGAGGGGGGGGGGAGAAAGAAGTTGCTGAAGCAGAAAGACAGAGATAAATACACAATATCTGTAATACAGGCATACAGGAGTTCAAGACATAGGTATATATGTTCAAAAATAAAACAAGTAAAACGCAAATGCTGAACTATGTGACTATATTTTCACCTTCATGTCTAGCAACTACACAAAGAAGGAAAGCTTTGCTTTCATGCTTTATGACCTCCTAAGAAGCTTCTCGATGGCATTACAGCTGCCTTGTATTTACTGTAACTGTATTATATTATTATATATGTTATTAATATGAATTAATATGAATAATATGTACCAAACCCACAGAAGAATATTAATAATTTGAGGCATCATTGCCTGCTGCTCTAGAACTCTTACACTTTAATTAGTATATATATTTTTATATATATTTCCAATAAAATGGAATAAAAGTAGTCTAATCATCAACATCACTAAAAATGTCACAGGACACAAAGTTCAGCATAGATTTTACTCATGGTCTTCACAGAACTTTAGAATATGGCTTCCTGAATTAATTCACAAATGACAGAAGACAAGTATTACATACTTATTCACCAGACTTCTTCCAGCCTTGTGTCTTTCTTCCTTCCATTGTGACACCATTAACAAGTTCCATTCTGTCCTTTGTGGTTCCTGAACCTCTCTTTTGCTGTGTCCCTGTCCTGAACAAAATCTTTTCTATTAGAGAGCTAATAGTTATTCACCTTTCTCTGCTACACACACATATGATTCCTTTTATACTTCAGAATTATTCATTCCCATGTACATGTTCCCCTCACTGCTACTTTTTCCCCTCTTCCTTGGGATCAGAACCAACACTAAAAGATCAAGATGGTTGAGAGACCACACCTAATTACTCAGCATCACTGTCTAGCTACATAAAATACTTTTTTTAACTTTTATTTGTCAATAATTACGACTTAGGCCTATTACCACCACTGGAGTCATCATTCTATATGTTAATAGCTTCTTACAACACTATTTTACCTACGTCCTAATCAAAAACAACATAACACATTATCACATCAAATCAAATACTGAATACTCATTCCATCCTAGAAAGCTGTCATTAATCTAGTTGATTAACAGTAGAAAAAATATTGTAAGATTTGAATGGCAATAAAATGTAAATATTTTCCCATCCCTGAAAGTGTTCAAGGCCAGGTTGGATGGGGCTTTGAGCATCCTGGTCTAGTGGAAGGTGTCCCTGCCCATGGCAGGGGTGTTGGAACTGAATGATCTTTAAGGTCTCTTCTGTCACAAACAGTTCTATGATTCTGTGATTCTGCATCACTTTAAAAAAATCAACCTCAGTAGAATAAGGTATAAAATATCAAACATCAGACTAGCTTCATCTGTTCTGCAGGCATTTCTGCTACGCTTCTACTAAGGCAGAAAGTTAGATAGAAGAGAGACTTTCTCAAAACCAGAGGAAAGCCGCATTAAACTCAAGCTTAGTTTTTCATATCCCTTTAAAAGACCTAGACTGAGGCTTAGGTACACTGCAGCCACTACTGCAACTACATTTTCCATATACTTACTGGAGCTAATGTGAAACTAGCCAGTCCAAGCACTATGAGCCATCTAGACATAGCTCTGCTGAACTCAGCACAGGCTGCAAAACCTGCCTGAGAACCAGAATAAATATGCAATTACTTAACTCTCTCTGTACCTCCTGTCCCACAGATTTAGACTCGGCAGGAATCCCAGATGACTATAAAGGAGAAAGTGACTGCCATTGAATGACACCCCTGAGTGCTCTTGGAATAAATCCAATATTGAGTGTCAAGCACAGAAGAAAAGCAGGAAACAATGTTGCTTTTATAGTGAAACCAGATAATTTAAAGATAAATAGAGAAACTAGACCCTAACATAACTATCATATACTAAAATCCAATCAAAAGTTAATAAATTTTGGAAAAGCAATTTTAGTATTTGACATTATTATTTTAGTTACTTTTTATATATATATTCACATAGTTACCCAACTCTTATTAAAAAATGTTTTATTTACAGGAAGGTGTCTCCAAGATCTGACTATTTACAATATCTTCTCCATTTTATATGTTTCCAAATAAAAATTATTGACACTTCGGGACAGAAATACATGCTCCAAAATATTAAATGAACTTTTTATATCAGATGGTTGCAACAGATTGACACTCAAAACTCTTACCTGAAAGAGACACTGTACCTCACAATGCTATTTTAATAAATCAGGTTCTAAAATACTAATTACAAGAACTGATTAAGCACTACATCTTAAAAGAAAAATATTCTGCAACCTCCCACATGCACACTTTCAAAGCTGTGGAACAGGAACTGAGAATTGGTGTGCAGCCTCAGATTTGGAACTTCAGAAGATTATGTATCAGATTCAAATAACTAGGAATTCCAGACGGCAATTCTTGTTTACATGGATCACAAAATCCATAATCTCAGAATTTCTGTAGCTTATCCATCATGTACAGTTTATTTTAATTGCCAGAATTTTGAGCTTGCTTTGTTTGTTTGTTCCATTTTATTGAATAAAGAGGTTGGGAGAGGGAGAAAGGGAAGGCGGGGAGAAAGAGAGAGAAAATTATTATCTTGAATATTTTTATCTAATTGTTTGATGAACAATTCCATAAAGTACTTCAATAAATCTGCATTTCCTAGTGGATGAGTTCAACATCCCATACACAAGAATCAAAAATCAGCAGTAATGGCTAGAAGATTTTGATAATATGACAGTCCCTTCTGCTTTCTGTTGCAGTTGGATAAGCAGTGTAATAATAAAGGCTGTCACTCTTTAGGGGGTTTCTGTACACAAGAAGTTCAAAGCTGACTCATAGCTCCATAGTCCCCTTCTATGGGTTAAGATACACAGTATACCAGTACCTGTAGACTCTGCCACTGACAATACAAGGCAGACAGACAACATTTTTCTTAAAAAGTGCTCTACAGCTACTCAGGTGATCACAATAAACATGAAAAGAAGATAACAAGTAACTCTGAAATAATATCTCTGGTATGAAAAGAATGAAGGATGCCAAGTTTCAGAGATATTGCTTAAGGCTTTCTGCAAAATTAGGATACATTTTCAGGACATGAAAGTATATCAAATAGTGAGTTAATTCAGTTGTAGAGATACCCATAAAACATAGTAACATGCATTTCAGCAGGTAAGCACACTCACTGTCACCCATGAGCTTACAGGGCCCTAGTTAGGATTGTTTTATACTTACTACACACTTCCTGCTTTCCAAAACAGTGAGATTAAAGCTACCTCTAGCAGGTTACACAAACTATGTCTGTTCTCCTAAGTACAAAACAATTTAGAGCAGACAAGATTGCACAGTCATATTTCCATGATCATAATTTCCAGAGCATGGTTTTTGGTTTTCTGGGGTTTGGTTTGGTGGGATTCTTTTAGGTTTTTTACTTTAGGTTTTGGGGGCTTTTTCTGGGTTCATTGCTTGGGGGGTTTTGTTTGTTTTGTTTTTTTTCAGGGGATGTTGCTTATTGTTAGTTGGTTTGGTTTTTGAAAGGAAGAACACTACAGAATCACAGAATATGCTGAGTTGGAAGGGACCCACAAGGATCACTAAGTCCACCTCCTGGCCCTGCACAGGACCATCCCCAAGAGTCACACCATGTGCCCAACAGTCTTGCCCAAATGCTTCTTGAACTCTTTCAGGCTTGGTGCTGTGATCACTTCCTTGGGGAGCCTGTTACAATGCCCAACCACGCTCTGGGTGAAGAACCTTTTTCTAATATCCAACCTAAACCTCCCCTGACACGACTTCAGGGCATTCCCTCAGGTTGTGTCACTGGGCACCACAGAGAAGAGATCAGTGCCTGCCCCTCCTCTTCCCCTCAAGAAGAAATGTAGACCGTGATGAGGTCTCCCCTCGACCTCCTCTTCTCCAGGTTGAATAGCCCAAGTGACCTCAGCCACTCTTCATATGGCTTCCCCTTAAGGCCTTTCACCATCTTCGTTGGCCTCCTGTGGATGCTCTCGAAGAGCTTAATATCTTTCCTATATTGTGGTGCCCAAAACTGCACACAACATTCAAGGTGAGGCCTCACCAGTGCAGAGCAGAGCAGGTCAATCCCCTCCGCCGACTGGCTGGCAATGCTTTGCCTGATGCTGCCCTCCACAGTTGGCCCTCCTGGCTGCCAGGGCACTGCTGACTCATGTTCAACTTGCCATCGAGCAGGACCCCAGGTCCCTTTCTGTGGCACTGCTTTCCAGCCTCTCATTCCCCAGTCTATACATATCTCCAAGGGTTGCCCCATCCCAGGTGCAGAATCTGGCACTTTCCCTTGTTGAACTTCATATGGTTGGTGATTGCCAGTCCTCTAATTTGTTGAGGTCACTCTGCAGGGCCTCCCTGCCTTCAAGAGAGTCAACAGATAACCAAGACTTTCCTCTCATGAAGCTGTGCTAGCTGTGACCAATAACTGCATTGTCCTTCAGGTGCTTTTCAATACCTCCCAGAACAATCTTCTCCATAACTTTACCAGGCACTGAAGTGAGACTGACAGGCCTGTAGTTTCCAGGGTCCTCCTTCTTGCTTTTCTTGAAAATCAGGACAACATTCGCCAGCTTCCAGTCAGCTGGATTCCCAAGACTGCTCAAAAATCATCAAGAGAGGTTTTGCAATGACATCAGCCAGCTCTTCAAGGATTCTGGGATGAATCCCGTCACGGCCCATAGATTTGTAGGGATCCAGCTTGAACAGTAGATCCCACACAGTTTCAGGGTTGACTGGAAGTTGATCATTCTCGCAGTCATGATCTCCCAGCTCAGGACACTCTTGGTCTGTCATACGCGTTGAAGAGAGAGGCAAAGAAAGTGTTAAAATACCTCTACCTGTCTCTGTCCCCATTTGTGAGATGACCATCCTCATCCTGGAACAGGTCAATGATATTTCTATAATGCCTATTGCCATTAATGTATTTAAAAACTTCTTTATTGTCCCCCACATTTCTGACCAGCTTCAACTCCAGCTGAGCTTTGGCTGCATGAATTTGCTCCCTACAGCACAAGCAGCATCTCTGTATTCTTCCCATGTCACTTGACCTTGCTTCCACTGGGCATACACCTTCCTTTTTTTGCCTTAATTCCAAGAGAAGATCCTGCTCAGCCAAGGCCAATCTTCTGCCTCACCTGCTTGACTTCTGACATTTGGGAATTGCCTGCTCCTGTGCCCTTAGGAGTTGATGTTTGAAAAGTGACCAGCACTTAGTTCCTGAAAGAATAATTTGTCAGCGTCATCATCCTGTCTAGGAGGTCTATAGCAGTCTCCCACGATGACACCTGCATTATTTGTTTGCCCCTTGATTCTTATCCAGAGGCTCTCAACTGTGCCATTGCCAACTGTGAGCTCCATACATTCTAATCTTTCTGTTACATACAGTGCCACCCCTCTGCCTCTTCTGCCCTGCCTATCCCTCCTGAAGAGCCTGTAACCATCCAACCATCCAACAGGGCACTCCAGTTACAGGTCTCATCCCACCAGGTTTCACTTATGCCAATGATGTTAAAGCTCTGGGACAGGGCGAAAGCTTCAAGCTCCTCTTGTGAGGACTTACATGAAAACTTACTTATAGATTAGTCCCATCATGCCATCCACCTGCAATTCCAGCTAAGTATAATAAACAAATGCTTTGAACTATACTGGATTATTAATATTTTTTTTTAATTTATGTATTACATTTCCTCAAAGATAACAGCATACAAATACTTGCACAAAAAGGAGTGACAAATTCAAAACATGAAGTTCACCATGCCAGTACACCATGTGTACTTTAGACAATATTTTCCAGGTGCAATGAAGTAAAAATTACAGGGAAAGTCACAGATCTAAGGTTATGGATTTTCTGAAAACAGTTTTTAACCAAAGAGAAAACAAGGGATGAACAAGCTAACAAATATGGATGCTATTTGGAGAGGACCAATGGGTCCAGAGTATGTTATCCTTTCTTGCAAAGAAGCAAAAACTTATCAGATTTAATTGCAAAGTTTACTTACTGTGCAAGCTTTCCTACATCTCTTATTGTAGAACACACGAACTACAGTTGTCAATAAATGTAAATGATTGTTCTGTAGGGGAAACAACCAAGACTTCTTACTTCATGAGTTTTGAAAGTGTACAACTACCTTCTCTGTATAAAGTTGGCTCCGTTAACTCACTTTTTATGTGAGTTTTTATGTTTCTGGATACAAATTATAATGATTTCACTCTGTCTGTCCTGAGTTTTATTTCTAAGGGAATTTTAGGGCTCCCAAGATTCTTTTCCCCTTGAAATGGGAAGGAATGGCATTCTGAATTCTTTTTAATCAGAGGCCTTCCTTGTCCTTTACTCTAATTATGCAAATCACATATTGCAAACTCCATTACTTGATGTTTCAAATGGCTAGAAAAATAGATATTAATCTGTAATATTCCAGATTATTGATTATGATATTGCAATTTGTGAAAATAAATATATCTAGTTTCCTTAACTCTATTTTTCAGCTCAAAATAGCATCATATAGAATAAACTTGCAATCATATTTGGCAGATGTTTCCGCATACTGTGTCCTTCGAAAGTAGACCTTTTCAATGCATTTCTTACTGTTTCTTTTAGTTCATAACAGGACCAAACGAAATATTACAAATCATACCATTTTTGCCCCTATGAAAAGTCTAGGAGACCTTTTGAGTTCCAGTATCTAGAAAGGGACAGGATGGACTCAGAGCATAAGTGCACTGGCCTTTTTCTCCTGTTTTTGCTTTCCTGTATCTATGGGATGACAGAACAAAGATACTTGTGCTTTAGGAACCTTGTCAGCATCTGTGTTTCACTGCAGAACCTCTCAGGAAGACTATCTGAAAAGAACGAGCTCACTTTCCCTACTCATACTCATTCAATCTCTTCATAAAAGTACTATGAAAATAAGTCATTTGTGACTGCTACCACAGCTGTCTAGAACAGCATAGCATCAAGTGGATGATTCTATAGGATAGCATAGCATAGACTATATTCAGTTGGAAGGAGACCTACAACAATCATCTAGTCCAGTTGCCCAACCAATTCAGGGCTGCCCAAAAGCTAAAATGTTATTAAGGGCACTGTAAACACTGACAGGCTTGGTGCATCCACCACCTCTTTAGGAAGCCTGTTCCAGTGTCTGACCATCCTCTCCATAAAGAAATGCTTCCTAATGTCCAGTTAGATCCCCTTGAAGCATCTTTGAAGCATTCCCAAGTGTCCTATCATTGGATCTGAGGCAGAAGAGATCAGCCCCTTCCTATCCCCTTCGCCTGCTCAGGAAGCTGTACAGAGCAATGAGGTCACTCCTCAGCCTCCTCTTCTCCAAACTAGAGAAGCCCAAAGTCTTTGGCTACTCCTCATAGGACATTCACTCCAGCCCTTTCACCAGCTTTGTTGCCCTCCTCTGGCTGAATTCACAGACCATCACATCCTCTTAAATTGAACACAGTATTCAAGAGCGTTGCTGTACTTTGTCACTAATCAACCCTTTACCCCAACATCTACGACACCTAACAAATGATGACAGAAATTATTTCAAAATTAAATAGGTTTGGACTTCGCACTTCAAGTACATATCACATTAAGCTATTTACTGCTAAGCAGTAAATATATGGGCAAATAAATGCAAATGCCAACAAATGAATACTGCTTTAAGAATGTCTTAAAAGAGATGACTATTGATATATAAAGTCCTAAAAGATACTAAGTATGTATCTCAATTTACCTTAATTATTAATGCATTTGGTATTATTTGATTTGCTAATTTGGTGAAAAATATTGTGAGTACAGAGAAAGGAATGAAATCTCAGAAACGTTTCCTGTATTTCACACAATTTCATCTGACCTTGAACAACACTGGTGCAAAGAGCCCAGACAAATTAGATTTTACATTTACAAGAATTCCACTGCGTGAACATCCAAGAGTGTGAATGCCTCCTGACAATTTTTCCAGGTTGTTCTCAGAAGCAGGTAAGAATTTCCTTGCTAAAACATCAATCGGCTCCCAATGGGAGTTACTTTAGGTAGGCCTGAGGAATAAGAAGCTTCAGAATTATGGCCTTTCCGTCACAGTACAGCAGCTCAAGAAAAAGGACAAGAGCAAGGGATTAAGGAAGCTTAGATATTGTTCACAGTTCAAATTAATCTTTGAGTAGATGATGGCTTATAAGTGACAGATGAATAAGAGAGTAAAATTTTCAAGTAAATGTTGCTTCTGGCCCACAGCAGGGAAGATTTGCTTAGCTGAACTACAGTTTCCTCAGTGCCTGACTGATGCAAGGACAAACAGCAAGGCATAAATTTAAGCTAAAAAGCTTACCCTCGTTAATAAAAGTTAAAGGAGAAACATAGTTTTGTTTTCTTACTTTCTAAGCAGAAAGCTGGTAAGTCAAAAGAGCAAATCATGCATGTAAAACTTACAGAAAAAAACCAGCAACAAACACCAGTGCTTGAGCTTTCCTAGAAGCCTCTTTCAGCCTTTTGGAAAACCCTTCTATCAACAGAAAGAGATCAGACAGGCATGCTCAAATAGCTTGTGTTATAAGATTGCTCATCTGTATTGGATAAGAGCCGTACAATACATGCAGAAAAACCCAAGTAAACGTGAAGCATACTATGTGTAATTATTCTTTATGCAATTAATTATAAATTATCATAATTTTAAAATAAATTCAAAGGTATTAAATGAGTCAATTAGGGACTGGCTTTATCATTTTCTCTTGATGTGTGCATGAATATCCTTGACAAAATGAATGGAAAAAAAACAAACCACAAACATTAAACAACAACCCGAATCAGTTAAAACTAACTATACCTATTTAAACATGCAGAAAACCAAAATGTGAATAGTTTAAGCAATCATGTGTATTGCATCTAGATGGCCTTTTGTCATACTATGTGTTGCTGTGTCAAAGCAAAAAATCTGTTGTAATAAGTATAATTATTTTAATAAATGTGAATGAAACTGTTCAGGACAGACTTTCAAAGCTATTTTATTACATAGAGAAAGGTAGAAGTATTTTTTTTTTTAATAAAGAGGTTTAAAATATTTTAATTAATGTCTTTATGTTACAGGATTTTGTATTCCTGAGAGGTAAATAAAAAAATAACTCAGTAAAGCTCACAGAATAACTACATAAGCCATTTTACAGGGAGGATATACTTTCCTTCTTTTCTGTGAATGTATAAAGCTCTCCTTCAAGCTCTTAGAAATCTATTGATCTGTGAAACACAGTGCACTCCAGGGAGGCAATTCACTTGACGTTATATATCAAATGAGGAGATGAATAATGATCATACCATTTGGTAATTAAACATCTTACAAACCTTTTAACTGACTGAACGTCAGAAAGGTCAAATGAGATCAAACCCATTTTTTTGTTGGCTTTAATTCTTTTCATATATTAGCAATACAAAAGTCATATTTAAAAGTAACTATAATATTACATGGCAAAACCAAATAATTAAACAACATATTTTTCATTCGTATATTATTAGACAGTTTGAATACACAGAGAAATAGTTCCTTAATCCTACAGTCCTATTATCATCTTAATTTTTAAGTTTAGAAAGAAGTAGCCACTCACGAGTATAGTGCAAATAACTAGCAATGTTACTGGATGAAGGGAAATGAACAGCACATAGAGCAAATCTAAAATATACCTAAGCACCTAGCAATTAAAATAAATCTCCTTGAAAAGTTACAGGTAACTGAGTTTTTATTAGACAGTGAGTAAGCCTATTGCAACAGTTTGAAGACACTAACAGTGTTTGTCACCTTAGACATTAATTTGGACATTTTATCTAATATTATTTAGTAATAATTTAAATGACTGACACTAGAAATAAATCCAAAATATTTAATAAAGAAGTCACCTACAGCTGTAATTTCATGTACAATTCTGTATTTTGCCTGTAAATTTGTCAGTTGCCAAGGTAATCAAAAGATGCAGAAAAGGTGGTTTTTACTACAGACTAACAATACTGTGAAAATCACTTGCCTCGATAGCTAATGCCTCTGTCAGATATGGGGTTTCTAGAAAAGACAGTATCTATTCACATATGACTACAGCATAACCTTATGGGTTACCATAAATCAAGGCCTTCATTGCCAGAAAGAATAAATCCCTCCATCTTAACGCAAACTATCATCAGCCTTCACTGCCCAAATAGAATCAAATCCCAAATATTAAAGAATGTCTTAAAATTTTTCTCTAGCTACTTTCTTAGAAAATGAAGAAATCTTTATTAGTTCACAAAGAAAACATTAAAAATCTTTTTCAGAAACAAATTGGGATGGATTCAGTCAACTTTCACAAATATAACTGCACAAATACACAATCAATATGTGAAATAACACATCCAGTAACAGCCTATATGAATATGACAGTTGTGTCTTACAGAAGAGTAAACTGGCCACTCCCAAAAACCAACATTAATCTACTGAGGCCCATATCCCTGTGTTGCCCCAGGCGCTTCTGCACAGATAGACCTAATCCAGAAAAGAGAGGTTTCTGTGGCAGAATCTGAGAGAAGATTTTTACAGGGCATCTAAAGAAGTAGGGAAGCAGATAAATTTGCCAGCAGAAGGACAGAGTTTTACTGGGCAAGTCCCCCATCCATACAGCAGACTGGCTGTTACAATGGGACATGAGAAAGATGTGGGAGATACCTTCATAATATCAACTGCCAGTTGCTTGAGGTACTTTGTCTTTCTTTGTCTCAAGGCTGGGAACAGAGGTCAAATTCGCAAAATGAAAAAAGAAGTAATTAAATCACATGCTCTATCTTCTGGGATCTTTTAAGTATTGGACAGGGTATTCAAGTTCATATTGTAATAACTCCAAAACACTGTCCTATCAAATACATTCAATCAATCCAACATATAGCTTTTTCAGGCCTAATAAATCAAACACATTTAAAATACCTTTAACTAAAAATATTTCTGAATTGCAAAATTAAAAGATTATAAATTATAAGATTGCAGTAACATTAATACTTTTTCAGATCTCCATTTCTGATATTGTCCAAAAGTACAGCATTCAGCAAATTTTCAAGAGACAGAGAAAGGGCCAGTTACTCATTATTCTACAACTTGAACATGTAAAATCCAGGGGAAAACTGTTACTTTACTGTGACTAACTGGACTATTCCATTATCGTTTATAATGGAATGTAGATAACTGTGATTTGCACAATAGAACAACTTCTGCTAGAAAAACAAATAAACAGGTGCTCAGATCAAATTTTAGGAGAGTATTATACATGTGATTCAAGCATTGACCTGTGAAAAGATGTTCTGTGGAGGCTCAAGGGCCTCAACATATGCTCACTTAGTAAACAGCTGCAGCAATTAAGGTTGCTCTTGCCCTCTCCTTCCTTTCTCCACTATTTGTTACCCTCCCAATGCCAGAGCTGACTGTTGCCACTCAGAGGCTGGCAAAATGACCATGACCAACTTTTCTGCAGAGCCAAAAAGCATGGTTTAAACTGTTATGCATTTTCAACGGCATCAGCTGGGGATCCTTTCCACACTCATTTCCAGCTTCCTTTTCCAAGTGACAGAAGTGAAAGAAGAAAGGATGCAAACACAAATTCCAATGAAAGGACAATAATGAATTTTGGAGAGAGGGAAAAGACACCTAGAACTGCAGTAGCTGTTCATTAAATAACTATGTGCTTTAGTTAAAAGGATTATCGATAATGATGAGTCTAATACTTCTACAGTGAAGATGAAAGATTTACAAATTGCCTTCCTACATTCCACATTCCTTATAATACTACTGCTCAAAAGGCAAATGTAAAATGATTCTGTCCTAAGAGAAAACTTTAAATATTTTTCCATTCATTCATTCAGTAATTCAGTTCAACATTTCAGCCTTATTTCTAACAGTAAAATAAATAATAATGCTGTCATTCATTTAGTCCAATTAACCAGTAGAGAAAAATTTGGCCTGAGGCAAAATTTCAGTTTAGAAGTTCTAGAGTTCAGAAGTTTGTCTTGTTCATTTTTTTGTAGGTTGTTTTTGTTGTTTTTGTTGTTTTTTTATGAAGAGGAAGGAATTTTAGGAGCAAAATTCCATTTTAGTAGAGGAAGAGGGATGATGATGCCAAGATTGCAAAATTCTGAACTTATATTTTTTTTAACAAGTAGTAAGTATTTCACTGAATATTCTGAGTTGGAAGGGACCCACAATGATCATCGAGTACAGCTCTTGAATGAACGGAGATCAAACCCACATCCTTGGGTTTAGCACGTTAGCACCATGCTCTAACAACTGAGCTAATCTCAGAGTCAAATTTGAGAAAAAGTACACCCACCTAAAACTAAAGTAAAAGCCTTTGACTGGATTGAGTGGAAATTTTGTATATTATATTGTTTTAATTCTTTAATAAGTGATGGAAAAAGAGAACTAGATTTCTATTACTTCATGAAAATGCATCTTAGGGCAAATAGATAACTAAGTAAAAAATAAATGGCAAATGGCCATGTAAGAAAATTTGTATCTTGAAAGGAAGAAAGGTAAATATTCACCAACTTGATTGTAGCACGCACTGTTCAGATAATAAATATTAGTTTCAAGTCAGCAGCAAAACACTTAAGACAAGAGGTCACATGTCTTTGTCATAGCACATTATCCACCAGCTCTAACTTAAAATGTTTAGTAAATAACTTCACCCAAATAATACAGAATGATATTAGGCTACAAATTCAACTACAGGAGCACCGGAACATCTTTATGTACTGCAGTAGATCTAAAACAATATTTAACTTAGTTTCTCCTTCAAGTATAAAAACATTGAGTTAAAATTACAGTAAGTTTCCCATTAGTGTCATTACCTATAGAACTATACTTAAGCACATTATATAGATTCTAGAATTAAATTTCTATTTTGTACATACTAATGTACCATGTCCCACACCTGATTCTTGAGAAGTTGCTATATATTGTGTAAACTATACCAAGCAGTTGTAACTTTGCAGCCTAGGATTACGTACCTTATATTTCTTCCGCAAAACTTTTGGTGAATTGGTCATAATTAAATGAATCCTCACACAGGCACTCAAATCTACATGCTTATGTTTGGATATAGGACCAGAACCACCATATGAACCAAAAACATAACCTATTTTGCTTTGCTAGAAGACTCAAGCGTGGAAAAAAACAGTAAAATTTTCTTCAAAAATTAAATTGTGAAAATCTGAACTTAAAAAAAAAAAAATCTGATGCAGGTAAGCATGGTTTTGCCTATCAAATCTCCAGCAAAAACCTATCTCCTGCAGACTGTGACTGACAACAATTACCACTAAATAGCTGTTTTACAGGCTAGATTCAAAATTCTGAGACCTAGTTCCTAAGGGACAGTGATCTCTGTCCAGTTCCTAGATGACAGCACCTACATTAAAAAAAAATCATTACCTCTTTCTTTGCTAGATCTCATAATGCATTTTCCAGAGAAGAAAAGAAATCACTTTGCAAGATAGTTAACAAGCATCACTTCCAAATACAAAACTCATTTAAAATCAGCTTTTTAGGGAGGCTAACTCTCAAAGCAATCAAATAAACTACTATGCCATTTTCAAGATCCCATTTATTTTCAGGAATTAGATGTGATGTTATTTCTTCCATACGCAGTTACTTGTACTGAATTGCTTTCTGTACTGCCTACATTTATTTTTTTTTAAATAAGGATTTAAAATAGCTAGTTCATCACATTTATCACAGACTGATTTCTGGATAAGGTAACTTCAAAAGCATCTCAAAAATACAGATAATTTTTTTACTGTGTTGCTGGAGAACACAGCAAACAGTAACATACAAATCAGTCTTTCAGAATTACTTCAGATGTGGTCAAATAAGAGGCCATGCTGAGAAAAACAGCACAAATAAGTTGTTCTGAGAAATATGGGAAACCACATTTGGTTTTCTTAAGTTTTACAGAAATCTAAAGTAAACTACTGTTGAGGCTTCTGTTTCTCTTGATAAAATTAGCCTTTATTCTATCTAAATCAATCTATGTTGGAGCACTCACAAGTCTCAGATTTTCCTTTAAAGACTGTGGTAATGGCACAGTGGCTTTCCAACTTAAGTAGAAAAACCTAAGAGAGAGAGAAAAGACTACGCAACACAGAAATGAGCAGGGATTCTTTGTCTTGGATCTCCTAACAGGGAACAAACCCCAAAGCAATTCTGCATATGTAATTAAAATCTAATCAAATTAATGTTCTCTTGCCTCCAAAAGACAAGACTTTCAAAGAACTTCATTTTAGAAAAGAAAAATGAAAGTGTTAAAACAGGGATTTGTAGTAGAGTTGTGTCTTTCTTTATTCCCTCCCACAGAAGGACAAAGCTGTCGATGACCCTTTTATTCTACTGAATGAACAGAGAGTACCATAGACTGAATGTTGAAATTTTAAGTCTGGAACTGCTTTGAGAACATTAAAAGTTTGACCAGACACACACAGTCATCAGTATGGTAACAAGAGAAAAAAGACCTGGTGCCAGTGCTCTGTATTATAAGCACAGTAGAGTAATTTTTGCTCTTAAAAATACAAACAAGATGGGAAACTCTAAGTGAGTTTGACATAATTAATTGTACTAAATTAAAATACAGGTGTGTCTTGCTTTTTTGAAGAAGTGGTCCAACTAGTAAGGAGCCCCCTTGTGTCACTAAAAAGACCAATATTCATTGTTATCCAGATAAAACAATGAGTCATCTGTTGCGTCTTTACTCACATATTATGATATATTATGTCTAAAAATAACACAGACATACTACAATGCTTATCTACAGCATTCTTTATAAAATAGAAGTGTTGTGAAGAATATTTGGGTCTTGTTGACCATTACTTCTAGCAGTTTGTTGCAACAGCTTTAGCAGCTCATTTTGTTACTGCATCAATGTACTTTTAGAAATGTCAGAGCTTATTTTAGCAACTTTATTTTAATATTAAAAATTATTTCACTTACTGATTATTAAATACCTATAAAAGTAATAATCTAGTTTGCATTATTTCACAGAATTATTTTCTCAAAAAATAAACTCACCAGTCTCTTAAAGATCAAAAGCAATAAGAAAATAAAATCAGCATATCCATTACTCTTATACTAAAAAAAGTATAAGTATAAAAAAAAGTATAAGTATAAAAAAAGTATAAACAGAGCTTCTCTCTGTTTGAGAGAAGCAACAATTTAAACACCAACAGTAATTCCATTGGAAATGATGATATTTTCAACAACTACAATTTTGGTAAAAGCCATTAACAGTTTAACATCAAGCCAGCAGACACCTTTTCCTGGTATATTGTGCATAAATAGTATTCCCATCTGTTTCAATGTTCTGGGTTTTTCATGGGCTTAAACCTGTCAAATTATTCCACTTGATTTCAGAGAATTCTCATATGGCAATCTATTTTATTTACTTTATCTTCAATAAAATGGTTGAGTGAGCATTAGCAACTATGAGACACAAGTTTCAATCAGTCCTCTGGCAAAGGCGTCAATCTACATTAGACCTACTATGCTGTGAGCTGCAGCCAGAAAGCTGCAGTTAGACAGGGCAACAGTGAATGAGTGAGTGAAACCTAATAAAGCAGCAGTGAAGAGAGAGAAAATTCCCCCTAGACACTGCCATACACTGCTTATATAATGTGTGTGCCTAGTTCAACACACCAGTAGCTCCTTAATAAAGCTGACAGCTAAAAAGGAGCTTCAGACTCCAACTTCATTTTACATGACAACTACAGTAATGGTCCTCTGTTCTCAAGCAGGCCACATTTAGAAACCTAAATTCAGTTCAGTTAAAAATTAACAGTTCTCACTTTTCTCATTCATGTCACACAGAAAAAAGAAATCATAAAATTATTAAGATTCAAACCATCTTCTCCTCATTTCATACAATTATTCGAAAAAACATCAGATTTCAACTATTTTTTCCTTAAAAATTTCTGTCTTAGAAACCACAAAACAATCAGTGTATTTAAGCAATAACTCATTTCTGAAGACACTATCATTAAGGTCTGATTCCAACAAATGTGGAGGTATCACTCCTAGATGCCATCAAAATATATCCCAAAGCACAAACTTTGTATTAAGTGATCCCAGTTCATATTTGATATGAGCTCTAAAAAGTAGATTATTGTAATAGTGCTCTCCACAGCAAATCAGACCATTAAGACTGTACTTAATGTTTAACTGAAAAGCTGCCCAGTTCAAATCTATAATTTATACTACATATAATCATCGCAAAAATTTACTGCATCATAGTTAGACTTCTTTGTAGACAAAGTTAATGTCAATCTATTACCCAGCTGATGGAAACATCATATGTTTCACATGTTGGTCGTCAACATGGTCACCAGCAATGAGACCTTATACAACTCTAGAGAGAATTTCAGTTCGGCTGCAAGAAAACTACATGAGATATTCTTCTGTACTAATCTAACAATATGATGATGCTTGCCCTATGCAAAATAAGCATATATATAGATATATACTGAATATTTAATAGTATATAAAATGTGTCCATGTACAACACATGCTGTTTGAGTCATGATGTTTAAAGTTCTGTAGTAGCAGAAAGAAACAGGAATGAGCACAATCTTCTCCAAACCGCCAACACAGAAGAGTTAGATCGATTAAAAAATAATTAATACCGGGATTTATTTATTTATTTTTTTAAGGCCTAATTGACTCAGAAAACACAGATGTACCACTAATGCTCCCCCAAACTGTCCATTTAAATCAGCAGTAAAAAACTAGAACATTTTTCTCTGCTTCTGCATTTTTCCAATATGGATTTTTGTCTTGGTTTCAGTTTTTCCAACTCTAATTCAGTTTCTTAAATCTTATTCCTAAACAGTTAAGTGCTTCATTGAGAGGACAAAAAGCAGATAGAATTTTTCTCTCTGATAATTAAAAATGTACTCATAAATGCAATTTTATTTTATGCATATCTATCACTACATTTATGTCCAAATCTCAAGTTTCAATCAGTGCAAAGACACCATATCCTGCCCTAAAAAACTATCAATTCTAAATGACATACTGAAGAACTAGAATTCAGAATGTACTACTGTTTCCTCACAGAATACAAAAACATTCCCTCTCCACTTTCACATACTGCAAGAAATAGAGGCCAATGCTAAAAAGGCCAAAAAGATTTTGGCTTTCTTTACAGAAAGGATTTTTATAGATTGTATTTAGCTTAAAGATATAGAAGAAAATAATAGAGTAAACATAATAGCAGTTACTTTCCCTCATATGCCTTAAGTTTCAGACATACTGGAATTCAATAAAATTATACTGCCAAACTATTATAGATGTACAAGTCATTATTACTGCATTTCTGGCATTATTTGGTACAGAACACAGTAAACTTCCAGAAAAAATATCCTTTAAAAAATAAAACTCTCTTGCTGGCTCAACAGATTTCAACTACTACACAGTTTCTATCAAACCAAACAGTTTGCCAAAATACTGACACTGTCTATGAAGAAACTATCTAACATGACTGTGTACAATTTACACCATTCAGATGTTTACAAATATGTGACAGAAATCCAGACATATTTCCATTGCTACACAGACAGCAAAAAATCTGATCTTTTTTACTGTTTTCTCCATTGTGTAATGAAAGGAAAAACCACTGTTTTGCAAATATATTACTACATACTAACATACAGTCAAACAAAAATTTGCATATGATGCCAATAATATCTAGTTTCCCTGTATAGTGCTCTATATGCTTTGATTTACAACATTACTACAGCTAACCTTTCTTCTTTTCCTGGTTTCACCATATTCATACTGTACCCTTCTGGCCAGAACCTTAAGTCCTCAGAAGAAGGTGAAGCTAAATCGGAATAAAGGAATTTTCCTTTCTTATTACCCAGTGAGTAAAGACAGTCACAGTGAAACACATACCAGGACAGTCTTGTTTTGCACTACTTTGAATTAGGTTAAAAAGGACTGTGCTTCCTCCCAGAGGGTGAAACTTTAAAAAACTTGTTATAAACATAGTTTCAGAACTAATTAATGTCACCATCATTAACTCCTCTGAAACTACTTCATCTTTTTTGCCCTTCTGAGGCATCAATGCATTAAGATGTATATATCAACATTATGGAGCATCTCATATGCCTTAGCAGTCACTGCACATGGCATATAGGGAAACAATACGTATTTACTTCAGAAACAGTGGTGTACATACAAGCCATTGGGCCCCTATTATGATGAGTAAGTTTTTTATATCCTGTTGAAATCTGCATCTATAAAATTTAGTAACAGGTGTAGTTGAGCATATTTTCCAATTTATATGGTAAAATATTGCCTTAAAATTTTGAATTTGGAAAATTCTGGGAATATTCTCAAAAAATTTTATACTCCTGTAGAAAAAGTAAAATGTGAATGACTGCAACAGTCACTACATAGATTAATTCTTTGTTGGAATAGAAAGTATGAAAAACCTGAAATAAATGGGACTGGCTTGCTAAACTTTCATCTTATCTCCTTTTCCCGACCTCTCTAAGTTAAAAAGACCTGACAGTTGTACATGATTCACTGAAGATAGCTGAGAAGGTCTGGAGCAAAGCAAGGTAGTGAGTGCAGGCCTGCCAAGTCCACTACACCCACTAATGGTATGGATTCACAGGCAGATTCAGCCTGTTAACACACAAAGCAGTTGAAACAAGATTTAAACTCATGGTCCTTGACATCCTGGAATATTCTTGGTTACCAAAGGAATAAAGATCATCCCAGTTTCAAGAAACTAGGAATATTCAAACTCATGGATTCTTTACTATTTAATCTTGCCTTTTAAAATTTAAATTTATTACAAGAAATACAGACTAAAATCACTTTTTAAACAAATTAGCCTAATTATTATACTTCTAATGCAGCTAATGTAACGAAACTATACAGTGAAACTTAACTCCAGAGTTCCAGAGACCTTGGTCAGAGAACCACGTTTTTATTTATTTTTATAGCAGAGTTGAAAAACCATGTAGGGAAAGCCTAAATGACTTAAATATTCTCTGCTATCTAGTCATAACACAAGCAGTCATGCATCTCAGTGAATCAGGGGAAGCAGAGATCAGCTAGTTGAATATGAATTGGTAAGCAAGAACAGCAATTCCAGAAGAAAAGCACGTTGCAAAAAAAAAAAAAAAAAAAAACCAACAAAAAACCGAACAAACTGTAAGATTTGTAATGTTTGACTTGTACTCACCTGCTTCTTCTAAGACTCAAAAAGACCTTTTAACTTCAACCTTGAACTGAAGTGATGTCCAAAATCAATTCCAGTACCACCATCCTGACAAAACAGAGAGAAATGTTTACAGCTATTTAGACATCATTTAATGAAAACAACACAGAATCTGGCATTATCACTCCCTCTAATTAGTGCCAGATGTGCATATGCTGATTTGCAAGTACTCTGAAAGAAAAAGGAAGGAGTTGTAATAATTAATTTTTTGATTTTGACATAAAGCTGGTTGAAAGACCGAGCATGTTGGAAGAGAAAGATCCTCTTAACAAAGTCAGCTTAAATGTAGTCCACAAGAAATATAATTGTTCACCAAGTTTCTGTCTTGCAGTAGAGTGACAGTTAAAGCATCACTCAAATTCTAGTCTTATTATTTTTATTCTATTTTTATTATTATGGTACCCAAGGGCAAACAAAAGGAAGGCTTCCCTGAAGTAGTTTGTTCCAGACAGGGAACTGCACACAATATCACTAAGTTCACAGGGTCATCTGAAGGAAGAAACAGAAGCTGGGAGACAGCACGCCAATGAAATTTAAATGTATACGCATTTTAGGAAGGACAAAAGGACAAGGAAAAAGAAAAAAACCAGCTTTGAAGCTGAGACTGGAAGACTGCAACGAAGAGAGAAGGTTGGACAAGGCAGAAGAAATAAAGAACATGCAGGTCCACAGAATATTTAGATTACATCTATGCCTGAGAACATTTCTCTTTCCTGAAATCAACTGGCAGAGATAAACCTACATCTATGCTAGTATACTCATATATGCTCTGAAACAGAGGGGTTGCATACAAATTATCTAATGGAGATGGTCAAATAAATGTCTGGGAATTTTCTGGACCAATGTTAGTTTGCAAAAACCTAAACCATGGCAGAGACCTGGAAATATTTCCAAGCGTTGCTTTATTTACTAATACAGACACAGACTTAATGCCTGAAACTCTGCTACCTCTGAAGTAGATCCTACCAGCCTCTCGATGGTGCCTCTCGGCAATTCTCTCTTGCTGACAAGGTCAGACAGAAGCATGCTGAAGAGTAAAATGAATGTAGAATTTTATAAAGAAAAGACTGCTTTCCCACAGTTTAAGAAAAAAATCTGTGTTCCAACTGGCATTATTAATACAGACTTTGTTACAAGATGTTTGGCCATTTAAAAGAGCTGCAGTTCTAACTTCTTCCTTTGTTTGTAGAGTGTAACAAAACCTGCTGGGAAGGTCGAAGTTCCTAGAAAACTAAAAGCTACCTGGCAGCCTCTGTAGTAGAGCAAGCGAAGAAGGAAGAGCAAAGAATGACAGGCTGGAGGAATAAACACTACATGAAACCCCTGCACAGTAGGACAGCATTGGGAAATGAGAAGGAAATCTTATGAGCCCTTAATACAAAGCAAAAAAGAGAAGAAAATGTTAAAAACAGGTAAGGTTCCTAAGGCAAATATGAGGAGGTGAAGGTGGGTGGCAATTCTTAAAAGTTGTTGGAAAGTAAAATACATGTCAATGAAACTTTGCTTGATGGTCATGTGGTCACCCTGGATCCACAATGGAAATGTCTAACCAATTGAGAGAGAAGCATTCACCTTACTGTCCTATTTCCCATTAAAAGATTGCAATTTTGAATCTTTGAAGCTTCTTGTGCACTTGAATTCTAGACAGAAATACACATTACAGTTGTTTCTTCAACAATATCTGTTATGTTAATATGTAAGCCCCAAACACGAATATTCTGTATTTCTCTTTTTACCTATATTTCATTATGCCAAAATACTTTCAAATCATCAGGTTTTTTATCTTGGATTATCTTAAACATAACATTTTGCCTTCATCTCAGAAATAAAGTCAAGACAATCATAGTTATTATATATGAAATCTTACATCAAAACATGACCTATTTTGTTGAGATACAGCCTTCTTAGAAAAAATGTTTCATTATAACATTTTTTGGTAATTATTCCTAATATGAAAACAACCATAATCATTAGTCTTGATGATTAAAATTTTATCTTTGGTCTATTTTTGGATTTCTATACTTTTTCAGAAGTCAGTAAGAAATATTCAACATGGTGAGGATAGCACAAAGTAGATGTGACAGATATGTCACAGATAGATGGCAGGTCTTACCTATCAGCTTTCTTTTCATCAGTGCAAATATTCACCTTTAAAAACTTATATTTTGACCTATGTTTCATTTATGCTACATTCCATTGTGGTTTAACTGACAAAGGCAGCTGACTCTTAAAAAAATCATATTACTTCTGTTATAAACATTGATTTTTTTTTATTTTTATTTGCATCCTAAAACCTGGACCTGAATCATTCAAGTTATTCCAGTTCAACAGTAAAATTTCTCTACCTTTCCTCCACCTAAGCCAGCACATTCCATACCTTTGACCCCAGCAGGTAGATCTTTAATCTCACTGTTTTTCTATCCCATTCTGACAGTGTTTACAGAGATATGTTTTCCATTCTTCAATAACTGATCATTAGAATATTTAATTCAAAATGAAAGCCAAGTTCATTCCTGGATGAAGACTTTCCTTTGAAACTTGACTTAAATGAACACAATGCCTATGTGCTGCAAACTATTTCCTTTAACTCATTCTTTACTTGCTGCAATCATCTCTTAGTTTATTTTATGTTAGATCAAAAATCATTAGGATAAGTTTACCTGTTATACATTTGAATTCTGCCTCTATGACAACATTATGATTTAAGACTACATGGTCTTATTCATTATCCTGCCCTATTGGTGACCTTTCATATTTTTAAAAATGTAAATAACCCCACCAAATTGCACTTGTGCAGTTCTACTGTTCGACAGATCAAGTTATTATGATGTATCTCTACTTCATGTAAGACCTCCTTGTTCACTTATCTTCTAGAGTACAAATGGTTCAATCTGCATTACTGCTTTAAGTAGGAATTTGTATAAAATATTCCAACGAAGCACTACTCACCAAGCATTCAGGAAAATTTTAGAACATGGTTGAGGGCTATCTATATAAGATACAATTGTTCTAAATCAGATAGATTGAGCCAAACACATAACTGGTTTCAGTAAAGCAAGAATTACTTGCTAGAGGGACTATTATTTTAAAGGCGCAAACATTCACTGGTATCAGCAGCTTCCTTCTTTCTATCGTATAGCACTAACACAATTGAAAACAAAAGTCTTAATGCGTAACAAGACTTCTGAGCAAGTCATAAATTGCACTACGTCAATGGGACATGCTGAATTTTATTTGAAAATAAATAATTCACACAAAACGTGTAATGTATATCTTCTAAAATAACGAAAAAATGTGTAAAGTTACTTAATAAGCAGACTATGTATTCTTAAACTACTTCAAGACATTTAACTTACACTACAAAAAATATGCATTTTTAAAGAATATTATGGAATTACAGTACAGCAAATAGGTTAAAAAGACATTTCTTCCTGATTCCAAGTTCTGTTAGACAATTCCTGTGACAGAAAGATACTCAGAAGCTCACACCAGATGAGCACTACTGGATGCCATTATAATTAACAAGAACATGTAAAATGAATTAGTAGTTATCATCAGCCCAAAGCTAAAAGAGCCTATGAAAAGACCTTCATACTACTGTGATCGCATTAGCCAATTTTTACATATAGCTCTACATTACTGTTTAGACAAATGAATGCTGGGTTAGATTATTATTGTGTCCAAAGAGAAGTTCTGTGGTGGTGGAAGAAGCAAATATTTTTTCACCTGGAACAGAGAAAATAATAAACTCCTGAATGCTTCTTGAGCTGTCAACTTTCCCCAACTACATATTTCCCAAATTTTGAACAAATGCTAAGTATTAATAAAAGTTATAATTATATTATATACCACAAAAATTATTCTTGAATTTTTACAACATGGAATTTGCTAAGCAAAACACCTATACTCCATTAATCCAGACAACATGTAACTGGGTAAACAAATAAGCCAAGGATAACAATAAAATTTACAAAAAATCATTAAAAATTTACTATTAGATGCCCAGTGACAGAAGAAATGTCAGTACAGACTAAATACATCATCTGCTTCCAGTATGTTCCATTCACTGTGTAACTGATGCACATGTTACATATAACTCCTCCTGGGGGAGAGAGCTGGGTGGGATGTTGTTCCTTTTAGGTCTTACTTATCCTAAAGATTAATAGGACATTGATTACATGTACTTATCAAAGCACACTGGAGAAAATGGAGACAGCACCAATGAATGGGAAGCCTGGAGCAATGGAAAAATCATCCCTCCTCACTCTTTTCTTCCAAAATCTCCACAGCATCATTCTCTGAATGGTTGGGTATACAGAGTAAACCACCCCTGAGGCAGGTCTAACTAGCCCTTACATGTAGATAACCTGTGCTGACACTAATCTTATAAGTATGCACGATACCAATATCATATTCATGGAGATTCCTGAACAATTTATCCAATGTGCACAGATACTGTGCCTTACTTTCTCTTCAGGCATGTCTGTCTTTTGAAAACACATATTTTTTTGTAAGATAGTTCAGAGGAAAACCACTTTCCATTTGTTGAATTTTCTTATTATAATAAACTGCAACAGCCTACAGTAATTGAGGGAGAAGAATATAAACAAACATGAAAGCAATTAACTATTCCTAAATACTTTGTTCTACAATACCACAAATACAATGACACTGCAGTCTTCTGAAATATTTCCAGAATTACAATTTGTTTCTCCCTTTTGTGATGTGACTAGTAGGGATTCAAGAATACTATCAGATTAGAATGTAGAACAACTTTAAAAAGTATTATTTCATAAGAGCACATATATGGTGATCATCCTGGGTTGTGTTATATATCTAGTTAGTTCTTACAAGAAGTCAAAAAGCATCTAACCCTTCTGCCATGATACATGCGCCATATCACAGACTCTTCCACTCACACTGAGTGGCTGACTGGTAAAAACTGCTTAAAGCATCTGAATTTAGACTGGGTCACTTAGGACATCAGACAAATGCATCCTCAAAACTTCCAAAAAATGGAATTCCACAACCTGGTTTCTCTAGGCAACCATTTCTGTTGCATAATCGCCCTTCCGCTGAAAATCTTTTCCCTTATATTGAACCAAAACCTTCAAACATAAGAGTTCCATGCATTCCAGCTGTTTCTTCACATAAAGGGCAACCCTCCCACCCCTTCTCTGCCTGACTCTTTTGTAGAACTTCCATCCATCCATCCATCCATCCATCCATCCATCACTAAATCCCATCATTCAAGTTGTTCTGCCAGTTGGCAGTTTATTTCAATTCTATAATTCTGCATCTGCATGGGGAACTCTAGCGCCTCCTGTTTCTTCCCCACCCACAGGAATCACATCTAAGTAAATATACTGAAAAACAAACAAAAACAAAAACAAAACAAAAACAAAAAACCAACAAAAAACAAAAACATAAACAAAACAAAACAAAACCAAAAAACAAAAACAAAAACAAACAAAAAAATTAAACAGCCACACAACTTCCAGGAAAAAAGAAACACCAAATAGTGTGAGGTCCACATCCACAAACAATGCAGAAGCTGTCTAATTAACCAAAATACATTTAAAAAATCCACAAACTGACAGAAACCATAATACACACACACAATCCCTAAGGGTCTACAGATCAAAAGGAAAACATTAAAAAAAATAAATAGAAAGTGGATAAATAAGCCAAACTAACTGTGAAAAAAAAGGAAGAGGAAAAAAATCCCACAAAAGAAAAAACAAGAAGTTCCAACTGCAATCTCCTGCCAAAAATGGTACCATGAAAGTAAAGATAGGCTACTGTCCCACCAGTTATTGTCATCTGTATCATCTGACTCTTTGCAGTATCTCCAAAGTAAGTGTTTCCCACTCTGGTTGAACATTGGGTAACTCCCTCATCAACATGGGGCTTCCTTCGGGCTTCCATAGCCTTAACATATCCTCAGTTTGGCCACCACAAGAACAGCTTACACTGCTTAGAACGTTGGTTCACCACCATGACCACCATCGTTAGCTACAGATATTTGTTGCAAACTAAATGTCCGTAAGATGACTGGATCCTTGCAGAGGTCCTTACCCTAAAATTAAATTTTGGCGTGACTTCATTTATTGTGTGTCGCAGTTTCAGATCCTCAAAAATCCAATTTCCAGGTCCAAGCCCCCCTCCCATAATTTGCCTCAGTGTGAGAGGGTTTTCCAGACATAACATAACTCAGTATGGGGGGAAGGGAATTATATTACAGTTTATTCATCATGGCTGGGCTTCGCGAACGAAGATTTGGGAAAGGTCTCTACCCACGTTTGACACAAGCATGTTGGTGTCTAAAAAGGCCAATACAAGACAGGCATGTTCGATTGCAAAAGGCACAGCAGAAAGACTCCTTAGGTGGTATATTCTGCAAGGCACGATTCTTTCTGGGTTGTCTTTTCTCCTCAAGGGTGATCCTGCGTGCTTCCTCAAAGGCATCAGCAGCGTTATAGATGGTGTGTCTCCAGACCTCCCCATTGGAGGCCAGAGTAGACCAGTTATGGTGATCAATATGGCCAAGGCTGAGATGCTGTTTCAGGGAGTTCTTGTATCTCCTCTTTGGGGCTCCTCTCTTGCGGCAGCCAGTGGCAAGTTCACCATAAAGCAAGATCTTAGGGAGGCGGTGGTCCTTCATCCTTGAGACGTGCCCTGCCCAGCTCAGCTGTGTTCTCAGCAACATGGCCTCAATACTTGTGACTGTTGCTTGTTTATTACTTACACAAATAAATACTATAATACATTATATACACAATTCTAACTATCTCTCCTATAGTAAAGCAATATATTTACATTAGATCAAGTCCCTCCTTTCCCTCCAATAAAAGCTCAGAAGGGAAGAAGGAAAGATTCTTTCCACTTTCAGGGCAGCAGTGTCTCTCCTCTTCAAGGCAACGGTCATAGCTGGAGTTGTTGTAGATAGAAAATATCTTTCTCTCTCTCTCCATTACAATGCAGGGGTTTCCTCTCACCCCTTGGCCCTTCGTCTCCAGCTGAAGCTCTCTCTCCCGTGGACTGCGATAGCAGGGACAGGCTCACCTCACCACATCATATCACGAAGTGCAGGGCATCTTCGTGAAAGTCCCTTCCTCAGGGGAAGCTCCTCCTGAGTCAGAACGTTTAGGGTAGCTCTCAGTTCAGTCTTTGCCCCAAGCGTTCTACCAGAGCTCCTTTGCTCTGTCTCAGCTGCCAACATGGCAGCAGGGGGGGGTAAGGCCACTTCCCCCACATTCCATCCTGGTCCAGCTCCAGAACGTCTCTGAGCTTCTCAGCTCCTTTCTCTGGTGCTGCTGCATTTCAGGACTCCCTTCAAGTGGAAGTCCAACCCCTCCTCTTCCAAAAAGGGGTCTCCAAAGGTGTGGGGAAAGTAAAGCCACGTCTCACCCCAAAACAGTCTCTGTTGAGCTTAGTCCTCTCTCTCTCTGTCGGACAGTTCTGTGTCTCTCAGCTTGGTTCCGTGCCATCTCGCTGCTGCTGGCTATCTTCTTGGCTTTCAGCCACACCTCTCTATTTGGTGCTGTCTCTGCTGCCGCTCCTGCTGCCCACTCACAGCAAGGAAACTCCCCCAGCTTTTAGCCACAGTACTTGGCCCAGTTTAACACTGTTCCAAGTTCCTGCAGCCCCCAGACAGGGCTGGGGGGCCTTGGCCCCCAGCGAGGCTCCTGGCCCCTCTCTCCTCGTGGCTTAACAACATGGCTACTACTTTTCCAGCTACATCATCTTCCTTCTTTTCCGGTCTGTTATAATATGTTGATTTCAAAGGAGCGAAATGTAGCTTCTGATTGGGCCCTACACCAAGAACATCACCCCCTCAGGGGTTACCACTTTTCTAACTCCAGGGGAAAATACTTTTCACCCCAGGACATTGTGTCACCTGTAAAGAAGAGAGTTATGTCCTTGATTTCTTCTCAGAGACTCTGCCCAGTGACCTGAGTAAGAGGTCTCTCTTAAGGACACATCTCCATCATTTGCTTCTTGGTTCCCTGTGGAGGGAAAATTCTTACACACAAGCCAGTCCTCCCTACAGACACAGCAAGTCTTCATATTTTTATATGAACCACTTCAGGTTACTGGGCAAGCTCAAGGATTTTCTTTAATTTTTTTTTTTTCTTTTCACAGAGACTCACCCCTTAGAGAATGACTGCTCTTGGTTATCAGATCCATCTGGCAGTTAACAGTCTATTCATGTTAAACAACCCAGAGACTCCCCTTCAACAATGGTCAAGGAAGATGACATCAAGAAAGACACATAACCCATGTTCTGAAGCAATACCTAAATACAACTAAGAAACAGAGCACTTTCATAACATTGAAAAATGTCCCTATAAGTATGGCAGATAAAAATTAGGGCCGTTAGATATTTCTGCCTGTCTCATACAAGCACACGTCACACTGGGGTATGACTCACAGCAAATTTCTAGCCACAGTCAATAACTGCTTTGATGTAGATTGGAATCTATGCCCTTGAAGGGGCAACAAAAGCAAAAAAAACTCTACCACCATTTCAAAGAGGGTCACTGAATAAAAATGAGTAAGCTTGTTACAAGGAAGAAAAAAGGGTTGGCTACAAAAGTCACATCTTTACAGATGGCACAGAAACTGATTAAAGACACCTTTTGCAAGCTCAGAAGAAATGCATACAACCTATCAAAAAAGACTGAGAAAATCCAGAGAAGGGAGCTGTCATGAACAAATGGGATGAAGGAGGCTATTAGAAAGAAAAAGGCATCCTTCTAAAAGCTTCAAGTTGTGTCCAAGTGAGGAAAACAGAAAGGATTGTCATCTTTGGGAGCCTTAAACATAAAACACAGACCGGAGTCAGAGAGATGCAGGGACCAGCAGCTCCGCATGGGCTGGGAGCCAGAAGTCATAGGGGCTGTCCATGGGCAGAGCAGGACCTGGCTGCACTTGGCCAGGGAGCTTCGCAGTCCAAGGGGAAGCTGGGGGCAGCCCCAGCCCACAGCATCAGGAACCTCAGTGGGGACAAGCCAAGGTTGGGGTCAGAATCAGGCTTAGTGAGGAACCTCCCACACACAGCCACCTAAGGGCTTCTACCCGTGCCTGGCAGAGAGCAGGGGCCACTAAAACACTGCGGCTTCATCCACAGCAGAGGAGATTGGAGAAGTCACTAGGCCTTAGAGAGACATATTAGAGGATCTGTCTTAAGTTGAAGTACTATTAGAGAACATGAAAACAGAAAAACTTCACTATAGTGTATCCCTTCAACAACTCTAAAGGAATATGAGTATGAAATAGTTGAACCTACAATGGACAAATGCCTGCTTAAAATTGTCTTAATTGTCTTTGCAAGGTGGCAAATATGAAATCAATCCTAAAAAATCTTCATAAGGTCCAGAAAACTACAGATCAGTACACATGGAGTTCACACTAGGCAACTTGCTATAGGCTACAATAAAGAATATGTGTATGTCAATATATATGATATGAGGGAAGGAGTCAATATTCCAGTATGAAAAGGAAAGCCATGTCTTGGACGATCTCAGTTTTTTTGAGAAGTCACTGAGAATGTGGAAAAACAAGATCCACTTGTGAGTCATGTATTTCCAAAAATCATTTTATAAGCTTCTCTTACTCAAAGTCCCTAAAAGAAACTAAATGCCGTGGGAGAAAAACCAAAAAGGTCTTTGCACTGCTAAAAAAAAATTAAAAGAGAGGCTATTAAGAATAAGAATAAATCACGGTTTGCAGTATTTCCCAGAAGTACACCATAGAATCATTATTAATGTTGGAAAAGACTTCCAAGATCATCAAGTCCAACTTTTGAACAAACACCACCACATCAACTAAACCATAGCACTAAGTGCCACATCCAGCATAAGAAAAACCATCAAATTCCAGTAAAGTAAATGCAAAAGATCAAGTAAGCTGATATTTAACACCCTAAGATGATATGTCACACCATAGCAGATGCACTTCAGATGTTACTCTGCAGTAGCTTTTCCACCTGCCCCCTTTTCCAGAGTCTTGTGCATAGATTACCAGGATAAACACAAGCATCTGAAGAGCTGCGTAATGGAAGTAGAAGAGAGGAAAAAATAAGGAAAGACAGATGATAGAGAAGAGGACAAAGAAATTAATGGGAATAATGAAAGAATAAACTGCAAAACTAAATTGCAAAAATGAGGATAAAGACAAGCATCAATATGTTGGTGTCAAAGATAAAGTAAAAGAGATTACAGTCCTGGGTTACTGATGTCATGAGGCATTTATTTAAATATGATCCTGCTACCCTGAACTGTAATGTAAAAAGGACCATTTTGAAAACTGCCTGCCAGCAGTCTCAAAATGGCCTTGTGTTGCATACTGCCTGTGGGAAATTTAAACTGTCCTTGATTTAAAGCAATTGAAACTTTTCAGTGAAATACAAAAATAAATTTAATTTCATGTGATGTTACCATTAAACACTATAAGAAACGTGACTATACAGATGAGATTTCCAGGGTAGCCGAGGACTGATGTAACTAGGCTACCTTCAACAGCAAAATTCCCACTGATTTCAGCAGAACAGATTTAAAGCCAGAACTGAGCACTTTTGATATTCCTTTATTTATGGACTCCACAGCTGGAATTCATGCAATGCTGTTATATCTATGATTCCATCCTGACTGCACACTTTTCGGTAGATATAAGGAGAAATAAATACAAAACCGAGATCCTTTCAGCTTCTCTGAGTCAACATTCTGACTCTATTGGAGTTGAGACTACTGATTGTAATAAAACTCTGCCCAAGACAAACAATCAATATCTGGTCCTTGAGTTCATTTATTCAAAGCATTTTGTAGGAGTAATTCTAAAGATTCGACACCTATTAAAAACAGAATAATTTATTACGTTGCAAAGAATAAAAAATATCCTTCCTCTTGGTAACTTTGCAAACATGTCAGACTCTCTTGAGTTGCCCACAGAATGTCCAAGGTAATCCCATCTGGCCTCCAGCTCTCACTTCAGAAGAGTGCAAGTCTCCTCTGTCATAACTGACAGCCCTCTCAGGTTATCTCAGACTTGCAGGACACAGAATCAAGCCCACCCTGTCAAGTATAAAAGTACTGGACTACCTTCAGCAGATTTTACATTATTTTTACAAGGCTTCAGTAGTGGGCAGTTATAGCAACATGTAAATCTGTTCAGGTAAATTCTTACATTTGGAAGCTCTTCTGATGTTTAACCAAAGAATTCCATACTTACCCTTGTTCCTTTTGCATTTCATCCACTTATTTTTACCATGAATTTATAAATCACTTTCCTGATGCCAAACTCTCTATCTAATTTATTAAAACTTTAGCCAAACTAATTAATATAAAATACATGCTAATACATCTATATTAATAGCAAAGTAAATGTATGAATTTTGCTGATAATTCTAACCTTATTTTCTCCTGGGCTACATAGGCATTAAAACAGAGTTCATTTACACACAGGAAAAAAAAAATTTGCAATATATATTTTTTTATCTCTTTCATTGCTGAAGTCAATAAACTCTGACCAAAATTCCTACGGCTAATTTTTCTTTTTCTCTTTCAATCACTGAAATGTAAAATAGAGGTATTTGGTTGGTATTAAGTGTAATTCCAACACAAGTTTAAGTTTGGTGTTCCTAGTGTTCCAAATATTCACTTAACAGCTATGTTATCCATATCAAAATTTTCATAGAAGTCAAGTATAAAAATTATTTTGAATATCTTTACTTAAAAACAATTTATCCAAGTGGAAAATATATTTTCCACTGTTTTCGTATTTTTCCTTCCCATTTGTGACACCCTACTTTATCATCACTGCTTAGATGGAATGGAAATACCCACCAGCTGCAGACAACATAAAAAGCTCAGATGGCCAGTAAACATAACGGACTACTCATCACCATTTACAGATTAGTAACTTTAGCATATATCACACTTATTAAATTCTAAAGTGTGTTTTTATTAACTTGTTTATGCTCTCAAATTTTAGAAACCCTGAAACAAGTCCTAAATGTTTGCACACAGGAATTTCTGAGATATGTTGTTAGATTGACTCATGATATTTTTCCATTTTTTACTACCACTACAATTCTGCAATTAGAAAAGCAATCAAATAATATACAGACAGAAGTATGCAACTGCTGTTATGCCATTCCTGATAGAAATATTTGGCTGTGTACATTGAAATATCCACTATCATCAGATGTATTCTGGAACTGTGTGTAGTCTCTCTGAACAAGAGGCAATGTAAAGATACATGAAGATGATGTAACAAAACAACTTATTGTACATTAGAAGACATAATACAGTTGAGGTAACACAAAGAGAAACAACTAGTCTAGTGTAATTAGAATTTCTGAAGACATGTTTTCCACCAGAGTATTCTACAGTGAATCTACAAGTGCCTTTTGGGCAGAGCATAACTATAAACAGGAACTCAGGATAAGTCTTCAATGAAAACTTTGCCTCCAGGACATGCAGATGGGATGCAGGGAGCAGTAGAAATCCACCACCATCAGAGAGGGCAGGATGGATCTCCCGTAAGCAATAGATATCTCACAATATGAAAGAGCTAACTATAAAAATTGTCATCATGGCTAACCAAATTTGAGGACACCAGCAAACCATCTTCATGAAAGAAGTCAAGATTTGATGGTATGATGAATTCTACTGAAAGCAAAACTTTGCTTTTCTTTCTAAATATCTTTATAAACTTCAATCATGGAGAATGGAGAAAGTTCATCTAACCATTTGAAACATGTTGAGGCAAATGGCTGCTGCATCCCATCAGACAGAGATCACCCTTTTTCACCTTGAGAACACATAGCCTTACTGCAACATTTTCTGAAATGCCAAAAGCTTTTGCTCTTTCACAGGGGATATTTGTTTTCTGGAGTCCTATACCATTAACTGTGTCATTATAGCAAAGTTCCCCCACTGCAGATCGAAGAGTAGCAGTAAGAGCTACGATCCTATGAAAGGCAAATGCGTATAAGGAACCAGGACTACTACAGTCATTACAGCAACATAGACTACAAGCACCTCACCGAACTCTGCCAGCAATATGTCAGTAAAGCTGCTGAGTAGACAGACTTACAGCAAATTTCCCATTCCACCTGTGGTAAGACAAAGGAATGAGAAAAGAACGATGAATACAAACCTCTTCTAAGATACAAGATGTAGTTGTCCTGCTGCCTTGAGAAATGAAAGGGTTGTGCAGAGAGTGATCACTGCCCCCCCCAAAAAGGTAACACACTGGACCTAGTCCTTAGCACTTTCTGATTTTAAAAACTACGCCCTTAAAAAGGCTATGTTGGAAGTACTCTGAGTATTTTTTCCAGCCTTTTAATGAGGTAAATCAAATTCCCAGGAATCGCAAGGGAAATATGAAAAGATCTCTGCTGCAGATACCTTTTGAATCATTACATTGTACCAGAGATGTCTCACTTAGCAAGACATACCTGAAAGAGTTCCCATTTAAAACTAAAGATTCACTTTTCCTATACACTATACAAACACCAGAAATACAATTTCCCAGAGGTAGAGGCTAAAGGAAACAAAAACAGAAGAAAGACAGAGGCAATGATTAAACATGGTATTAGCTGGCAACCAAAATGCAGGTACATTATTATTTCTTAGCAACAGTTAATTTCCTTATATGTTTGCTTTAGTCTTGAAAGAAAAAAAATGCATTTAATTGAAATGCTCAGTAGCTTTTTCAATATCCCTTTTTTATAAATCAAAAGTATTTTATATATATGGACATATTTGGCATTTTCTTTTCCAATTTTTCTTGTTACTACTCCAACAGTAGTAAAAGCATCAGGACTTACATTCAGCTTTTTCCTGTTTCAGTTCTCTAATAACTGGACTTCTAATAATTCTTCCTATTCAAATACTGTTACAATATTCATACATTTCATTTAAAGATATGTTACTGTTGCTTTCCATAACTTTTTAAAAGAACTTATATTTGAAAATATGGAAAATAATACCTAAAGCCTGTCAAATAAATCAAGAGTATTTCTGCTAAAATGCAAACATTCTGTAACTTTAACATTTTTCCCCATATTCTATGATTTTCTATGATTTTGAACATTATGTTTTAAAATATTTCATTTATACAACACTTTTACACTGCACTGTCACAAAATTACAATACAAGCTATCGCAAGAACTGCTCACCAGCAAAACCACAAACACAAGTCAGGAGTGACAAATGCTGCATTCATCCATGAACAAACAGTATCTGCTACTACACTTGTAGGGTTTTTTCTAATATTTTTAATGATGATAAAATTTATATACATATATATATATATTTATTTATTTTATACCTGAATATAGGACATACCACCAAGCTCTCCAGTTTTGCATATTTTCATGGTTGAAGAATAAACTCCAGAAAATATTAACCACCCACAGAGATCACCTTGACATGCTTTTGCTGCAGAAAATAGAACATTATACAAACTACTGAAGCCTGAAGCATACTCAAAACATCACATCCTATTTGTAAAATGCACGTAAAGAATAATGGGATCAGTAAGAACATTTAAAAAGTAATGTGTTTTATTCAGTTTTAACTCTATAAAAAAGACTTCTGTCTTAAAAAGCAGACATACTTACTTTGTAACATGAGCAGATTAAGCTGAACATATCTGTTGGATAAATCCTGCTTACTTTTGCCCATACAATCTCACAGACATTAAAGAGTACCATTAAGCCATACCCACAAAAAATATGTATGCTTGATATGAATACCAGAGCACAAGTTACTGGACCACCAATGCCCTTATGTGAAAAATGGCAATCACATCAGAATTTCCCAAATCCGTATTTTAAAGGAATCTAGTATACAATTTAACATACTATGACAGACAATAACATTTATTAATCTAAAAATTACAGTGTACTTCCAACTATGACTGTTCTTGACTTTAGAGAAATCAGTGTCAAGGTTCAGGATGTATTTCGCCGTCACAGGTTCATGCAAACTGCCACAGGGCTTCCGGCCATAAGGAAAGGGTTATGCAAATTAAATCCAGTTATGATTTAAATAAGATTTTTAAAAGGAATTGCGAAGAAAAATATGGAATTACAGCTGTGATAGTAAAAATTGACCTTAATGACTCAAGAGAATCCTTCCAGTCCTAAACTCTGAGGGAAATACACAAATTCATGCTGAATATCAGCATGAATACAGAAGGGAGAGATAATGTAATGCAATTACAATGAGGACAAATAATACTGCCTCACAACAAGTTTCATACACAAAGATCCTTTATTTGTCATTAATTGTGCTCCATTCCATATACAGAAGGGAAAATATGCATTAGCATACTGTATTCCATGTTCTACTAAACCTATTGAATCTCTAATTGCTCTGAGTCCTCAATAAAGATGACAACACAAAATAAGAAATTACATCAGTGAAAAAAAATGCTACAAATAGGAATGTTCCTCTTAAAGGAAATATTGCACAAGAAAGAAAACATGACATATTTTCCTAGCAGGAAATAAAATTACAGCACATCAACACAGAAAAGACCCACTAATTCATGCAGTGTACTCATTGGCAAGACAGCAGAATACTACAGAAAGTATTAAGATACTCAAGAACTTGATGGTCTGAGGTTTTCCAAATCACTACAGCTTCAAGTAGGTGAACCTTAATTACACCAGCTTATAGGTTCCCTTTTTATATCTTATGATCTGTTTTATTTCTGGGACTATCACTCTGCACAGGATAAAAAAGCCACTAGAGTTCAAAAGTTAACCTAGGACTCTGATGGGAACAGGCTCTGTACTCCAATCACCATGCATGCATATTTCCCTCCATTTTCTTCCTAACTCTATTATATTTCTCCCACTACAGTCAAAAAATGAGTATGTTCTCACTTTTGCAACTAATAGCTCTAGTGGAAACGAGTAACAGTATGATAGACTAATGAAAGCGGGAAGAGTGGCAGCAATAGGACCAGAATATAAAGATTGTTTACCTCTGATTAAGTAAAATATACAGCTATGCTAAGTGCTGCTGCCCCACAAATCTCAGAATCCCTGAAGTCAGTATACAGTGCTACACATTGATTACCCAAACAAGAATATTCACTGAGCTACATAAAGCCATACATGAACACTTGTGGTTACTGCAATATCTTTTCATATCCAAGGACTGAAAAAATTATTAGATCAAAATTTCAAATTATCAGAAAGAGCATCTGTCAGATGAACAGTATTTTCTAAACTCTTCTAGGACGATGTTTTGCCTTGTCCTTCATTTCTTCTCATGGAGTAACTCACCATGGTGGCTCTCAGGATCCTTTCAAAAACTGAATTCAACATATTTCCTAATTCCACAGGATTTCACAATAATCAGATGATTTTTTTTTTTAGGAAGTAATTTTGTCTGTCATTTTCAGTGAAAGCAAAAACTCGTTCAGAATCACAAATTAAGCAAAATAATGTGAAAACTTATGAAATTTCACAAACACATTCTGCCCGTAATATATACTAGAGTTTTCAGTGGGAGAAAAAGGAATCATTCAGAGAAGACCCTTATAAATTCCAATTACGTTTGTGGTTTTTGGAATACATTTGGAATACATATTTTGGCAAAGCTTCACTCACCATGTAGATTTCTAAAGTTACGTACTGAATGGAACAGGTGTATGAACCATTTCATGAAGTAAAATTCTATGAGCAATTAGCTGCTGAAGTGTCATCAGTCAGATACTGAGAGCTCTTTCACGTGCATTGTCACTGCACTCTTTGCAAATCCTCAATGCAGTCATTAGGGAGGAAGAAAATTGAGACTTATCTCAACAGAGGAGGCACACAAAGCATTTAGAAAAAGCTGCACATAAAACGTGGTGCAACAAGAGTTCAGTTATCTCCTTATGCTATAGTATGAGCATGCAGGATATGAAAATAGAAGGGAAATAGTATAAATACTAAGATGCAGTCTGCACAATATAGAGAGCAGTTAGGTGAAGGGTATAATAAACCATATTGGAGCACTGTAGTGAAGAAAAAAAAAACACAAAAAGGTGTGACAGCAAGGCAGTTGAGGGCACCATGGCCTGGAAAGCAGTTCTGTTTGGAGAATTATTCTGGACCTTAGACCTAGATCCTTTATTGTCATAAAATGGAAAAAAAGATCTGTTAACTTATGAAAGCTTTTTTTTTTAGAATTCGGGTGCTCACTTTATGTTATTTAACATTTTACATATTTCAATGAAGACAGCTGGACTCGAGTCTTCCTTTTACCATGATTATATATCTACAGTTCACAAACACTAATGATATGTATCAATATTTCAAAATTTTGACAGTAATTCAAAACTTATGTAAATTACACTGAAAAGTCAGATCCCAGAATCACACCCCATTACTCGCTAGTGCTATTCAAATACTGGTAGTTACATTATTGCTGCTTTGGTCCTTATATCGTAAAAGCAGACAGCAGCACAAGTACAATCAAAGGTCTAAGTACATAAGGCACAAGGGTTCAGTCTCAGCAGGGCATTAGACCTGGAGACCATTTACACACTTAGACATTAATTTTGGTAGAAAAGGGAAAGGCTAACCTGCAACCAAAAACCTAGAAGATTGCTTATACTCTCTGTATTGCAGCTCTTTTTCCAGTAACAATTACTTTCACTTTTCAACACTGCTGAGGTATGGCTCAGCAGAATATTTATGGATATATGTGGTATCTTTTTGGAATTAATACAAAATTTAAATAGAAATTACAGGAACATGGGGACCAGAGGTTTAGTTCTACACATTGTTTCCTGCTGTTTTCCAAGTACAGCCAGTGAGAATTTCTATAAATTTTATGGAAAATTCCTGCCTCAAAACTGTAAATAGACAATATGAAATAAAGCAAACATGTTGTTCAATTGTACAAAAAATGCCAAGTGTTCATTTTCAATCAATAATCTTAGCATAGCTAAAATAACGCTGAAATCATTATATGAAAGCTGTTTTCCAAATCTTTTCAAGATATTCAAAGCACTAAGTATATTCACAGATATTGATCAGCATGAACTAGGATTATCAGTCTAGTTTAAAACGACATCTGACTAGAAGTGGATCTAGTGGCTCTAGTTACCTTGTGTTGAATCTGTGTCACTTTAATCTTAAGGCACCTGCAACATATCTAGAACCCTTTCAGACCAGTTTAGGTCCCCAAATGACCTCAAGCAACAGAAGCCTCAAAACAGTGAGAGAAGGGAAAGAAAAAGATATTTCTAAGGAGATTGAAGAGATTTAACACAGAACCCTACAGCTGTCTAAAGTGCTCGCTGAAGGACCCTGTCTCTCTCCAGGGACTATTAACAGATTATACGTATACCAGCCTCCTGGAACAGGCACCTAGAATAAGGCTATGAGATATACTATTTTTCCTAGTAAATAGACACTTGGTAATGGAAAGTACTGGAATTGTGTTTTCTTTTAAAAAGTTGAGAAGACAATAAAATGCTTCCTTCATATCTCTGCTAATATGAGACTTTTGATCTTTATGCTTCTGTCCTATGTCATCTTTATGCTTCTGTCCTATGTCATCTTTATTAAAAAACAAAAACAAAACAAAAAAAAACCAAACAAACAAAAAACCAACACCACCAACCAAAAAAAATTATCTTCACCCAGTAATGTGTTTATTGTATTTCCAGCACAGAAAACTACTGGTTTATTATCTCTGATAATATGAGCTTCTGTTTTATTCTCTGCTAGGTCAATACAGCACATCATCAGCAATGGTGCCCATAGGTGCACCCAGAACAGCACATGATAATGCACTGTGGATTTTATTCTAGTAAAGGACTCTATTGATGTCACCTTAAGAGGCTTTCCAACAAGTGGCAAAGGCAGGGTAGAAGAAAGTCTGAAAGATTAGAATCTACACTGCCTGCATTTTTGCACAGTGTGCCCAGTGGTTGCAAACACCCTGCTTCCAAGTTTGAGTGCTGATTTTATTTACTAGTCCAGGATGGAAACACTGTTGCAGTATTCAAGGATCTCCATTAAGATACGTCTTCCCTGTCAAATATCTCCATAAAAGCAGAAATATTAAAAATACAGCTCTTCCATGTACATCTGATAACTCAGATACTTCAACTGATGTTCAGCATCAAACCAGTTAAACATGTTTTGCATTGTATTACAAAACTTGTATTTGGTACAAAACATATTTGGGTAACCAGTAATGCTTCATCACCTTAGCTTAAAACAGTATCTGACTGAAAATGCCTCCTGTAATAGTTTGGTTTAAATATCCAGTCTTAGTCTTTGCATACCTCCAATGCATCCCTACAAAATCAGTTTAATTAATCAGGACTTGACATTAAACAGTAAACCCAAAACACATTAAAAATGCAGATGTCAGCTTTACAAATAACATGTGGTAAAGAACAAACCAAAAATATTTACGGCTTTACACAGCTCTTCAAAAATGTCTTCTTTCCATGACACATCAATCACTTGATCACTGTCAGCATAACTTCATTGTGGCAAACTGCACTGACATATAGCTTTACGTTAGAATAGAAGTTTGTTTGATAGTCTTCCAAGAGTATGGAGATTTTTAAATCCATTTTAAATAGACAACATACAGGTGTACTTAGGTACTTTAGATTGGGATTTTCCTTACATTAAAGCTATTTAAATTAAAAACATTATTATAGAGAGAACATATATAGCTACAAATAACTACAGAAAAGATATTTCAGTAATCTGTAAAAATTTCAAATGGAATTTCAAATATTTAAATTTACTTTCAAAGTTTCACAGAAAAACAAGCCATTCAAGAAGATAACCCACAAAATACATATGGGGTAGTAGAGCACAGTCCTATTGTCAACAGAGCTGCTCATCTTCGGGGGTAAAGGAACACAAGTTCTATGGTAAAATTATGTATCGGTTATTCAAAAGATTTTGAAGGCTGATCAAATCAGAGATCTATAGAAATATGGAAAAAAAAAAAAGACTGCAGGAATTACCAAAAAAAAAAAAAAATTAACAAAAAAGGAGTTCAGTTTACTGAAGATAGAAAACCAGAAACTGAAAACTGACTGATGGCACAGATCATTTGTCATCTGAATGACAATAAGTTTCTCTTCAAAGAGAATAAAGAAAGGTGAGGATGGAAAAGGCAATATTAGTGTGGCTTGCTTGATGGGGAAAACAGAGCTAGAGAGAAAGACTAATGGTGTAAAAGTATTTTCAAGGGTATCGATGTACAGAGAAAAAATTAACAACTAAAAGCATTTGAGAAAAGAAAAAAGAAAAATAAAGACTGAATAGATATTTGCTACATTTTTTTCTAATAATTTTGTGATATTTATTCTGAGGTATTACTAAGAGGTCATATTTTCAGATTTGAAAAAAGGAATAAAAAAGACAGTGGAAATTACTCCCTTAGCATTATAGATGATAGAGTTACAACTTCTAACACTTCCTCCTGTTGTCCACACCATACCTGGCCAGGGAACTGGAAGACATCCCCAGAGTTGGGTAAGACTTCAGTTAAATAAAGCGCAACTGGTTCAGGCTACAGACTTCAGTAACATTAGCAAATATCCACACCCAAACAGGACATCAACCTGTTGAAGTGAGTCCAGAGAAGGCCACCAAATAGATTAGAGAGATGTAACACCTCTCCTACCAGGAAAGGCTGAGAGAATTGGGATTGTTCAGCCTGGAAAAGTGAAGGCTTCGGGGTGACCTAATTGTGACTTTCCAGTACCTGAAGGGAGCCTACAAGAAAGATAGGGAGAGACTGTGTACAAGAGCATGTAGTGACAGGACAAGAGGGAAGGGCTTCAAACTGAGAGAGAGTAGGTTTAGATTTGATATTAGGAAGAAATTCTTTACTGTGAGGGTGGTGAGGCACTGGAATGGGTTGTCCACAGAAGCTGTGGATGCCACATCCCTAGAAAAGTTTAAGGTCAGGTTGGATGGATCTCTGAGCAACCTGGTCTAGTGAAAGCTGCCCCTGACCACAGCAGGGGGATTGGAACTAGATGGTCTTTAAGGTTCCTTCCAACCCAGGCCATTCTACGATTCTATGATTTCTAGAAAAAGTGCTGTGTAAAAAAAATCTGATAAAACCATCTAAATTGTGGGCAGGCATCCACATCTAATTATACTCCCACCTCAAAACACTGGTGGAGTGTTTGGTCTTAGCTGCTTGTAGCTACTCAGACAATATTTGTGGAAGAGTAGTCTAAAGCCTTCCCATGCAGAACAGTTTCCCTGCCTAAAGCTGTTTTCAAGATTAAATCTTGCTTGCCTCTGTAACATTTCCCGGTGAATCTACTCTTTAAAGCTATGTCTCTATAAACCTTCAATCCTAGAAAGTGCTAACTCATCCTCCTATATATTCACCTTCCAACTGCACGTATATGACAGACAGTAGACTTACTGTCTCACACTCCACTTATCACTGCTGTTGATACGATCCCCTTTTTAATCACACAAAGGTTCAACCTATTCACACAGTATCAAGGCTGATAGGAGTCCCAGATGAGTTATTTCATGACTCTTCCAGAGTATGACTTCCTGATGCCATTTTATTGCTCCTGGCAAAAGTCTTAGTATTCCACACTGAAATTGGCACACAAGTCAGCCTCTGTCTCATACTGTCTCCACATAACTGCATAATAAATAAAGTTGATCAGAGCCTTCAAGAGAATGCTTTTCTAGAAATACACAAAAGATCATAAGAAGGAAAAATATAACACTACAAAGAAAGCAGGGAAGAAATGAACAGAGGAACAAGGGAAACATTTCACAGGTATTTTGGGTGGACAGCAGCTTCACGCAGTATAGTATAAGTGTTTATTAAAAAAAGAAAATAAGGAAAAAAGCTTCAGGAAAATAAATACAGTAGGGACTTTGAGTGAGGCAAATCAGAATGCTGCTTGGGGTCTTGATGCTTCAAGTCCAAAGAGTCTTTTTTTTTATTTTCTATATGAAGAGCAGAAAAGAAAGTGAAATAAATAAATAAAGGCTTTCAGTTTCAAGCACACACACATTCACTCTCACACACACAATTTCAGAAGGGACTGAACTTCAGTCTACAGTTATTAATCTTGCAATCTTACTGTGTCTGTATCACGGCTGTTTTACTTAGCTCCCCATATATCTTTCTTTGTTACAAAAACAGCTCAAAAGGTTTTCTTATTGCTGAGCGTGCCTAAACCAACATATTTTATGACAAAATCCTCTAAATATGCCAGTTGATATTTTTATTACACTCAATACATTTTTAGTAGGGAACTTCAAATTTCTCCTTTTGTATAAACATCCAAATCGATTTACTATTTCACAGACTCTTAGCTGGAATTTTTATTTAATCAATATGCTTATTACAACAAATAATTACTGAAGACATTTCATGTTTCTGGACAAAGTCAGCATAACAGAGTAAGAAATTAGGTAATGACTGCTAGATTAATAACGAAATCAAAACTCATCAAAAATAATATTTAAAAAAAGAACAAGCCAGACAAAAGTGATACTTTATAAAAATAAGACTGAGAATTTCCAGAAATTAAGAAAAAATTTTATATGACAAACATCTATCACACCTTAATTTACACGATTAATGAGAGTGAAAGGTAATGAGATTTCATATACTTAATGTTTAAAACTTAAGTAAGTAAACAAAAGATCTTTTCAATATATACATAAAATGGAGGCCTGAGACGCTTGGCTTCTTAATTCTTCAGAGTGAGTTTGTTCCTTTGAAGAATGCTGCAAGAGCACAGCAGCACAGTCCTTAAATGACTAAGGCAAAAAAGGAAGAACTGCCAGTTCTGAAATCCAAGAGCACCTAGTTGGTAGGTTTTAAGCTACATGGATGAGGAAGAACATTTAATGAACTTCGAAAGGCATACTGCATACCACTAAAACAAAACATGGATATTGTCAAAGAGAGTTTACTTTATAAAATGTACCTAATTTGTAATTTTTAGAGAAAAACAATTCTTCATGTAAGGGAAGCACACTTTCCATATACAGAGATTTAGTAGCCATTTTGACAACATACTTTAAAACTATTATCAAACAATAATAATATGTTATTACCACATATTGCCTTGTCACAAAAATAACTGAGAACCAGATGGACCAACACATGATAGAATTCTCAACATTTAACCTCTGACCACAGTCGAATTTAGAATCAGCAAATGTCCAAAAGCTCTTCTTAGTTCCTGAACATGTGACAACTTCCATGAAATAAGCAGAATGTGTTTCCATTTGTACCAGACAGATGTTCGTAACAAGCAATATACTAGTTACACAGAGGTATCTTGACCCTAAATGTATCCCAATGCATTCAATTTAGATTATGTTCTTACACACTAAACAACACTAAAGAGCAAAACCAGCCTGATACTGCCCCATAACAGTCCCAAGTACTGCCCTGTATTGTCTTTCATGGCCTTGCCCAAGTCAGCAACATGCTGCTGGTTTCTTCTGTCCCTCTGCCTTCAGCTCTTTGTCTTTTTCTCTCCACTTCAGCCCATGCCAGCATCACCTCCCTAGCTCTAGACAGCTCAAAGGCAAAAAACTAGGGTCCCAGCCCCCACCAACCCTGCAAATGTCTCCTTCCCAGAAAGTGACGGAGCAACACAGGACAACCATGAATTGCAAGGCCAAGCAGGTAGGTCTTCAGTTATTGCACAGCACAGAATTGTGTGCTGAGAAACAAAATCAAACAAAGTGAGGAACAGAAGTCCTGTCTGGACAGATTTTGGTCCTTAGTAAGATCAAGTCAGCTGGGGAGAAGAAGCAAGTTTTAAGAAAGGAGAAAGAGATGTTCATACTCAACCGCAGTCCCAAAACTGTCACTCTTCTGTATTACAACACGTGATACTATAACGTTAAAAAAATTTAGTGCCATTGCTGGATGCTTACAGAACAAAGATTCAATACAATCAGCACAACACAGTCACCCATCAGCTGGGAATCGAATGAGAGACAGATTCTCCCCTTTTTGTGGAATAATGCTCTAGACAATATACAGAAAACAGTGCCAATTATTATGGTAATAGGATGACAGGGAAGTTGAAAGTATTGGTTAGCAGCAAAGTAACACTTCAGAGAAGGCAGCTTTCCCACTCTTCAAAATTCTTCAAAAGCAGAGAGCAAGTTTTAGTCAGTTAAAAAAAATTGAAGAACAAGAAGAATTGCCTATGACTTACACTCAGTTGAACAAAACTCTACAAAGTTAAAAGCCCGTGCTTGGAAACATTCAGAGTTATCCTGAGAAGGCAAAGGAACCATTTCAGAACTTCTATCTAAGCTTAAGGACAGGAAAGCGCAGCAAAGGCGAATATAAGACACTTGCTCTTCAAGAGCATGAAATGTTTTAAGGACAAAGACATCTCTTGTGTATGCCTTTTTTTGAAAGTAGCATTAAGATCCCAGATGGCTAAACCAAATGTAAAGTAACATCATACAAATAACAGAATAATCCATAGTTCTAAGAAGTTTCAACCTTAAAAGGTATGCCTCAGTCTACCTGCCTATGGTTAATTATTTTGTCTTTCTAATTAACACCTGACTGGAAATCTTTGTGACTATTTGCAGTAAGCAGATGAAGTGTACGAAAACACTATGGTAAGAATACGTACAAATGTATGAAAAATATTTTTAAAACAAAAATAAGTGAAGTTGAGAATTCGGTGCTGGAATAATATGACATGTCTGAAAAGTCAGAAATATAATTTCATCTACAACCACAGATAGTCTCATTACTTCTCACACTCAGGAAAGGGTGTTATATTTTAAAAAGCTGAATAAAAAATCTGTACTATTTTTATTTTATTTTACTGATTTTGCAAATCTTTGTTTATTACTGGAGAGAATACTGAATACCACCCTCCTCGGGACTTGTCTTTGTTACACCTCTGTAGTTTCACTCCAACTGTGCTAGAAATTATTTTCAGCTGGCCCAGAGGCATTGTCGAATGCTCTGTGCTGCCATGGGCAAGACCAATATTTGATAGCTAACTTAGGATTCCTGCTGCCTGAACTGGTAGAGAACAAGCATGTGGTAGAAGTGATGAGCTTGCTCTCCCGAGGGTAGGGTGCCAGCTGCACTATAAAAGAGAGATAGTGTGGAATTAATAGTGGCCTCACAGGCAGACTGTATATTTTACCTTTCAACAGAAAAATTCATGCCTTAATGGAAGCTAGAATGGAAGAGTGAAGACTGAGAATGCAGAAAAGACAACTATTGTCTTGGAAAATGAAATTCAGTTTTCTGTACTTCAGTCTCACTATTGTAAGATGCTTTTCTGATGCTTTAGAGGACAGTTTGTGTCTAAATAAATATATAATCTAATGACAAACCACTACAGAATTGCTACACAAAAAAAAAAAGATTAGAAGGAAATTCTGTGTGTGGAAACTCTGGATTGATGCATGCAAGAAGGCAGAAGTGGGCTTATAAGGAAGATGCATAAGCAAATGCAGCAGAATCTTTTTTTGATGATCTCATGAGGTTCCCTCATGGATACATAATTCTAGAAAACAAAATATAGCTATGAGAGAAACTGTCTCCAAATATGTAGGCAAGTCTGGAAGTACAATGAGGCATCTACAAGACAAAGTACAATGAACAAGCATGACATAAAACTTGATTATAGGAAAAAAAAAACCACACAAATTACAAATTTCAGAGATAAATTTCCTAAGATTTTGGACCTAACAAACAAACTTTCTCAAAGATAATCAATATAGCACTTCATTTGGTTCCACCGACAAATTTCACCCCCTCACAATCTATTGCTGGACTGCTCAACACATTTAGAAGGCACCCATGTAAAGCTTTGTGAGCAGCTTAAACTTGACGCAAGAGGCCTTGAGAAGAACATAAAACAGGAAGGGATATGAAAATGCAAGCAGACTAAAAGAAGGAGTTCACTGACTACAATTTGCTTTAAGGGAGGCAACATCTGGTTTGAAAAATAACAAAAAAAAAAAAAGAAACCAAAAGAAAAAAAAAAAAATTGAACAAAATTGCAAAAATTAGGACAGAGGCATGAAAGTCTGAGTAAGAAATTTAACAGGAGGAATGATGGAAGAAATGGATCTAAACAATACCAAAAATAGAAAAGGTGCTTAATCTGGTTCTGGTCAGGATGCACGAAGCATTAAGAAAGTAAAAGTAAAAAATAACCTTGAGTCACTGAATCTGAGTGACAAGAAGGATAATGTTCTTGTCATTTGTGATAGAAAAGAAGTGAATAGAGTTCTGTTTTGGAATGATAAGATAATTAAAAGACATCATGTTAAACATACAGCCTGAGACACAAGATAGATGGAAGCAGCAATAGCATTGGTGGAAAGACAGATTTACAAGTCATCAGTATAGCCATAACAATAAAAGCAATGCAAGTGGCTAACTCACCTGGAGATAGCATAAAATGAAAAAATAAAAAAGTCCGAGGACACAGTCTGGGCAAATTCCAGGATAAAATTATGAAAGAGAAAAAGCAGATACACTGAAAAAGGCATTCAAGAAGTCATAGGCAAGAGAAGAGAGAACAAGAGATTACCTCAAAGTGGCCATGCAGGTATCAAAATACAATTAAATCACACAAAACCAGGAACATGACATGTCAGAGGCTAGAACTGAACATGAGTAAAGCCATTGAGACTACTAGCAGTTTTTCCATGACACGGTAAAGTAGAACACAAATGTAGATAAAGAACCATGAGACATCATCCACAACTCGTCTGTGCACAAGTACCTGAACTATGACCAGGAGAACAGTAGCTGTAACACTGATGGAGATGGTGTTTCTCCTCTATGCTCAAATGCTGCACCAAGCACCAGCATCAGTACATAAACTGTAAGAATCAAAGCTTAGTTCTGTTCCTTCAGTTTTTATTTTGTTTTACAATGAAATATGCATAACGGATAATTCCGCATGTTGGAGTTTGGAGCTGTCCGCTTGCTTCTCAACAGAATTATTGGCACTAGATTCACTTCCATAACCAGAGGATAGTATAGGTAAAACTGCTGGTGATGATCCCTTAGGACACGAATGATGGTATCCCAAAGCTGCTTTTTTATCTCTTCTGCCTTTGAGACAAAGAGATAGGAAAAGCTGGATTTTCTGCTACCTACAGCGTGGAGCTAGGCTTCTCAATATTTAACACCCTCCCAGACCTGTTCAGGGGAATTAGTTTTAGTCTTACCTCATGAATGAAGTCCTTGCAAAAATTATTGATTCATCATATACTAAAATATGGAAATTATCCTGACAGTTATTACCCTAGAAAGCACTTGGTTTATTGAAGTGTTCAGTACATAAGGATTCACAGGAGATTGTTGAAGTCTGTCACTGGGTTTTATACCTTTTTGTTACTTCTTATGGAGGACCTTCTTGTGGAGGAGTAAGGCTGACAGCATTAAAAGGTTTAAGACATACCATGCACAGAAGAGGCTGAAGAGGCACAGTGGACCTCCTCTCAGGTGGGTAAGAACAGTTCATTACTAGCAGAGCACCACCACAGGGCCAAAAGGGACTGCAGGAAGTCCCCTAGTTCACTTGTGCTGTTCCAGAATAGGATCAGTTGCCTGTGCCAGGGACTCCTTAAAGGCTTACAGTTATGAAACACTCGCAGTCTCACCAGAGCATCTATTCCAACATTTTGCTATCATTCCACTCCAAAGTACTCCTAACATCTAAACTTAACCTATTTCACTGTAATTTAGATCCACTATTCCTTGTTTTAGCCACCTGGAGTAAGGTGAACAACATTGCAGAAGCTTTCTAATGCATTTGAAGACTTATCTTGCCTCTCTCATTCTCCTCTTCTTTAAGCTATCAATTTTTCTAAACTTACTGTAACTGTAATTGCTCTTCTAACAGACTACTTAGTTCATCCCCATCTTTTTAGAAGTGCTCAATGAATGCATTAAACATGGACAGTGTTGAAAGAAAGTTCCACACATCTTCTATACCACATTTCATTTTCATTATCCAATGTTTGCACTTTTTGCAACTGTATCACATCAGTTTCTCATCCTCAGTTGGGATCACCTGCAATCCTAAAATCTTTTTCTAAAGAACTGCTATTCAGATAATTGTTCCCCACTCTGTATTTCTCCAATGGATTAGTCTTGACTAATGTTAAGCACAGCATTCTTTCATGTATGCATCCCTGTTTTACTCCTTCACTTGAAGGCTGCAGGGAGGTAGCACTGACTGAGTGCTGCCTTATGTCTGTCTTACTGCTATGTTCAGTGAAGCCCCTGATTGTTACTAAACCCATATTCTATTGGTTCTAACACATGTTAGTTGTTGTATTTACAGTATGTTGAAAGTATTAAAAATTGGAAGCTCTTCTCATTTGAGCAGAGTCTGATGCAGACTGATATATTTTATGGAGATAATTCTTCATATAAATAACAAGTGGGATGCTGGGTAACCCAAGTTCACCCTGGTATGCTGAAAAGAGAAAGACCTGCCAAGCCACACTATGAACAGAAATACTTTATAACTGCTTTCAATTCTCCTCTGCTTCTACAATATTTTTACTGAACAAACTGAACTTCAGACAAACTGTTCTCAGTCTTTCAGCATGAGTTTGAAGTAAGGCCAGTTAGTTTCATATGGTTTCATTTGCCACACTTAGCATAAACTTTAAAAAAAATGCTCGAGAAGGACTGTTTTCAATATACAACTTACTGTATAAGTATAGTTGTAGCATTCATAGATTCAAGAAGATGTGGCAGGACTTCCATTAATATAAAAACATGTGATAGTTGCTCTTACATTCTGCTTAGATTTTAACTTTTCCAGTTTTAAAGAACATTAATAAAGTGTATTTATTCTTCGCTTATTTTTAATCATAATATTCAATTGAAGTTTGGGTCAAAATAAATAACCTGGCCCAAGGGCCTAATTTGCAGTGAGGTCCTATTTAAGAGTTTGCTGATAAGCTCATGAAGAAATAATTAGAACATTTAAAGTGACAAATTAAAGCCCATGCAATTAGCAGTAACCCTCACGATTACTTAATATTTTCTAAGTGCTTTCGAAAAAGCAATGACAGGATTTTATGCTACAAGATAAAAATGTTAGTCATGTGGAGAAATTAATTGCATATGTTTACTACATTAAGCAGGGTAAGAAAAAATCAGCTGGAATAGAAGGATATTAATAAATTAACACTCAAGAGTATTACTTAAGTAAAATATCCACCCTGTTACTTGGTTCTGTCATGGTAGTCTGTGAGTCCAGAAGTTATGCTGTCAATGACCAAGCCAAAATACATCTCAATTTCCATCTTTAAAACTGGTGTATGATCATTTGAACCAATTTATATTACAGTATCTGATCAAAGAAACACATTTTAAAACCTCATTTTCATGCAGAATTCTATAAAGCTTTTTCTGTAGAACATTACAGGGCCCCTACAAAGGACCCATGTAAAGTCTGGCCTTTGTCCCGAAGAGACGCATGTACCAAAATTCTCTGAATTTTCTTCTCCTGGCTTACACAACATCATTCTTGTTTCTTTGCTGTTCTCAGAACACCATAGAGCACAGAAAGAAAATATTTCAGGAATTGAAATTGCACACTACATGCTTACAAACATGTATACCTGCATTTACATATATAAGGCCCCACTGAAAGAACTCAAATCACCAATAAACCTGCAATTTTTCAGTCATCCCTTGGTTTTTCTTTCAACTGAAAATAGTTTCAAAATGGGAAATTAAATTCTCTAAGAGTTAGTGCTACAATGCTGCTTGGAGAAAAAAAAAACTGTTGTACTTGAAATCTGTGAAAAGATTTCACACCGACCTTCAGGTCTGGAAACAAGAATAAACTCATTAAATCCAAATAAATTATTGCTCAACTGAGAAACAACTCACTTCAGAAAGAGGTGTCTGTTCAGCTGGTTAGAGACAGGAAATATTTTCTTTTTCTCACCAAATAATCAGTACTAATAAATACACTTGAAAAGTAAGCACAAGAAAATTCACAAAAAGATTTGCAGCAGCAAACCAATTAGCACTTTATGAAGTATTGTTTATATGGGGGATGTGAAATGAAGTACAAGTTCTATGCCTCTATGGAACACATACAAAAAAGTCCCTGAAACCTAAGATCTTCCATCTTAAGTGCCTGGCATATTTAAAGTGCAAATTTATAAAAAGACCACCCTTCCTAAAAAATTTACAATATAAAAGGTAGTGTCCAGTTTCATATGTGGACTATGCGCTTTCTGACATATTTTGACTCAGTAAGCAGCGTACTTTGTGCTCAAACACAGGTAATACTAGAGGAAAGCATATAAGCAGGGACATTCCTAACACAGAGCAGACCATACTCCTTTCTCCTTGCATAGCACTGACACTCTTTCCATCCTCCCTGCTCCTCTCCCTCCATATCCAACTCCACATTAGAAAGGAACCATTTTGTCCTCTCTCCATTGGCACAAAAGGCCAATGTTTATTTATATGTGACCATTCAGTCCCCATTCTCATCTGCTACTGAAACCCATTCTCTTAACGTCTAGGAAAGGTTTCCTTTATATGGCGTAGGAATACTGCACAGGAAAACCATCTTCAAGAAAAAATCTGATGCACAGCTCAAATGGCACTAAAATAGTTAAATGCTGGGGGCTTTGATGGTTTTCTCTTTTGTGTCATGAAGTTTTTATGGTGATTTGCTTCTGTTAATCAGGCTAGGAAGGTAAAATAAGCAGTGCTCACTATTGGCTCTGTCAGACTGGTGGAACCAACACTCCAAAGAAATGAAGTCCAGCCCCCATTTGCACATAGCTCAGGGCAGACAGCACACCTCTGCTTGCTCACATGCCTACTGCTGTGGAACAGCAAATTCTGCTCTTCTGCCTGTACATACTCTTTTTCAAGTGTCTGCCTGCTGCGATACAAAATGTCCAATCTGTTAGTTAGTACGCATTACCAGGTAGTATTGACTGCCTTTTTAAATAATTTGTAATTGAAATTTTGCTCATAAAAACCTTTTGCTTACAGCCACCATGATTCCTTTCTGTTTTCTTGAAAATATTAGCAACAACAGGTTTAAGGCAAAACAAAAACGTGCTTTGTTGCTTAGTAACCTGTGAAGCGAAGTTTTTGACTGCCTTTCAAATTATTTTAGACTGGTTGACCATTTTCCAGACAAAAAATTCAGGGTAAAAAGTCAAGAACAAACTCTAAAATAAGTTTTCAGTATTTTCCATTGAAGAAGCAGTAACATCTGCAGCATCTGCCACAACATCTTTGCAGATTCTGCAGTGTTCTCAATAACTGGAAAAGTTATTGTAGCAGCCACAACCTGGACAGGAAAAATACACAAAAGTAGTTGACAAGTGAACTTTCATGGGCAGACCTTTATCATCTCCACTTCCTTCTCCATTATTTCATGTAATGTTTTAAAATCAGATAGGATAACACAATCTCAGGCATATAAATATTTGCATATCAAAACCAGTCCACAGCTTCTACTACTGGATTTGAGTCAAATGTCATTTAGCTTGAATGAGAACCTTGTGTCCAAGGACACAGGCACCGCTGCCAAAAGGACACTTGCTGTAGATCGCTCCTGTGGCAGCTGGAAACAGAGCCCCACACTCACACACCAGTGTACACAGACACTGCACCATGCCACACCAACAGCTCTGGTAGCTTGGCAGTACTTTGGAAATGTCAGAAACACACCCCATTGTCAGATGATGATATCCTACCTAAATGATTATGGAAAGGACATAGACTATGATGCCTGTCCCAGGCAGCAAACTATCTCATCCTGGGCTTTTCAGCTGCCCTTTCACTGCAGGAGTACTGAAAGTTTAACATTTTCAAAAATGTTTCTGTTTTGGCTGGTTTTTTATTTGAAACTCTCAATTTTGTTTTTGGAATGCTTCATTTTCCTATTGGCATTATTTCACTAAAGACAGAGAAAACCCACAAATGCACTTGCATAGCAGTTCTGCAGTGTAGAGCTGATTTTTTACTCTCAGAGGCTTTTACACTCTTCTGGTGAAATCCAAATTTCTTTTACACCAATATTTAAATTCATTTCCATTGCCCAACTCCTCACAGATCAGAAAAATGGCTCAGTAAGTCCTGCTCATAGGTGCACAAATTTAGGACACTGGAGAAAAATGGAGACAGTAGTTAAACCTTTTCTTTGGCAAACTTCTCCTGTTCAAGGATTATGGCAACACAGAAATTTTATTTAGAAACTTATGCAATCCTAAGACCACCATCATGGTATACTAATCCATACAAAAAACTGCATAAGAGAATCACGCAAAAATGTATTTAAATTGCAACATAATATATTCTGCAGTATTTAATTTTCCCAGATTCTCATAATGTTCCTACATACCGGCTTCATTCTCCATTCATGTGACAGGTAATTCAGAGTAATTTAAAAATTAAAAAAGATGTTTGTAACAGACCTGCAGAAGACCGTTATTATTTACATCAAATGAAAAGTGTCCTTCTTAAAAATGCACAAGTTATTAAGTAATACTAACTAACTATAGAGTAAATAACTTAATTTTCTGGTTATTCTGAGGTATGTCTTTGTTAGTCATTTAAATTAATTTAAGAGAATGCTTGTATTCAGCTACTAAATCTTTTTTTCTCTAATGTAAACAATTAAAAAACAGTTCATAAAAGACTACAGAGAGATCTGCTGTTTTCTAAATAATACATTCAAAAAAAATTCAGATACAAAGATGAATTGTAAAGCACAAGACAAAGCTTGTGGAGACTTCTATGCAAGAAAAGCATGTCAGAATGGAGAAAGTTAAAAACACATCTAGAACATAGCACCATGGAATACTGAAACGATAATTGCTTTCGGTTTGAAACACAGGATGTGGTATCAGGGAAAAAAGACTCAGGTAAAATGTTTCAATGCCCACTAAAAAGTAAATAGGGTTTTTATTTTCAGTAAACAGAGAAACGTTTCATCTTTCCCTTGAACACACCTGAATCCTTTCTGTGTTTATTTGTTTCTAATTCCACTGGTAATATTTGTATCAATTTTTCCTTCTGTGATGCCATAGTAAAGAATAACTTCAGAAAAATTTTAAAAGGATAAAAAACAAAAAGAAAGAAAAATCAATAAAGAACACAATGTTAAGAAGCAGTAATGTTTAAGAGAGAATCAAAGGAGAGGAGAGGAGAGCAGCTAAAAAGACTGAAAAAAGATAAAGGGCAATGGATTTAAAAATTAAACAGAAGGGAAAAGATTAAAGAAAGAATGGCAAAAGGCAATGCAAAAGGATTTAAGAAGCCAGTATAAAGAAAAGACATTCAGTTATGAGAAAGGAATAGCAACTACTAGAGAAAAATACTTGAATATAATAAATCAAAAAATGGAACTAAGAAGTTAGAAATTAATTAAAAAAAGATGGAAAGTTAGAAAACTTTTATTTTTTTCCAGGAAATAGATAAATACACAAGATCCATTTTTAAAGTCTGTTTCTATTATATACAATATCATTCAACAATTTTCCTGTTTTAGTCATTTTAATGATATGAAAACAAATACAAAGCAATGCAATACCAATTATTTCTTATGCAGCTATTTATGCAGCATATGCAAAGCCAAGAATAAAATGCATTCCTACTTAAAATATCAAATCCCTTAATTAGTAATTGTATTAAAATTCAAGGAATTTGTCTGTCTACTTTATGTAGGTTTTCAACTTCATTACAAAGATCATTAAGAGTTTCTGTAGGGTTAATAAAGCTTACAGCTGCCTATTTTGGAGTCAGAAGCAGTGTATGGCAAGCAGTTAAAGAAAGCCAACAAATTAACTGGACTTCATAAAACACAATTAATTTACTATTAATGTTATCATCTCATTAGAAACTTCTAAGAAATGTGCTCTTACTATAGTGGAAATATTTTTTTACCTCAGTAAAGACCGACAGGATACAGAAAAGTTGGAAAAAACGTAACTTGGTAGATAGGAAGAACAAGACAGTTCAAGGCTGGCATTCTCTTTTGAACATTATATATTATATACATTGTGATTTTTTTTATTATTATTTCTATTGCCTAACTTAGGGGACTGTTAACTATTAATTTCAATATTTACTCCAGGTACCCCAATTTTCTCTCTAAACCAGTAACATCCCAAAGCCAGTAAAAGTTTTGTCACATACACAGCCTGCATTTAAAGGTATTGATTTTATTCCATCCCTGTTTTATTTATTTGCTTATTTATTTATTTGACTATCTCCTACTCCCTGGTTTCACTAGAAAAAGTAAACAGATTTTCAAATGTTACCTCTCCACATTATTTATCATTTTGTATACCACTTACCATGGAACCTCTTCTTTTTCTCTGCTCTCAATACTAATCTTTTTTAATTTCTACTCATACGAAATCATTTCCATGCCTCCAATAATTTTCAGTGGCCTTTTCTGGACCTTTTCTGTTTCTGAAATATTTTTCGTAAGAAGAGGTAATCAGACTAAAAAAGCTACTCAAACTGAAGGCATAATATCACTTTATTTAAATATATTCTAATGTTTGTGGGAATATTTGCCAAAACATACACAATTTTTTTCTTTCTTTCTTTCTGGATATTACAATATATATTGAACAAACATTTTATGTGAACAGAACAAAAATAACACCTACATGTCATTACTCGGTAGGAAAAATTTCAATGAGTAGAAGTAGCCCAAGCTCCCTCTCAGCATGTGTTGCCATTTTGCATCACCCACTGTTAATTCCCTACTGTGCTGAAAACTGATCATTAATGCAACTTTTTGTTTATGCATTCCATAGCACTCTGTAAACCAGGCAGGTAACATAACCTCTTCCCCTAATTATAAAATTTCCTTTTCAAATCTGAAGGATGTAAGATCAGCCAGTTGTCCTTGTTTTACTGAAATGTCATGCAATCTGAAAGGCTGGATGAGCACCATAATCATTTACAGAAAACACACTGGATTTCTTCAGTCATAATTTTTCAAGCTTTTTAATTCTTAAGATTTCAGTCATATTTTTTTCAAGCTTTTTGATTTGTAAGAATTAACCACACTTTCAACAAAATTACTATTAAATAAGGTTTAAACTTGTTTATTCACTGCAGTGATTTTCACTGTTTTGTTCATTTCCCTATCTCATTACTTAAATATTTATTTTGAAGTTGTACACATTACCTTGGTCAGTTTTTTCCACTGTTACAAAAAAGAGGATAAAGAAACTATTGTACATTAACAATTAAAAAATAATTTAAAAAAACACCCACACAATAAAAATCCTCAAGATGCAGATCACACCTATTAACATCTGTGCCACCAGAGATTCTTCTGAATTTTTTTTGTTTTAAAACTTACAGGTCCATTTACCCCTCCTTAGACAGAAGGCTTGCAAAGCAGAACACTGCAGACAGATAACAGCACAACTTTCAAACTGCTTGACAACTTGTCCATAAGCAGTATCTTTGAGCTTAAAACTTTAGCCCCCGTAGAAAAAAAGTGCTGTAAAATGTGAAATTTAATCACATGAACTCATCAGAAAACAGAGATGTCCCACGCAGTGCAATTAACAGTTCTGTGTAGAATGCTGTTTGCACACATACAGTAACTCTGTACTGCAATGTGCTGGGAGATTTTTTTTTTTGCAAGCCTAATGAACAAGTGTTTTTCATTTCAGATGACTTAGGAGACTAATTGAACTATGGCAGATGAATGACTTCATAAACTATACAGAAATTAATTCTTCATTCTTCACATAGCTAATCTCACATGTTCAATTAGTTGGACCCCAAAATAATACATGGCCCAAGAAGAGATGTACTTACAGTGAAACAATATGTGAAGTGTATTCCTGATAGGATTATTTCTGAAGAAGTGACTCTAATTTTAAGACTAGTGTAACTTTATCTAATATCCTTAGGGTGGATTGCCCTGGATCAGGGAGCCAGAATGCAAGGTCAGTGAAATAAGCAAAAAGCTTTTCAGAAACTTAATTTATCATGCTTTTTTTAACTAATATAGCAAATAAACTAAGTAAAGCACTCATACACAGACTAAACCATTCACTGGATTACACGTACTAGGACTGTGCACTTAAAACTGATACAGGATAGAATATTCATTTTTCATATACACCTAGCTAGGGCACTGGTACGAGCATATTGTATCTTACCAAATATCTTTCTAAATATGGCTATATATCATTCTGGTTTTAAATTTCTTAAGTTTTCTCAGCGTACATATATTCTGTATATACAAATCTAAAATTTGCAATATAACAGCGTTGCAATATCACAAATACCAACAGAAAGCAGTTTTTTTCTCACATTTTTGCAGTTCTTTTCCTAACAATTTACAACTTCAATAGACAGTGTTTCCTGAAGGACTTTACAGAAACCCTTAAATGAAAACTTTTTACATTCATTACAAGTAATGAAAGATGCATCAAAGAGATGCTGAACACAATAAAATGCTGGAAAATGCTCTGGAACAGTGTAAAATTTCACAAAATAAAATACTACAAAATTTATAGAGGGTGTCTAAGATGAGTGTTAATAGAAACGTGGTTCGGAGTCTTATTTTTAAAACACCCTAACTGCAGCTGAGAGAAAGGAATGCAGCAAAATAACTGTGATAGCTCTGTAAGAAGAAAACTCAAGAGTAGTCGTACCCTCAGAAATGCTGAGTTTAGATGTGACAAGAAGAAATGAGAGAGTAACTGCAGCAGCAGGTACAGTTCAGTACAGCTTCTGTGAATGTAAGCTGCGCACGAAATGGACTGAGGATGAATGAGGTGTTGAGGGAAGATGTAAGAAAGTGGAAACATGAGACTAGAAAGCAAGCAAATATGCATAGTGGGACAGCTTCAGGGTTCAGAGGCACCACACAAATCTGTGTCAGTGTCAATGTGACTGTCTTTAGCAAGCCCAGATAGGTAGCATTACTATTTTTTTCACATTCCATATATCTAAGGTTTTCTGTACCTAAGATACTGAAAGCAAAACAAATTTATTTTCTAAATGGAAAGCCTGCATCCTACAGAAGTTAATGCAAATTGCCAGAAGGAGGCTGGAGAAATGAGAAACCCCAGCATAGGGAAAGAGAGAGCAGCATAATGCTCATGTTTCCAGTAGGGAGCCAGATAAAAGGATGAAAGAGGAGAGAACTTAGAACAGCACACTTCTCAGGTATAGTAAACAAGAAATGGGGAAAAGAACAAGTACGCAATGAGGAGCTGAAGACAACAACATAGAAAAGACTAAAAATCCAAGGAAAAAAAGGGCAGTTAACAATATTAAGAGATTTATTATTATTATTATTATTATTATTATTATTATTTATTATTATTATTATTATTACCCCAGGTAATAATAATTATTATTACCCCAGGACAAAAGCACAGTATGAGACAGGCTGGTAAAAGGAACTGGTATTTACCTAAGAAAAAGCACTCAGTGCATTCACAAGGGAATCCCTTACTGTCCTGCTGTCCTACCTTCTTATTCCTAGTTCCAGTACTATTTCCATTACATGACTTCAGACAGCTATACAAGGCAAATCCCCTGCTCATAACATTTGTGCAAGAAGCCTTGTTCAGATGCTGGTTTCATGAAACGTCTACCTGACTGAGCACCTGTGGCACTTCCTCATTTCAAAACACATTTTGTTAAGGACTTTCTACCTGTCTTTTCCCAGAAAGAAACTAATGAGCTTGAGTTCAGAAGATGGAATACTGATCACACCCTTTCTTTTTGAAATCATTCTTATTTTATTGGTTTTGATCACTTGATACTGAGAGATACTCATAGAAGCATATTTTGAAGAAGAAAGTACTAATTAAAACAGCCATATTACAAAGACTAAGGGGTTTCTTAGTAATGAAATACAAACCATTTCCCTCTTTAGAGATGAACAACTGCTTCACTTTTCTTCTGTAAATATAACTACTTCTAACTGTGTGAAGTACCTCTCATTTAGAAGAACATTATAAAGTCATTTTTAGTCTACTGATTTCAGCCCACTTCTTGATTTCACCAAAACATGTATTTTTGCTTCTGCAGAGTTGAGAACAGACCACTGGGATTTGTGTAGTTATTTCCACGTGGTGACAGTGCCCTACAGTGCTCTTAAGACCTCAGCTGGCTGAAATAAGGGCTTCTGCATCAGGTAGTTGTTGTTCTAGGAGCTGGAGCTTTTAGATCCAACCACATTTTACAGGGCAGATGGAGGCTACATCCCCATGGTGTAGCAGTTCAAGCATCCATCTCAAAACTGCAGTGGTCATCTCTGTGAATCCAACAGTCTACTTATTAGAGTGATGTTAAGATCATCGAGTCGATTCTGCCTTTCTGTTCTTTCAACTTCATTACAAGATTATTCTTCATTCTTTAAAGTGAAAAAGACCTACGCTTAACATTAAAACAAAATCATTCTTACTAAGAAAGTATGCACAATCTCAAATAATCCAAAGAATCTGAAATTTTCACCCCACATTTGCCTCACTGATTTTCAGTAAGATGCATTATTGTACAACAAAACATCATATATTCATCATATAAGAAAATAAATCAATAACTGTAATACTTCCATACAAAGAGAGGGGACAGAAATGTCATAACAAGTATTTTAATTTTACTTAATTTACAGTTACTTAACTGATTTATAGAATCAACTGGTTTTATTTCTTAATTCTCTTCTTTCTTTTCTACATGTACTTATATCACTTCTCAATAACAGGTGACATTAAACCATTCCAGCAAGAAATCCCTATGATGGCTATCATAATGCAAGTGAAAGTGGGACATACAAGATATACCTTAATTTCTTAAACCTAAAATGAGGATTTTAAGGTTTTTAACTATCAAAAAACTGACTGAAGTGGCACTGATTAAGTGATCTTGAATAGCTATGCAGATTCAGGTGAGGCGCATTGGTACCAAGTCTGAGAAGGTTCACCCTAAGAACTCTGCCAACAGGTCAGGGCACAGGTTCAGCTCAAGGCACTGCACTTTGTAGGGAGGGAGAACAGAGAGGTTTCTGCAATACAAACCACGCAACTAGTACAAATGATGGGACAAAAACTATCTGTGCTTCAGAGTAAGCCTTTTTAGCTTCAAACTTGTGTACATGACAGAAAACAGGACTTTGGAGTTTTGGAGCTGTGCAACAACCTACAGACAAAACAAATAAAGATAAACACCTAGTAATAGAAAAAAAATTTCTCTCTGAGAAATACCACGGAATACTTCACTAAAAATCCTATTAGGATACATAGCATAAAAATATTCTCATTGCCTCCTGATAGATAAGCAGAAGTTTTAGAGGGACACACAGTGACAATCAATAGATTTCTGGAGAGTGACAGAGCTGCAGTGTGATATAGGAGCTGGCAAGTTTTCCAGGTTTGGCAGACCACATGAGAGGCTTTACCTTTGTGACCAGGGCTATACTACAGCGAAGTAACACGGAGTATCTTGTACAATTTGGCTAATGTAATAAGCTGACAAATAACTACAGGATCCAAACATGTAAAGGGATTTCCCTTTGCTGTTATCTAGTTTCAGCAGTCCCATGTGCTTGAACAATGGCATTCCTCATTTATCTTATTTTTCATATTAATCTCTACACTATTAAGCATGAATAAGAAAGAAACAGAAGCAATGAGATTTGACACAAGGTCTTTCAATAGACATTAAGGTGTGCCACATTTGTATACAGCTTATTTCCGAGTAACTTTTCATACAGGTGAAATTTAAAAAGATAGAGCTGAAAGTATACAACCAAATGGTCTGGGCATTACTCTGATGTTTTTATTCCTTGAAAATTCAAATGATCCCTGCAGGCAATCGACAACTGCTAGATCTGTGGAATGTGCTCTTTGAACTGTACAAAAGCCTTCAGCCTTTCGTGCATTGCTGCAAACAAAAACTGCCAAGCGCAATTATTTCTCAAATTTAATGTTATGGAAGTGTTGCACCATTTTTTTCACAGCTTTGAAAACTGCAATAGAAAAAGAAAATTTACAGGAGTATCTCCCTACAGAAGTTATATATAGCATTAATCACCTTTTGTAAACAACTGACACAAATGAACCAGTCAAATCTCAGAGAGTGCCATTCTTTCTTTGGTGCAACTACAACTATATTTCTATGGAAAGAATCACAGGAGGAAATGGAAGGAGTCATCTAAAACAAACCACAAAACAAACCAAAAATCATATCAGAAACACCAAACTGTGCTGAGAGAATGATAGAACCTTGAAAATTCATATTTCACCTCTCACTTTTTATTAACCTCCACTGCTGTATCTAGAGTTCCTACAAACACCCACATACTAAAAGTTAACTTGACAGATACAACCACAGTGCTCTAGATAATCTTGTTGGCATCTGTAGTTGTAGTAAGGACTGCCTTGGTTTTGAACACACATGTATTCAACTTTCTGAACTGAAGGCAGATCAACCTTATTCATTGAATACAGACATACTAAGTAATAGGACTTTTATTATTGACTTTAGCTATATCTGAGATTCTTAAGATAAGGATTACATTAAGATGTAACCAACTGCTCTTAAATAAAAGTTTTCACATCTGAAATAAATGTTACCCAACCATTTATACACCCAAATTCAACATAGTCAGTTTTGCTTGGATTGCAGTTGGGCCTTGCTTTATAAAGCAAGCTATTTAGTTCCAGTGTAAACTTCATTACAATTCAGACGAGGTGCAGTACTGTCTACACAACCAACTAATTCCCAAAGCACACCTAAATTCCTAGGTCTTGTCCAAGATCCCTTCCCCACACGCACACATTAAGTTAGCCACAACACCCTGTTTCAAAGCAGGAGAATGGACCTGCAAGTAGCCAGATCCAAACTGTGAAACAGTCGAGATGCATGTACACTCCAAATGTAATCCTTAACTGATTGTATTGGGTCTGGCTGAGATGGAGCTCACTTCCCCATAGCAGCCCTCACACTGTTGTGCTTTGGTAGCCAGAAGGGTGTTGGTAACACACCGGTGTTTTGGCTGAGCACAGCACCAACACTGTAACATTCCTTCCTCAGTTGAGGGCAAGATCCTGTGAGGGGGCACAAGTAGGCCAGCTGACCCAAGCTGACCAAAGGGATATTCCATATCATAGCGCAGATATAAGAACTAAGGCAAGGAGCAGCAAGGCAGGCATTCATTGTCTCCAATGGCTGCCTGCTGAGGAACTGTTACGCGTGTTAAAGCCCTGCTGCTCGGGAGTGGCCGACCATCGCTGGTGATGGGAAGTAGAGAATAAATCGTGTTATCTTTCGCTTCACTTTTGCATGCGCAAGCTTTTGCTTTGCTTCTGCTGTAATAAACTGCCTTATCCTAACCCGTGAGTTGTTTTCCATCTTACTCTCTTCCTTGTCCAGCTGGGAAGGGGAGTGATAGAGTGGCTGGGTGGGCACCTGGCACCCACCACACTGATCCAAAATGAGGATGAGCCACTGCCCACTGCAAGAAAAAAAAAAAAAAAGAAAAATAGGAAAAAAAAAAAGATCTTGGCTCTTTAGCTTGATCATGTTGTGGACAGAATGGACCAGATAAAGGCATTTGATACAATCACAGCTTCTTCAGATTGACTGAGGGCCAAGAATTAGAATAAAAAAACTGTGTCTATCATCTCCAGACGATGCATCTACACAGAATCAAGGCACAGGTCAGTGCAAGACAACAGCCCCCCTCTTACTGCACTCCTGCAGACAAACACACTCTGCAACTGCAAGATACACCTCCTCAGCACTAATGTGCAGCAGTGCAAGCTGAATGTGCTGTGCCGTAGCCCACTGATCAATTCACCAAGGAGGTTGGTCAGTGGTGCACTGTGTCACATACTATCATTGAGTTCTACAAATGCTATAAAAAGGGTGCACAAAACTGTGACACCTTACTTTCATTTCAGAATTAGAAGAAAGGCAAAGAGTATTGCTTCAGTACAATCAACACCCCACTGAACACCTTAGAATCACAGAATATCTCAAGTTGGAACCTTGCTATTCACGTTTGCAATCAAACATAGACATGTCCTGTCTTTTAAAAACAGAACGTTGGGTTTTAGGGTTTTTTTTAAACTGTCTTTGTGCTAATGAATCTTGGTCAAGCTTCAGTGTTAACATGACTTTTACAAACACCAAAGAGCAGATCACAGAACTGCCAGTGATGAACGTAATAACACTAAGGAGGATGTGGCCTTCAAGATCATGGTAAATCAAGCCAATGCAAGCAGAACTTGTAATGGAGAAACTGTGATAATTTTGAAATAAACAGTGGCACTGTTTCTCCTTGTTGATCTTTCCATCAGGACATCAAAAAGCACAGTAATAAGGATGTTCATGGGGTTTTAAAACACTCCATGTTGTTGCTTTTTGCAACAAAACATAAAATACAGTCATAGCACCTTGAGTGAGAAGACTGTCCTCTGGGAGACACAGGAGTTAGGCAGTTGTTGTTGCGAGACACACAGCTGTTCTTTCTAAAAAGTTACAAAATAAGCTGAAAAACAAAAGTCTGGCATCAAAGCAGATGTTTACAAATACTACAAAATAAACAAAATAGTATGAAGCTTTGTCAGGGAAGGTTTAGGTTGGATAATAGGAAAAAGTTCTTCAACCAGAGAGTGGTCAGGCACTGGAACAGGATCCCCAGGGAAGTGTTCACAGCACCAAGGTTTCCACAGTTCAAGTGTTTGGACAACGCTTCAGGTACATGGTGTGATTCTGTGGGCTGTTCATTGTAGGGCTAGGAGTTGGACTTCAACAATCCTCGTGAGTCCCTTCCAACTCAGGATTATTCTATGATTCTATGAAAAGCATATTATTTTGATATGAGTTTCTAATATCTGTAAAAAAAATAAAAACTAAAAAAAAATCATTAGTTTACCTCTGATATCATTTAGCTTTTTTTCAAGTAAATGAAGTGGAACAACTCTTAGTCTTATTCTTTTACCAATAAGGCGAGAAAATCACAGAATCGTGGAATATGCTGAGTTGGAAGGGGCCCACAAGGATCATCAAGTTCAACTCTTAGTCCTGCACAGGACCGTCCTCAAGAGTAAATGTCAGGGTTTACAAGAGCAAAATCAGTAGAACGACTTGCTGAAAATTATCTTAAAATAGACATGATGAAATCAATTGTTGTGAAGAAAAGCACTTTACTAGTGATTTGCATAAGATCAGTGATGCCTCATGTGAGACACTGGATTATTATATTAATTATTGGCTCGGATCAGCTCAAGTGTGTTTGTGGCGGGGAAGGGATAGCTCGAATTTCACAGAGGTGAGGCAATGCCCTATCCCACACTCCAGCTGCTGAGTCTCAAGGGAAAACCCCAGGGCAGCTGTCAGTCCAAAGCAATCCCGGGAGCACTGCTCCACATCACGGCCCCTGGAGCCCCTAACCCAGACTTAGACTGGCTCAGACAGTGGAAGCACCGCCCCTCACCCTGCCCTGGAGCCCCACAGTGGCCAAGCCGGAAGCCCCACCTGGGCAGGGTGGCCACAGGGCACCACAGCAGATAAAAACAAAGACATGAGATCACACGTTCCAACCCTCCATCTTGTAGACTCCTGTAGCTGGATCTACACTGGATCTAGAGATGGTAGCTATATTCTCTTTTTTTCTCTCTTTCTTTATTTCTTCTTCATCTCCTAATCTCCTTTCTTAAAATTTTGGGTAACTTAGGACTGGATGGGCTAGATTTTTGACAAATTGTATGTGTTAGCATGTGCTAAGTCAATGCTTTGCAGAATGCCTTATTTTGGTTGTATGTTCCCCTTTAAACTTTTGCCAAGTTCACTTATTTTCTAAAGTTTAGCACTAAAAGCACCTCCTGAGAAAATGTGTGCAACTTTTATCCTTTGTGCTCTCTCTTGAAGTGTTAAAAGAACCGATGGCTCCTCTAATAATCCAGAGGGTGGATATTGTTGGGAGCCTTGTATATTTTTAAAGTAAAACCCCTTCAGTGACCTTGTAGCTCAAGACTTGGGGTCTTATAACTCATTTTCAAGAATGTTATAAGATAGTTTCTAGATTTCTTAAATGTATCTCATTGCTGACACCACTCTGAATACCTAGATGCCACAATAGTAGAAACTGTTTATACCTAAAGGTACTTCCATTTATTGTTTATGTAGAAAGAATCAAAAGGGTATGTGGAAAGCAAACATGGGATAATCTGTTCATCATGGCAGTTTCCCCAAACTCAATGGAAATTTGCCCAAAAACAGTCATTCCTCTTTTGACACGAAAATTTCAAACCTGTGGATCCATATGAAAGCATTAGTGTAATGTTGTCTACCTTTTACACATCCTAAAACATGACTGATTAAAAGAAATCTGACAAAGAAATCTGCTATCGGGTCGAGGAATGTAATATCAAACTTTAGCCTAAGGTCCATTTCAAAGCCAAAATGTTAATCCCTGGGTGCGGGAGGGGTGTTTGTGATGGTTACTCAATTAGGACATTTGTGATGCAAGTGTCTCGTAACCTCCTAACGGAAATATTTTCTTTCTTCAAATTCCAGGAGGAGTGCCCTGCTGACTTGTCTGCTCCTGCAAGTAAACAAAATTAACCCAATGGGTAGCCCATAGCTTTGTTACTGCACTGGGTAAAAGTTAGTTGCTACAGTTCTGATTGCAGGGAATTAACATTTTAATATTGTAAAAGACAATAACAAGATAAAGAGAACACACTTCTATGACCTATGACAGAAGAACTCAATAATGATCTCTGCGTTCCAGATATTAAGTCTTGTATCATATTTCTGAATTTTTCTTAAACAAAAAAGCCAACAAAGCCCACTAGAAGTTGGCCAAATGAGCAACATATCTCATCCAGAGGGCAATTAAATGTAAAATCAAAGTACAAATGAACTACCAGGAGTAACTATTTCTGGAAGAGGCCCTCCACCTAGAATAAGAAAATAGAAACCAGTCACAAATTTAGAAAATGCCTTTTGAAATCAGATCCCCAGATAACAAACCACAGTTATTTTAAATGGAACCCTCCTCTCCCCGGCTTGGTTTTTATCTTATCCTTCATGTCCCTCCCAGTCCAAGTGTATTTCTCTTCTGTTGGTTGTCAAGGTTGTCAAGAAGAGGGCCATGTGTTTTGCAGAGTTGCTGAAGTTGAGAAGATACATGCATTAAAGAGAGTTGAAGGTCAGAAAGGAGCATTAGATCATCATATCTGAATTCCTATAATATCACAGACTGTATAATTTCGTAGACTTACCTTATTATTGAACCCAAACACTTACAGCTGATTGAAGAATAAATTCTGTTTTAGCTAAAACAATTGTTTCATGTCATACTTTCTTTTTCTATACTAGATTAAAGAGCTCTCTAGAGCACCAGATATTTTCTCTCTGTGAAGGTATGCTGTAATTAAGTCATTTCTCAAACATCTTTTTGATAAGGTAAACAGACTGATCTTAAATATTTCACGGTAGGGCAATTTTCAAGCTCTTAAATCACTTTCATAATTGTTTCTGGCACCATCTCTAATTTTCAAAAAGGCTTGTTTTTAGATGTGGCCAGAAGAACTATGGGCTGAAATTGAGTCTGTTTACCAATGCAGTACAAAAAGATAAATTCACATATTTGCTGACAATTGGTGGCTTGTACATCCAGCACAGTCATTTATCTATTGCATAGCATACTGTATTTTCTCTTCTCAGAAAAAAATCACACAAAATATGAGCAAAGCTTGGCAATAACAGGGAACTTTAACTATCTGGTCATCTTTTTGGAAAGGAGACAGCAGAACACATGCTATCCAGAAATGTGTCAGCAACCATTTTTTAGTAAAGAAACTGAGGAAAACATTCAAAGCAAAAATATTTTAGATTAAACTTCAACCTTCAACCTTCAACTCACTGAAAACATAAAAATTTAAGGGCAGCTTGGTTGAAATAAACCATAACATGAGAGAATTCCCATTTTTAAGGATGGGAAGGAAAAGGGAGACTAGGAGAATAAAGTCAATGGAGATTACAGAAAAGAACTTTTATAAATGAATTGGTGGTCAAGATCCTGTGAAATGTAACTGGAAGAGAAGTACAAAGAGTTCAAGAGAGATCACAGTTCCATAAAGGAGTAACATTTAAGGCATAAGAGCAAACTAAGTCAACACTGAAAAAGGCTACATCATAAGCTCTTCAAGGACCTGCAGTTTAAGGAAAGTATAGGTCCATGAACACAGGTAGGCAAAAGAGAAAAACATGACAGTACAGGGGGAAAATTCATTCATAAGAGCAAAAACAGAAAGTGAAATATAACTTTAAAAAATAGTAGCAAGAAAGAATGTCTTAATAGTAATAGTAAAGAATTTCTTAATAGTAATAGGAAAATTCAAGAAAGAATCGACACGCTTATTTGCAGAAGAATCAAAGACAAATATATTTTGCTTAGTGTTTGATATAAGAGACAAATACACAATCTGATAGATAAAATTAGTGACAAAAGGGACAAAAAAATTAACAGTATGGCAGAGAAACCAGATGAAGAGACACTTCAGTAAGTTAGATGCTGTCAGATGAGCTCAGCCTAACAAAGCTTATACTTAGGTTAGGTAAAAACATGATGTTGGCTTGTGCTGTGAGGCTAGCAGAAGAATGCCACACTCCAGTGCCTCCAATGCCTGACTGCACTGGAATTTCGCTAATATGTCATTTATAGCAACTCAAAACCAAATCAGTGAAATTCTGAAAGTTTAAAATTATCTTTATTTTTGAAATTTATGTTTAACTCAAACCAGTGACCGAAGTTTCTGCCTCTTATTCCCACAAACAGCTGCATTGACTCAATAGGTAGGGACATTTAACTACAGTGAAAGGGAGTCTAAGAGAATGAATTGAAATTCTTTTAGAGACATTAGAGACTTTTCAGAACTTTGGAGAATAGATGGATTTCCAGAAAAATGAAAAGGGAAAAATCCAGTCCCTCTCATAAAAACGTGAAATAAAAGGAGGTAAGGAATGACAATTTTTTTAATTAGTTTCAGTTTCTGAAATAGTCTTGAGAAAAACAAGACCAACAAGATTTTATTTTTTTTTACAAGAAAATAAACACCTGTCAATAAAGTTGTGTCATGAGCAAAATATGGCAAGTCGATTAAATTTCTTCTTCAATAGAAAAATAGTTTGTTAATAGAAAAGAAGCTGTGGATGACACATAAAAAGAAGTGGATGACTCATAAAAAGAAGCAAAGGAAACAAAGACTAAATTAAACTATTTTATGGTTAATACAAAATGTGTTCAAAAATTTGATGTAGAGACTAGGAGTCAAAGAAGGATACTATGAATGGGGCTCAACAGGGGTTCCATCCTGGTCTGGTGCACTGGTATTTTCTTTCATAACTTGGATGGTCAAAAGGTTATTCATATAAACTGTACTTTTAAAATTTTCAGATGATGCTAAGTTTGAGAGAGACAGAAAAACATTGGTTTTTGCTCCATGGGGTATACCAAAAGTAAGAAGAAGTATATTTAAAGATGTACACATATTTTAATATTTTTGAAGAGTTATTAAACACCATGAGTCAGTTCTGAAGCAGCTGAACTCAAAATTACACCAAACCCAGTTTAAAAAACATAATCACTTGATTGCATGGCATCACACAGTAACAACAGCTTAGTCAGTGCACTGTACTTAGACCTATTCTGAACTATATCCCATTCTCAACTGTCTTCACCAGATTTTTTTCAGCTCTGCATTAAGACATAACAGAGAGCCACAGACACAGTCTGAAAGATGTCAGCCACTCAGTTCTGACCATCCCACATTCGAACACATTGTACTACCAACTGCTGGTGATTCTTGGCAATAATTGCTGGGCCAGCACTACCACCAGTATTTCAGTACTATTGGCATAACTGAAAGAATATTTTGACTTGATGGGATATTATCAGTTAACTTTCTCAGGACATTTAGACAACTCACTCATGCCACCCACGTAGCTGAATGCAGGCTTTATGAATACATGCCCAGTCATAAAGGCTTCAGGTTACCCTCACCTTCTACCTCTGTTACTGTAGATGCTATTCTTCTGCCTCGACTGATAAAGTGATTTTTTGTCTAGACAGCATGATCAGTGAGGAGATGACATCAAGGGGCATGTTAGCTCATGCATTTCATGTTGTGCAGACAACATTTTGGCAGGCACATCACCAGCACATCACCACGGAAGAGCAGGGCTGCTCTGCTGATGTTCTCCCTGCCAGAACACAGTATACATGCCATAGGACCATAGAATCATAGAATAGTTGGAGGGGATTTTAAATGCCATCTCATCCCAACCCCACTGCCATGCACAGGGACATCTTCAACTAGATCAATTTGCTCAGAGCTCTGTCCAACTTGACCTTAAAAACTTCCAGGCATGGGGCATCTACCACCTCTCTGGACAACCTGTGACAGTGTTTTACCACCACAATTGTAAAAAACTTCTTCCTTATATCTATAAATCAACCCTCTTTTAGTTTAAAACCATTAACCCTTGTCCTGCTATAACAGGCCCTGGTAAAAAGTCTGTCCCCATTTTTCTTGCAGGCCCCCTTTAAAAATTGAAGGCCACAATAAGGTCTCCCCAGAACCTTCCTTCTTCAGGCTGAACAACCCCAGGTCTCTCAGCTTTTTTTCATAGCAGAAGTGTTCTGCTCCTTTGAAAATTTTTGAGCTGCACTTCTTCTGTAGAGGTCCATGTCTTACCTGTGTTAAGGACCCCAGAGCTAGACACTGTACTCCAAGTGGGGTCTGATGTATTCCCCATGGGACCACCAGATATGGCCCAGATGGCTGGCACTGAGTGCTGTGCCAGAACAGCCTGCAACAGCAGGTACAACTACTGTAACTGTACTGAATTAACTGAGCAGCACCACTGGGGTATTAGAGACCCATGAGAAACATGTGAGTTTGGACTGATGGACTGATGCCCATTTATTTGAGGCAGCATAGAATATGTTGAATAAACAGTGCTATTTGTTTTTTATGCAATGACAACAGCATGTGTTTGGTTAATAAAATAAAAAATAGAAAATATACTTTTCAGGAATGTAGAAGCATAGAAAATTCAAAAAATATGTAAGTACACTTTAGTGAAGAATTTAGGCAAGGCATCTCAGAAGACAAGAATAAATACAAAAATTGATAATTTAAAAAAAAAAAAAAGCTACTGAGACCTACACATATAATATTCATCATTCCTTACCACAGAAGTAAAATAGTAGCAAAGCAAAACACCAACTGCACTACAAAGTGAAGCTAAATGGCTTCCTATTTTCTTGAATATTGAATTAAATATGCTCTTTACCTTCTAAGATGAAATTGTTTCTTTTTATTTCCATAATCTGATTCTATCCTGATTATCTATTTGATCTTTACCAGATCATACAAAACAAGCAGGAGAAAACAAATTTCCCAACACATAGGCTGTCAAAGTATTGAAAACAATTGCTTCTGGATTTCATATCCAGTGTTTTCCTAGACACTTCCCATTGTTCTGTCCATCTTTGATGCATATGTAGTGTGGTCAAGCTAATGCTGTTATTGAAACCTAGAATTTTGCATTTCTCAAATTCAGCCCAAACACTGCTGATGACATATAGGGGGGTTTTACATTTAATTTCCCAGGTTTCTTTTAGGGAAAAAAAAGGAAAAAGTCCTTAAGGCAATATAAGCACTTAATCCAACTCAAATACTAAAGAGGACATAACCTTTTAAATCATCTTAAATATTTACGATGCCATAAGCTCTTAAACTTCCTGGAATACTTAGCCTTCCTTAAAACCTCACAGTACTCAAAAGTCCCTAGAGCAACATAAGCACCTAAACTGCTTCAAATCCTTTCAAAGGACACAACCTTTAAACCAACGTTCAGGGTCTAATTTTTAGAAATATTTTTGTTTCTTCAGGCACAATTCTGCTTGGTTTTGTCCACAAGTCATGTAACTACTCAAGTACTATTCACATTCTTCCCTTGACACAATGCTTCCATCTGATTTAAGCCCTTTGCATGGTATACGTAAAGCACTCCGCCAACACTGGGAAAGTCAACACAATGGAAAAGATTCCCTTGGTCCTAAACCTGTCCAGCATTCAGCTTCACTGAAAGAGTGAAGACACACAAGACAGTTACCAAAGCTTTCACAGCAGCTTGTCCATATCTTTACACGTCTGACAATGAATCAAATCGTTCATAATATTTCACCATTAACTTACAGTGGCAATCAAGAAATTGCAAAATTGACATCTGCAATGACAGCAGTAAATGTGATCTCTGGGTCAGAACCCAGCAATAACTATTAAGAATAGAGCCAGAATATAAGCCACATCTAAGAAGTACTCAGTTAACATGTACACAACCACACACTACTTCAGGACTTTAATTCGTCAGGATGATGTCACTTCCCTGTTCATTTTCAAACCTAATTTATCTTTTTAACAACTGTGTGATGAACTTAAGTTGCTCTGTGTCCTTCCTCCATAACTCTTTTAGATAAGCCTAGAGTGAGCAGAAAAACATTTCAAAGTAAAGCAACCTTACACACACAAGCTTGAAAAGCAAAGGTCCTTCTCTTTCCAGAATTTCCTGGTTCGGGCTTTCAGTGTTTCCTATAACCTAGGAAAGGAATTGTCTATGTTTCATTCTAAAGGATGTCACTTTTGATTGCAGGAGTGAGCGAAGCATTAAGTGAAACATTAGTGCCAATGATGCTCTCAAGCAATTGAGAGAAATTACAAACGCTTCGGGTTTTTTAATTTTGAAATTCACATGACAAACAGTAAACAGTAGGTCAGAGTCATGTTGCTCGTCCATAGGAAGTAAATAAAGATATCCACCTTCAGAGCACACGTAAAAACTCACATTTGCCAGACTTCTGCATGACAAGCAAAGTAATTGAATATATGCATCTGCAATTTTTAAAAAATTATTTTACAAGAATCATAAGCTGTGTCAATTAAAGTGCTATATTCATCAATGAGCAAAATACTTGAAATATACAGCTCAACATTATCAAATTTACTGTTATGCTGATGTTTCCACACCTTGAAAACCTGTTCGGGAGTGCCCCTACAGCCATAAGGCAATGGCTTAAGAGTTTTGAAGAGTCTGTGTTTATGTTGAGCTTGGCGAGCAATTACAACATTGTATAAAACACTATAAAGTCCACTTTATCAATTTTTCTAATTTTTTTTGTATATTTATCATCTTACCCATGAAGTCAATTGATGTTCAAATATATTGGCTATTCTAACATTACTGAGAGTTAATGGGCATTTCATAACTAATGCCCTCCTGTCATTCAATCAACTTCAAACTGGTTTCCCTAAGTTGTTACCAACTCTTCTTTTTCTCTTTTTCCTTGGTCTCTTTTATACACATTTACAAACTGCTTATTTCCTTACGTCCCATGATACTCAGTTTCACCTATAAGTAAAAAAAATGTGCAAAATTTTCAGCTATTTGAGTCAGCATGCCTTTAAAAAATAATGCTAAAATGAGAGGAAGTTTAAATTATTTAGCAGCAGGTTACAGTGGAAACAAATGTTGACTTTTCAGTAATTCCTAATCAGAGTATTTGGATTTTTACCTTTGGCACTTCAGAAGCATCACCTTTCTGTTTCACAGTGTGCTACCAAACTACCTATGGAAGTTTTGAAGTTCATGGGATTGGGTAAGTCAGTGTCTCAGTGCCACACATGGGAATAGAATATTGGCTGATAGGCCAAAAGCAAAGACTTTGACAACTAAGAGCTCATAAATCATGTTTAAGTGTCCAGTGAAGAATTACAGATACCAGCAGATTGCAATTTCACTGACAAACACTGACTAGGATAGAAAAACACTAGAAATGCACACAAAATTAGAAACCTGGGAAAAGGCAGTGACACTAAATGCTTCATCTTTCAAGCAACAAGAACAGTAGTACTTATTACAATCAATGCCCTGTCCAATGAATTACCTCATCAATATTGCTGCTATCAGCAACGCCTTTCACTATGTGCTACACTAAATACAGCATAATATACATGTACTTGTGTGTGTGTACACGTGCAGGTGTGTATATATATACACACAAACACACCCACACACAACATATTACAATACAGAAGATGATAGACGATTACAATAAAAAGATACTCAACTTTTGGCTTTCAGTATTAGCTTCCATTTTCCCCCAACAACTGATAAACAAGGTATAACTTTACCATTGATTCTTTTTATCATACAACTATAAAAAAGGGGTTTGAAAAGGACAGCCCTCCACTGGTCATCTAGTTCTCCTCTTTAAGATATCTGTCCAAAGTTTCCCTTAGAAACATGAATAAAGAAGGTGAGATCAAAAAATTCAAACCAACACCCTTTAAATGACAGTTTTAATGGCAACAGACTATGTAAAAACAACTTCTGCTTCAGTACAGTTTGAAACATACAAAACAAAAATAGCCCACGGGTCATAGAAGTACACGAGATTATGTGAGAACATTTTAGTTCCAGAAGAGACCTCTACACTTACAGACTCTAATCTACTATCTAAGCAAAAAGTAGAAATATTACATTACTCACAGATATGAAAGGGTGGAGAGTTTTATAGACTCCTTTATGACAAGGATCCCTGTGGTCTTATATAGCTAAGAAAACATTGAAATTAGGAAATAGTTGAACACAACAAAACTAGCCTTGTACAGTAGAACAGCTGGCTGCGCACTTTACACTCGTGGATGTGCTTCAAGACACTTTATTTCATACTACTGCATAGGTTTGGTCCATTTTCAGAGTACTTGCCCTTGCCCAGTTTCATCATTAGGAAGGTTCAATGGGAGGCTTGTCTATCCTGATAATTCTCAAGTGCAGTCCTGATTTGAACTAAAATACTAACAGAGATGCTATAGAAGCCTAGCAATACTAAGATGATAACCATTTTCTGTTCTAGGCATAAGGCCACATTATTTTTGGTTTGCATGGCAATTTGTAAAGATTTCTTTTGCTGGGTCAGATTTATATATTTTCTCTCTTTAGGCAACCGAGTATTTCCAGCCATATATTGGAATTCAGCCAACTCCAGTGCAAGAGCATCTCATTTGCAGACAATGAAGAGCTTTGGAATTTAGCTGTAGGGCTTCAAAATGAATTTCTCCAAAGACACAGGAGGTCTCAACTTCAAAATACCCAAAGGCTTCTATTTCATCATGAATTGTAGAGGACTTTACACTAATGTATGCATGTTAGGGGATTTAGAATGATAAACGTCAACATGCATGCATTAAATTGTTGCAAAATCAATTAAAATTTATCTAGAAAAATTTGATCAGAGTCACTGATTTTTGCAGTTTTAAAAACAGAAGTACATCCTTCACTAACATATGGCTGGGGATTGCTCATGTGAGTGTGCGGTTTCATCTGGAGCCCATCTCCCCCATATTCAACATTGTCATCAGAAACAAAACCTAAGAGACAAAGACCTCTTGGGAGAAGGCTGGTGACCTTGCTTTTGCTCTTAATAATTGTCTCAGAAATCATCTATCTCTCTTGCAAAAATACAGGTATAAGATTCACCCTGAGAATCAAAATACCATTTAACTGCTCCACTGAAGAGCTCTTTCTCCCTAAAAGACCTGATGACAGACCATTTTTTCCCCTGGGCAAAGATACCAGCTAAAACTGTGATTCTTTCTCTGTCAGAGTAAAATTAGGGGAAGGGGGTGGAGAGAAAGGGGATCACATTTTGGTTTTATTCCACTGATGCTGCCGCCTGTCACTAAAAGATGAAGGGCTGAAATCCCATCAGTCTGGATTTTCAGATCTGAGGATGAGGAATTAGTATTTTTCTGTTTTTGCAGAAAACTCCTTGATGTATGGTTCCATTATTGAATGTTAACAGCTGCAGTTTAAATTACAAATGAGGTGCTATTAGCATAACCCTTGCTTGGTTTCTATTTAAAAATACAATTTTAGCCAAAATCATGTCAATTGAGAACCTACATGCTTTCATTTGTTGCTACAGATAAAGGAGAGAAACAATTTTATATTTCACTATCACAAAATATGAGGTCTAGAATAGCAAAATAACAAAGAACACTTTTAAGATAGTATTGGTATCTCCTTCAACAAAAGGGACAAGAGGTGAACCAATGGTCCTTAGGAATGATGGACAAAAGGCAGCCATAAACATGCAGTAGCGCTGAGGGGCAAAACCCAAAGTGTCTTTTACAGTTCTTTCTCCAAAACAATTTTCTAAATAAGATTATTTAAAAAGTCCTAAATTGCATCGTGGAGTAACTTAATTAGCTTTGGTTTCCACCATGTATGTTTTTATCAAAATACTCTACACAACAGATGGTTTCTGCTCCTATACTTTGCAAGTATAGTGTTTGTGTCTTGCCCTTGAAGAGATGTTTGTTTAGTGTATTTCCTACCGATGCTTTTAACACACAAAAATGGTCTGGTTTTCTGACATATACATGTATCAGCATATCAGAACTCATGAAATTGCTACTCTAAATGGCCAGGTTCCAACAGCACTGTTTGCACAGTGTTACCTTCTGTAATATCCCACAGAGCTTTAAACTGTACAAGAGTAAAGAGATCCAGAAGCCCAATCCAACTATTGCTGAAAACAGACAGACTATTTTGGATGATTTTGGTGTTGGGACACTTATGCTGAAGTCACTGTTTGCCTGAACCAGGTCAATCTGTTTCTCTATGCCTTATGATCTCCATGTGGAAAATACCAATCAAGATACATATGACTGAAGGTTCCTGAATTACCTGCGTACAGCAAGGGTACGGTGACCAACATACCATAAAAATGACATGGTATTTCTGCATTCATTTCTGCATAAGACCCAAGTCTTAACAGTGCTCCACAGGGGGTTAAGGTGGTACTTAATTCAGTGATGTTTTCTATAAAGTTCTTTGAAATCCTCAGATGAAATGCAGTGTATTATTACTATTACTATATGTCACAAATTATGCTGCAAAGGATATCACCATGCTTTGTTAACCGTATACAAGAATCCCTTCATTACCATCCAAACGCTTCTACCTCTGAAGCATAACACTGCAGGTCTTTACCAACAGACATTAATCCTATATAAGCATTTACTTATATGAAGAATATTTTATTCCATCACAAATACATGTTTCATACCATTTCCAATTCCTGAACAGCTCAATGCCAGGGAACTGTAACTGCTTGCAGGAGGACACCAAAGTCTATAAAAATGTCACTTTAGCAAAAGGCATATGCTTAGCTGGCATCCTTATTTAGCCTATAACCCAGCTTTCACTCCCTTATCCCACAGGAAAGAACTTTAAAATCAAAGTAATACAACTCTACCTCTCACAAAGTAGAAAATGAAGAAATTTGACAGTCAGAATGGCATAAGGTCCAATTAATCAATGCTCTCAACTAATTCAGAAATCTAATCAGCCAAAATCCACTAGAGACAAGAGAGCTTACATAGGCTGAAGAAATAAAGACGTACTGGCAAAAAGTTTTCCTTCCTCTCCTGCATCTGTGTGACTTGAAACAAGATGCTTAGCACATAGCTAGTTTTAGAACACCTATCAATAAATATTTATATGTTCCAAAAATGCCTGCAACAATCAGAACATCTTTCCCTTTTCCTTATTTGAAATTTCAGGTTGCTTACAAATTTTGAGTCAGAATAAGAGTGTGATGGGAACTTGATTCACTTTCTACATGGAATAGGACTGATCCCATGTGAATTTTAATTATTAAAAACCTTCTGATGATTTAGATGCCTGTGCTATGGACAATACTTGTTCTGTTAATTTTGATACAGTCATTAATGAGTTTCTTGAGCAGATAACTCTTCAGGTTTCTATACTCAAACTCATTCACTGGACCCAGATATTCTCAAGCCTGTTGGATGTCTTCAGTTTGAATCTCTAACAGGGTCAGGACAAAATATCAATCATAAAATTTATAGCTCAATAAAAATACGCAGTTATTCACTACTCCCACATCCTCTGTTTAGCAGTACCTTGGCTGAAATGTCCTTTTAATTTTTTCAGATGTGGGGTCTTTTTAGTGTTTTCTTGTGATAATGCATAAAATTCCATTCAAAACTAAACACTCTTAAAGTAGCAGAAGTATGGGAATAATACAAATCCAGTCCAAATAAAGCCAGACAATCTTACAGGTTTGAAAAAACGCAAGCCTATAAAACTTGTACCAATGACATAAAGAGCCAGTTTGTCAGCTTCAGTGAAGTTCTGTGTATTTACCAGTGAAAATCTCAGCCACCAAGTACTGATGTAACAGTTTTTCTAAGAGAAATATTTTGTTCTTATTTAGAGCACATGGTTTAGTGATACTGAGATACAAACATTGGTGAATGCTATTTTGTGCAAATATCAGAAAGACAGAGAAAACACCTTAAAATTATTGAGATTACTTGCCTTCTCTAAGCACTTTCTTTAGGTCAGTTTGCAAGCACTCTTTTTTAAAAAAAAAAACAAATTGGTTCCTCAGCCAAATGTAGATTCCAGGAGTCAGGTATTCACTGTAGTTTTTACACTTACATGTGCATGCTGCTACTATGCAATACTGTACTAAATGTACTACTTTTTAAATAATAAAAAGAAGAAAATACGGAAATGAAACATCCCAAATACAAAATATAATATCCAAAACAAAATTATAACTGAAAAATTTTATACACCCCAATAAGGGTTAATCAGTCAACTGTAAATGGAATTACAGAAACACAGCTTACCATGAGCAGTCCTGCTCATACTTCTCCTTACAGGACAAGTATAATACTGAGACCATCTTAGAAGCATATTCAATTGTTGTCCATAGTCTCATCACAGTGACATTAAAAACACATATGAATTAAGTCTAGGTAAGCCTAACCATCCAAGGTAATAATTCAAATATATGGCAATTAGACACAAAAAGGCATTTAATTATAAGTCACACTACAATTTCTTTCTCATATACCTGTATTTTAGATAAAAAGGAAATAGAAACAATGTACAATCCTTCTAATGCCTTTTAGACCCATTCAACTATTCCATGGCAATAAAGGGGTCTCCCCACAACAGCCCTTATCCATACAAAGTGAGACAGAATAAGGTGTTATCATCCTGCGTTAGCCAACGTTAGCCATTACTCAAATATAGACAACAGTTTAAACTATCAAAGAAATCTAAAATACTTCAATACAAATGGAAAATAGCATTTCATCACAATCTCATGTAACAGAACATATTATCAATATTGTTTGCTAGGAATCTTTTTCAAATTTGAAAGCCAACCAAATTGCTTGCTCCTAAAAATTAAAGTTATATTTAATTTTAAAATTAACTAAAAGTGCATTTTTGTCTGTTATATTAGCACCAGATTTTTTCAGTCTTCTATTGCAAGTTAAAAAGTAGCAATGCAAGAGTCTCATGATACATCTCTTTTATTATCTTACTAGAAAATAACTAATGACATAGAGTTAAAACATTTGCATTTCTTAACCTAGAAACCAAATATAAGAAAATACCCAATATCTATTGATACTTCACAGAATTAAGCACAGTATTTAATGGTTACATACAATATCTAAGCAATATGGAAAAATTGCTTTTAATAAGCTTGTATGTATCACCATGAGCATAAAGAAATAATTTTTTGAAATAATTTTGTTTACTCATGTGAAAGCAGGATGTTTTTATCAATGTCAGTGGTAACATTACTGCCTCTTAAGTTTCCCATTATGTCACATGAGGTGGAATTTATCTGCCTTAATGTTTAATAGAAAAGTTAAAAGTCTAAATTTGTGCCAGTCATCTTAGGTTGCTTTTATTGTCAGTGACCAGAAACAGGCATCTCCAAAGGATGAATCATCTCATCTAAAGACAGAAATAAAAAGAGTCTATGGGAATCCTCCCATCCATCTCTCTTCACTGACTAAAGAAGCCTATAGTGACCAGCTCAGATATACAACACCTATGTTTTTAGAAGTATAACATCAGAGGAAATTAATCCCACTCTTGACATCCTTCTCAAAAAGTACATGGGAAAAGTAAGCGGAAAATGCAGGAAAAAAAATCAAAATACGCTGTCCCAGAAAAATTCAAAAAACAAGACCCTTTTGTGAAAATAGCGGGGGATCTATAAATTTGAAATGCCATACAGTGTTTGATCTCCAAGCCAGGACAGACTCAGTCATTTCTAGAAGATTAAGAATATACAGAGAATATTTTCAGAATATGCTGACAAAGTAATATGCCTTTTCTGATTATGAGTAAGCAGCAATTCTCAAAAGCTTATAATTCAGTGCAATAAGGACAGACATTCAGAAGTATGGCAAAAGACACATCTTGTAACCCATTAAAGCTTTCCTTTTAAATTTCAAGTCCTTGCTCAAAAGCAAAGAAGAGGTCACAGACCTTTTTTTAGATCATTTTTTTCCATTTTCAGAAATTATACACCCATCTCACAGAAACTTTTGCCTATAGCAAAACTGTGAACAGAAAATGTCTGCCAAAATAATCAAAGTTAAAATTCAAGAAAGCTGAGAAAGCTGTCATTTGAAGAGAGAGTTCCTTTCTCCTAAGTATTGCAAAACACAAGGAAGCCCCTCAATCACATATTCATAGAAGATAAAAGGCAATGTTGTGAAGTCTTACAGTACCTTTGACCAGTTTTTACATGTTTATATTGGCATCCTCTTGAATTATGGACTATCTCTTAATACCCATTTGCAAATAACTGAAAACAGTTTCTAATGAATGCATTTTTTAAGTCACTTTAGAGGTCTCATTGACCTCTGAAAAGACTTCAGGAAGACAGCTATTTCTACTGGAGATTAATAGAGCTCTCCTGCAAGGTTCTGTTCCTAGTTATGTCTTTTTTTTCAAACACAAAATGATACTAAAAATGTATTTTCCTTGCCATGGATCAAGTGAAAAAGATACTATTTTAAAGATCTAAAATCCCCATCATGTGACTGTCCATATCACGTGAATCATGGTGCTAATTCACAGCTAAAAGATATTTTCACAGACTTCAATGTGATTTTCATAGTTATAATTAAAAGTCTTGAAATATAATTTAACACATTTTAGAAAGCTCTCAAATACTGCCATGTCTCATTTTTAGCCAAAACTTAAGTAAAAGACTAAACTGAGTATCTAAATACATCAAAATATAAAACTTATTTTTAAAAATTAAATTTTAAATGTCATAAAATAAAATAGCAGGACATTTTCTGATTTTGCTTACCTATAATTATCCCCAGAATCATAGAACAGCTAAGGTTGGAAAGGACTTCAGGAGCTCATCTAATCTAAACCCCTGATCAAGCAGGGTCACATGCAGCAGGCTGCTTGTCCCACTGGGTTTTCAGTATCTCCATGGATGGAGATTCTACAGCCTCTTTGGGCAATCTGTTTGACCATCCTCCCGGTAAAGAAGTTTTTTACATTATTTTTCAATGGAAACAAAATTTAATTTTCTGTTTTCAGTTTGCACCCACTGCCTCTCATCCTGTCACCAAGTGGCAATGAGAAAAGTCTAGTTTTGTCTTCTTTACACCCTCCCATCAGGTATTTACTGTGAGAATGAAATGTTATTCAGTATTTTACTGTTCAGGAGAAGCAGGGATCTTGTGCCTAAATTAGTCCAGCCATTAATCATATGGTATCACCCAACCCACACATCATGCTTGGTGCTATACAAAATCAGGCTATCATCTTTAAGATTCAGAAATTATGTATGTATATATGAATTTTACAGTATCATGCCTACACTATAAATCTCTATAAGACACCTGCTTACTTGCTAGCCACTGGTGACCATTTTCTGGGTTTGGAGGCCTGATTTTTAATTTATAAAGGACAGATAAGACTCTGCACTACCACAGTGTGAAATGCACAACAAAACAGTAGTTCCCCATTTAGATAATAAGTAAGAGTGCCTCACTCACATTTTTTCACTCTTATAAATGACAGAGCACTAAAAATATCTACAAGGTCTGAGACTATAGCTCACCAGGCAATTTAAGCTGCAGAAACTAGCACAGCTGCCAAAAGAAGTTATCACGTTCTCCCCCACACTTTTGGCTGCTAATTCCCACCCCCATCACCCTTTGTACCAGTGACAGTCCTTGGACACCCATATAGGAGAAGGCTGGGATAAACCCAGCTGAAAACAAAACCTTACAAATAATTGGCTATTTTCAGTCAGATCCATTCTCCAAATTTATGAACAGCCACATGTGCTATGTGAGGGAGAACAACAATATGGGGAGGAGAAAAGAAGCTGGCATTGCATCTGACACAGACGTGCCAGGTTAAAATGTCCACTGAACACTTAGGCTAAAGCTTAGCAGTCAACACAAGCTATTGAGTGAGTAATACTTCATTCCCCAGGCATTACTTTCAGAATGAGCTGGACTGGCCTCTGGAGATGCCTGCTTCTCTCCTGAGGGTAAGCAAATCTAGGATGTCTGACATTCAGCTGCTTAATTTCTACCTATTTAAATCAACTCAGATCTAGATGAATAGAGAATGGTAGAAAAGCAAGTTTGTGACTTTTACAGCATTTCATTCCCATTAACAATTGCCATTTGGAAAAAAAAATAATTGTAGCATACCTTACCATCATACAAACATAGAAGTGGTACGTATTTTCTGTATGCTCTACAAATTTTTTCCTAAACCATATTTTACATCTATAAGCAATACTTTTCAGTGATGTGGTACTGTATTCCTCCTACAGACCATACAAATCCACAGTAGAAACAGCCATAGCCACCGTTCAGTTATAAATCACTTACATTTCTTCAGAGTCTTTGTCACTTTGCTGTGCTGTGGGAAGGGATGGTCTTTTCCTTTTTGCTCAAACTGGTGCTCCTTACAAAAGTGTCTGTCTCCTCTATGGCAAATAAGGACAAAAGGTCCTTAACTTTCACTTGAAGTTATCTAAGAATAAAAATGGAAGGGAACACAGTAAGTAAGTGCAAGGATCTGTATTGTGTTTTATAGCAAGGTATTACAACCATCTCTAAAATACACTTCAGGGTCATTCTTACACACATGTACTGCACACGTAGGAAGAAATTGTACACGTCTCACATCTTTCTATGTATGAAATATGTGAAGTATTTCATACTTTAGGTGACTCCTAAAGCAGTCACCTACTTCACTTCTGAGATTCATAATAACAAGATTAAATTACTTTAAAAGAGCAAGCGTAAAATTAAAAGATAATTTTACATTATTGATTATTTATTTTGTACCATGAAGACACTGTGAATACTTACTGCTGAGCAATCACAATTTGCTGAGCACAGGTTCACTGGAAACCACCTTGGCTAGCCATTATTGATAAATATTATAATCTGAATCTTCTGTTAAACAAAACAGCTTTCTATTGCGCTATGTCTTACTGCTCAGAAAGTGAGACCTGGGGTTTATGATGGGTAGCTCCATAAAAACTTAAAACTCACCACCCCATTCAAGTCAAATCTATAAACTGAATGGTAAAAATTACTGAGAAAGAAATAAAGAACAAACTGTTAACATGTCACTTGCTATTGTATTAATCCCTATCTTGAAAAGCATGATCCAGTTTTTTGTCCAGCACAGAACACAAAGCAACAGAACTAATTTGCAAAGGTTCAGAGAAGAAAATATACATGATCAAAGGCTTAGAATGGTTTCCATATATGAGGAAGAATTCAGTATACTACCACGATCCAGACTGGAAAAGAGATGACTTAAGGAAGGGCATGATAGAAAATTACAAAAGTCTGAAGAAGAAGGAAAAGTTGCACAGACATCGCCCGTTCCCTATCCCTTGAATTCAAGATCTGTCTTGTAAAAGCCAAGTCCAAAAGGAAAAGCAGGAGTTTCTTCTCCAAAAAACTGGGTAGCAGAACTGTGAGCTCCTTCCCAAGGATGCTGTTGATGCAAGGAGGTTTCAGGAGTCAAAAGGGAGAGCAGAGGTACCCTTGGAAGACAGTCATCACTGGATATAGAGGGTGGCCTAAGTGAATCATTGGTCTGAAGCAGGATGACTTGTCCTATCTCCTTGTATATTCGTTTATGGTAGTGCTAAGCCAACAAATTTTATATCCATTCTACACTGATCTATTCACCAGTCAAGAACCAGAATTACTGCATTAGGTACACAGGGCATCTAGTCTTAGTTGTATTTGAAGTACAGGCTAGATCCTTTTAAGCAGCAAAGTGAAATCCCATGATCCTCTGCACTTTGCTACCTCATTTGATTTTATTTTACTTTTTCAGTGGTGATGGTGTTTTGGAAATATCAATCAAATTTATTAAGCATGTAGTGAAGTCTTATTGTAAAGCAGCAGTAGCCTTCCTCTCTCCGGTCCGCAGTCCCAAAGCAGCCAGGGTGGAGGGCTACAAAGCAAGGGTCTGCTTCTCAAGTTGTCCATCGGTCTCATGGGTTTGAGTCTGTAACTTCATCCATGAGTTTCACTCAGTTCAACACTTATATAAATGCAGGTCAGCATCTCCATGTCCCAAGTTTCATCTCAAAGCAAACCTTAAACATCATATACTCTGTATTCCAATATCTTCTCTTTTGCTTTAATCTCTAGGATACAGCAGTGTTTCTGATTTATTTTGGGAAAGTGCAGATCAATTAAAATTCCTTCAGGGAAGCCTTCTGAACCAGCAGAAGTGAATGACTGTCATCAGGAACAAACACTTTTTGTTGTCATGGACCGGCATGTCACTTCTGAGCAAAAACTATGTTAATTAATTCTATCCATAACTATCAAGTACACCAAAGGAATATAACCAGTCCTTTCTGCTGTCTTGCTAGATACAGATCTTTATGTCTGTGCACCGAGTATCCCTATATGGAGACTTGTGCATCGCCACGTTATATGAAGAAGCAGCCTGTGCTAGCACAAAAAAACATAACAGGACAGAAATAACTTTGTTCAGACATCAGTATGCAACCAAAGTCCCTTCTGCAAGATGCACGAATGAATACCCTAACGTTTCACTCCAAAATCAGAAATTTTCCACTACATTTACACACACACCTATTTATTAACACTCTTTTTAGACCCTACAGTGAGGAATTTGAATAACTGACACTTTTTTTGGTCATCTTGATATATTGGATCAAAGTATGTTTACTGTTCCGTCTATTCCCCCCTCTGAAAAAGAAGAGGCTGCTACAATGTTTTCTGTTCTGTTTGCTTCTGCAGCTCAAATGGCTGCACAGAGGATGAAAGAAAATTCACTGTACAGCATGCTAATGATCAAAGACCTATGTACCACTGGCCTATAGCAACATTTTAGGCTATCTCTCCCTCCTACCATTTGTCCAACTTTTCTGTTTAGAATGTTAAGGGTAGGAATATAACCCGGACAGCTCAAAAAGAATCCAAGATCTGTTTGATATCCTTCATGTCACTGTGATTCTAACTATAAATAAGAGCAAGCTGTAGCAAACAAGAATTGAATGTCTTAGAACTGATACATGAGCAAAGACAAGCTTCTTGCAAAATGGCAAAATTTAATGAAGTGGACTCCAGGTATACTACAGCAGGTAAAACACTATTACAGGATAAACCTATTGAAAACAGTCGGACAGTAGCAATAACAATGCAGAATTATCATCGCCATTACTTAAACACTCAGAAAGAACATCATGAGAACAGGTATTATAAGGTGGCTACCTACTGGTCATCAAATAAAAGCCATGATTTTCACTCTTTCTATATATGGCTTCAAGTTACTATTCAATAAAAGTTTACAAAATCTTCCCGTGAATAACATCTTGACTCTCTCACACAAGTGCACATAAAGGGGGAAAAGTTGATATGTAATTACCTCAGTTGCAAGCACTAGGAATTAACAGTTACCCAAAAAATCATATAAACTAAGAATTCTTTCTTTTCAACTACTTTTTAAATAACTCCATCTGAAGGTTAAATGAGAATTCATGCCTGCTTTAAAAATTTATTCCATATATTCCTTAATTCAATTATACTCCTGGTGGAGATCCACTTATATCAAAGATACATGAAGAAATTTTTACATGAAGAATTTCTTAGCTTATGTTTTTTGTTTCCAAAACAGCACAGTGATACAAGTAACCTGTAAGTTTAAAGACACAAATATATTCCAGAGTACACATATATTAATATGGGGTATTAAAAGCTATGCTTGTGTGCAAGCTCACACCATTTCCATAAATTACCTAAGACAGAAAGTAAAAGCTATATATTGTAATGTGATCTTATTAGCATTACAGATATGGGACTTTTTTGGCAATTCATAAATACACAGCTGCATTACAAAGCCATCCCAAATAAGTGCTGACAAAGTACTTTATCTCATGACTGTCACATATTTTTACAGTACACTACAGAAAAATGCATTAGAGAAAAAGTATTGAGGACTATACAAGCAAGTTTCCTACTACTTTTAGGATTAATATGATATAAAATTCCATTTCTGTTCATAAACATCCTATTAATTTTACTTTCCATATCTATAACCTATTGGGTATAACTAAGCAAAAGACTGGAGAAGGATTTGGCCTGAAATCATAGCATATAAACAATCAAGGACTGGATTGGCATTTTGAGTTTGGTTTGGTTTAATATTGAATAATATTTACTCTCACATGTAATTGTATAGTTACACTAATGTAGTATTACAATCACGTGTCTTCAGAAATGTGTTTATCTAAAAGCCTTTACCCAGAAATCTTATCTCACAAAAACATAAACTTGCAAAACTAACTACTGCTTTGCTAGTAAATGCTGAAAACATTATCAAGGAAGATGCATTAAAATACAGCAACAAAAGACACAAACATATCTGCGCTAAAATCCCCTCCAGCTGATCTGTGCCATCATTGTCCTAAACTGGAAACAAGACAACAAGTAAATAAGAGGATCAATCATTGAAAGCAATAAAGCTGTTATACTGCAAATGCCCCTAAATGTCGTGCTGTTAAACTGAATAAAGCTGTTTGGTTACTCTGTAATTTAAGAAATCTTATTATGCTATGATCAAAAAGGCAATACTTCAGAAAACATCAGAGTTAGCATACTTCCCTTCTCTTACATAATAAAAAGAGATAGGCAGGACAAATTATCTATCTACAGGTAAAACGGTCTTTCTACTACTAGAACACATGCATCAGCCCCGTTAAGATAACCAATAATCTTCCCTATGCTTTCTATATGGATCTCCTGCAGGACCTGGAAACACACACTAAAATTTGTAATATTTTAAAATCTATTCCTCTCATCAGTTGTGTACTAAATTCTTCAAATCTTCTGGATTTGGATCAACATTAAGAGTTAGAGAAATACTTTTTTTTTTTTTTGCTTGCAGATTTATTCAAGACTTAGTTAAAATATATTAAACAGAAATACAACCTTAAACTGAATTGTAAGTGAATGGATTGGCATTAAAACAAAGGTAAGACCTGTGTCTAAATAATTCCTTGCATGGTTACCTGTCTACGATCCCAAAGTAAATGCTATATACTAGATGGATGGGAGAAGACGCAGGCTAACTAACTCTACAAGGCAATCCACCAGCAAAGATACAATGCTAGATTTGGGACAAACAGATGCAATAGTTGGTAAACTGTTGTTAAACCAATATCCAAGCTTGGGAAGGTTAAAGAGATAGTGGTAAATCTGTATAGTACTTCTTGTGGAAAATATGTCTGGGAATATTTTTCTCCAACAATCTCCAGTGGGAAGAGTGCCATCTCCTTTCCCCCATATTCCTTCCAGCTCTATCTGCCCTTCTCTTTCCAGGCTGTCATTCAGCACAGGAACACACAGCAGGAGCTGAAGAAACAAATGCTGAGCAGTTTGGTGTGATTCCAGACATGAAACAACACACACAACTCAGTTCATCAGGGTTATGCAATCAACACTGACACCAACGTGACAATAGCAGGAATTCAAGTGTTTGGTTTTTTTAATTCATCTCATTGCTAACTGGTTTGGAACCCTATCACCTGAGAGAAGGTCACTCATTAATGTGCAGGACTGTCACAGTGCTGCAGCACTCCTGTAAGACTGGTAGGGGTGTAAAAGGTTTCTGTAGAGAAAGAGAGGTGAGACATTCCACAAAACTTCATTTTGCTTTTTTTTTTCCTCTATTTCTCCTTTATTTTCTCTCCCACTCTCCCTTTTGCTGAAAATGTTGTCCCCTTCCGCAGCTCTGTTAGGAACACAAAATGCGCATGGAGCCAGCAGGGACAGGAGGACAAGAGGCGAGCATTCAGTGACAGCCTGGATCCCTCCTTGTCACCTTGGGCAATGCCAGAACACAGGACAGGCTTAGACTGGATGGAGCGAGGATCAGAGATGCTGAAGCCAAAGGTACAAGGGCACGAGGTTTGAAAAACAGACTAGGATTGATAAAATTCTGGAGACCATGGCAGGCCAGACAGTAAGAGCATATGTTTATTTGAGGGGATGATTTACATTGTTATACAATAGAAGGTAGAGCTAAACTAAAAATGTGAATGTATCTGGGCTTGAAGGGACTTGCTCTTGTGGACCTGCTTGCTCCCGGGTGTTGTAAGTAGGATGGCATCCTTGGGACATCTTTAAATTCTAAATTTCCCTTCTGAATTTTGGCAGACTTGGCTGTAATTAAATGTTCATATACACTGTGGAGTTTTTTACGAGAGTTTGATTTATTTAATTGTGATTGTTACATTGTCTAGTATATATTTATTTCCCAAAGCAGTGCAAGTCAGCTTTTTGAATAACTATTTGTATTCTTTATTTCATTTCACACATATAGAGCATACAGTGGTCTGGAGGGTAAAGGTAAAATTTCCAGAGAGAATGCAGCAGCACAATGACTTGAACCACTCTACTCTGGGGCTGATGCAACTCTAACTTCTCTCACCTTCTTCTTCAGCTCCACCTGAGACTCTCACTCCTTCCTTTGCCTGACTTTAAAACAGTCCTGCAAAACAAGCGACCAACTTTTGACCAAAACATGATCATCCCTGCTAGAGCAAGAGGAGAGTGAGGACATTTAACCTGGATAAAGTGGGACCACACAGTCGTGATGTGGCATGGCTTGCTCTGCTATGGGAAGCTCACCCTGTGCGTCTTGGGGTGTAGACTCACTTGTTCCAGTGGCAGAGGCAGCACCAGTACCTCCTCACCCTTCCCAGCACTGGCCACTGAGTTCTGCCAAGGTAAGTATGCATGGAGCTACATGATTAGCCCTACTGAGAAACTAATCTAGATTAAAAGTAAGTAGCAAAATAAAAGCTGCTGTCAAGCTTATGAAGCCCACTTTGCAAACCCACAAACCACTGTGTGAGTATCTTCAGAGGTACAGGAGTGAAGAGAAGGAACCAAAAGATGCTTAAGCCAGTACTACTACTAAAGGAGCATTTACCACCCTATGATCTGATTAGGCTATGGCGTCCAGCAGTCAAAAGCTATCAGATATCACTGCAACTTACCAAGCACCATCATCCCCACCTGCCTCCCCCTCCGCTCCTCTCCAGCCTTCAAAGACACACTACAAAGGAGTGCAAAGACCCACACTGCAAATGAGATGGATGTGCAGTCCTCAGGGCACAGGTGTAGGCTCTATGACAAAGACAGGCTGCAGAAGGCAGCAAGGACTATAGCATTAACATGCAGCAGCTGCTGGGTTTGATTTACATGTCTTAGAGAACTGGGCCCCATTATTAGAGTGGATGCACACCAGCCTGGCATGCTTTGGTTTATTACTGTTACATCTGTACATAGGTATGGACATCTTGTGTTCAATACTCTAAGCAGCCCATTGTTAGTATTTATATTATAAACTGAAAACTAAATCAAAGTAAAATTCTGGGTTTTGGCCTTAAGATTAAATAACTTATTCAAAATTCCAAAAGGAAAGCTTAAAATCTACTTTATATCCCTCTTCATTTTAATGACATTGAGTTTTACAATATATTTATCATATTTTTTCCAAATGACATGGCTATACTGTAGCTAATACAAAGTACCTAAATTACGTATACATTGTCTACATCATTTAGAATACACATAAAACAATTGTAGTCCAGCATTCTATTAAACTATTGTCCACTTTTCAATAGTTTCATTTAACAGTACAGGAGAACAATCATTAAATGAAACCTTAATATGAGCTATCAGTTTGTAAACTGAGCAGCAAAGTATAGTATGATGGAACTCACAATTCAAGAAATTCTGGTTTTTATATTTAATAATTTTATGTTTGCCTATGTATTCATTTTCTACAAGATTAAAAGAATAGTAATTAAAAAAAACCTGAGAAAGTGGGGGAAAATACCTTATCTGCATTTCTCTTCCAATTCCATTTGGACAACAGTATTTCCTAAATGTAGCCTATTCACTGCTGGATGTGTAATTACCTTCAGTTCATAGTCTAGACATTAATGCTTTCGTAGTATTTAAGACTCCTTGTAACATGCTTGCTGCTTTAAGTAAGCAAGGCTAAATCTTGACCAGATAAATTAGCAAAGAATGCAATAAAAGCTGCAATAAAAGAACTTTATCCTCCAAACCTTCAAGTTGCTGCTAAATGAGATTTCTTTGAAATGCAGATCAGTTGAACTAGATTAGTGAATTTTAGCTCCTGTCAACATCATAACAAAATACAAATACAATTGTTCACTGGCCTTATCTCCATGCTTCCATCTGCTGCCTTGTTATTTACTTTCCTTGATTTACTATGCAGATCTAAATAAGACACATCAAGGAGGGCTTACAACACAATGGCTTCTTAAGCTTTACATCAAGGTATTTGAAACTGAAGCCCTGAAAGGGGCTGCCATCAAAGACATATCTCTAATGAACTTCCATATCAGAGAGGTTTGGTATTTAATACTGCTGTGAAAAGAAAAAGCTACAAATCAGAATGGCCTATGAAGGAAAATGTCTGCAAATCTTGATGAGATTAGCACCTACCAGAATTAATATCCCAATAAAAATGATATCTGGTTCACTGAAGAGTTAAAATTCCAACCTTTGCAAAAATAATGCCTAGTGTCAGAATGGGAAAACTCAGCTGACAAAGTTGAAAGGTCAGGGGGGTATTCTTTTTTCTCCACAAAATGTTCAAAAAGCATTTTTGCTGGTGGCTTGATTAATATACTGTTGACAAACTAGCCATGGAATGAAATAATTAACAGACGACAGCGCTACTGTGGTACTTTCTGCAACAGCGGAATTTTACAGTGTCTTTAAAAAAATTAGCAGCAACTTCATGGTAAAACAACATAATCTAAAATGACAGCATGCAACATTTCTTCAATAATTTTACTATTTCCCTTTCTCCCCCACAGCAATCTATGGCAGCGCAGGATAAAATCTTCTGTCAGTTTGCTTAAAAAAAAAATCCTTAAGTGCCATTTCTACTACATGCCACAGCCCTGCTTGCAAAGTGCAATAAACAAAGAAGTTTATTCCTCATGATTTGAACTCTCTCTATATATATCAGATAAATTAAACAAATACAAACACCTTAAAAGTTTCCAAAGCCCAGGTATAACCTTGTGCAGTAAATCCCCAGCTCTCACAGTGTGCTGCAATTTGACAAGAATTTTTTTGCTGGGCTCTGAAGTATGTAAACAAATGATACTTTTCTTTCTTAAGAAAGCATTTCAATCATTTATGTTCTTCTATAGCAAGGGAAGATCCCATAAGCATGTTCTGTACTGTGGATCAATCAGCTCCAAACTGAAGTAGACATGTTGTATGCTCCAGTGCCTGGAAATCATGCTGCAGGCTCACCAGATGATGAAAACAGAGGTATGCAGTGTAGGGGAGCCCCACATGGCACCCGCTGGCTTCTGGGCATGTCAAACTTCACAACTACCCTACAGTCAATGACAGCAAACACCTTCCCTTTTCTTCTCGCCTCCAAACATATACTCGTCTTTCTATCCTCCTTCCAAATTACAGGCAGTCTTCCAGAAACAAAGCCCCCAAACAGAAGCAGCATCCCATGGCTATACTGCACAAACCACAGTTGTCTTCTTGCTACATTTCATTTTGTATGAGCTATGTTCCAGACTTACTTACGGCCAAGAGAGACCACTACTTTTCCTTGTTTAATGAAATGACAAAACAACAGATTTACATATGTAGAAGCAGGTGCTGTAACAGGTTTGACGACTCTTGACCTAAAGCATGTAAAATGATTTATCAGCAACAGCTGTCCCTAAGGTATTGGGGCTCTGATGGACAGTCAAAACTTCACCATCTGCACCGCCGTGTGTTAAAAATGACAATCTGAATTAAAAGCTGGTCAACAAATCTCATATAACTAATGCCTTCCATATCCCCATCCATATGTTGAATTCCCGAGACACACAACACTTGGATTATCTATTATAAATACCAGTCTTTAAATCTCAATAAAATAAGACAATCTAGGTAGATGTGAAAAGTAAGTTTGTGGGAGTTGCTACTTATTCACAAAACAAGTATTTAAATTATTCTTTGAATGCTTACATACATTTGAAATGCTTCTAAAATTTCACATCAAGATATAAACATGTTCTTTCAAAATAGCATTATATCTCTTTTCAGAATTAAAAATATAGTTATAAATATCTATATAGGCTAATTTGAGGATGTGTAGTGCTAACACACTTGTGAATTATTAAACAACACCATTTTTGTCTAGCTTAACTTCTCTGAAGCCTTTCTTGAATGCCCTAACAAAAAAACCTGATTGATAGCAAAACATCATATGGCATCTCTGTGTTCTCTACACAATGATGGTATCCCAGAGAAATGAGGTTTGCAGTTTATGTTCTAATTTTTCCATGTGAAGGGGAAATGTGTTTTTTTTCCCCCAGACCAGTGGAAGGAACCTGAGAGTCTGAATATGACCCCTTGGTGAACACAGTGACTTGTTCTGGAGCTATGCTAGCAGAAGGTAGCACCATATGCCCCGAGCCCCAACTTGGATGCTCTTTCTACAGTCTAATGTGCTTGTCAAAAGATGTTAAAATCACAGATTTATTTTCTCTGGATATATTTTATTATCGTACAAAGTAAAAAGAAAGGCAAATAGAATGTATTATGACTTACATAGACTGTCATCCAAAAGGTACTTCCACCAGTTTAAACTGCAAGATCTTTTTTTATAAGTGAAGAGTTTCTGAGGTGTTCAACATTACCACAGTCTTGTATCTGATATCAATCAAAGTTATTGTAACTCTTATTGATTACAAACTAACTACATTCTAAACTTCAGTATTAATAATTTTCCTTCTCATACAAGTGTGGAAAAACACAGCACATTACCTGGAAATGAATGAAAATTACCAATCTTTCCTCCACTGAATTTCACTGAACTTTCAATTATTTCTTTTCGAAGATTCGGAACACCACAGATCTTACCAATGTAATCCAGGCAGAAAAATTACTAAAATAAGAAAAAACTAATCCATGGAAAACATACTGGAATCAAATGTAAAATAACAAAAAATGTGCTTTCCAACATTTCTAATGATACCTTTAAATGTGATGGCACATATAAATTCATTTAGTTCATATTTTGATCTTTAGTTTTTAGGTACTGCTTAAGGACAGAAGTAAATAGCAAAATTATCTTGCAGAATTTTGTGATATTCAAGTATCTTTCAAACAGTTACAATTTCTTGCAAAAAAAAAGACTTGGAAAAAAAAGAAATACAATTTATTTACTCGCTAGGTTGTAACTGTCTGTTGAGAGATACAGTGATCCCCTCAAGAGCATAAATATTTAGACAAATTTTTAAATCTGTATTATATACTTGACAGAACATATTTACATGACAGCTCAGAGCTTAAGCAATCTGATAAGAAATACTTCCCCTATAAAACAAAGTCAAGTTAGAAAAAAAGTGCAGCTCAGCCACGTAAAGAGGCTTGAGATTTAGAAACAGATTAGCCATTTAAGTGTTTGCATCAAAATTGTGATAACATTCATCCTAGTTCCCGATCCACTGGATACTATGTATGTGTTTATGAAAATTGAAGATGAGTAGCACACAGCATTTACTCTGTGTCTTCTTTTACTAAGCCGTTTAATTGCCTGCTCATTATTTGCCGCCCTCTGCTCCCACCAGTGCCACATCCCAGGCAGGTAGAGAGGCCCCAGCATGGCAGGGATGCCCGTCTCACCCAGCTGCCACGGGGAAGGTCAGGACTGAGGTAGGAAACCTCTCCACTGCTGCCTGGCAGAAAGCTGGAAGCCCAGCTCCCTGCCAAAGTGATGTCCAAGAGAGAGACACTGGTAAAAGGTGGAAATAAGCCTTACAGGCCTTGTTGGCAAGGGCAGGCTTCTGCCATCTCCCTGAAGCACAGGAGAGCTTTCCCCAGCACAGCCACTGTGGAAGCTGAGGGCTTATTTATCACTCCATGACCTACTGCTCTTTATCTTGGCGGTATTCAAACAAATTACATATTTTGGGACCAGACATTAGGTCTTGAGGTTTGGCTTCCAAAGCATAATTGGCTTAACATGTGCATTTATCAAGGACAATTCTAAAACACCTCCATGATTCAGGGGAATCTTCCCTCCTTCCACAAAGACCAAGAAAAGTAAGACTTGAGACCTCAATGTGGCCAAAACAAACTGCAAACACATGAGAAGCACACATACAGACAAATCCAGTAAATAAATTTAAAGGTATAATCTCTCACTGTGTTCTGTGCTTTTCAAAAGGCAGATGAGCTTTGGAAGGAACACGGAGCTGGCTCGATGCAGCCATTGGGCATTTGATAATAAATTGCTGCCACCAAGCAGCAACTTACAAAAAAGGTGTGAAAGGTTTGTAAGAATACAAATATCAAAAAGCTATCAAGTAAGCAACTTGGAGGACCTTTTACACTCTTGTCAGGGAAAACAAGTACCTCAGGAGAACTATATAGACTAAAACAAGACACAAAGGCAAAGACCAAAGGATTAACAAGGAGCAAACTCAGAGCCAAACAGTAAACTGGAAATGCCTGGTCAAAGAATTTAGGTTTGGACCATTTTTACTCACTTTTATGCAATATTAAAATCAGACTCATCCTACTTAACTTTAAACATCTACACAGGATGCAGAGCTCCTAGCAGGGCTGGTAGCTCTCCTCTATATGGGAAGCCAGGGAAAGAGGCTCAGGAGCATTAGTGAAGCACTTGATGTTTGAATGGACAAATCCAGATGCCGTTAGAATGAATTACAAGAGAGAGTAGACTGTAAGAAAAAATTTACTTGGAAGAGAGGAGGAATTGCTGGATATTTTTCTAAACATAATGAGATATGATTTTGAAAAAAATCAACTTTTAATTAGTAGAAAAAAAATCTTTAAGTCTAGATTGTACTTCAAGTTTTACAATGGATATGTCCACAGAGGAACACAGATTTACTTTTTTCCCTTGTACTTCAGACTGTTTAAATTCAGTGTTTACTATTGAATTCTGTGAATTTAAGAGTATCTGCTAAGTTAGTTAGTTCAGATACAGAACCAAACATTTTTTATTATATTTAGCTACAACTTTCAACATTTGAATAAATTAAAAGCTAGGAAATGGAGGTGAAAAAATGCTGAGGATATTTGTTTTTAAAGTCCCAAAACAAAAACAAAAATCCAGCACCTATGGACATCATGTATTTGTGGACCATAACAAACAGTATATTTTCAAAGAAATTCTTTCTTATTCTACTCTCCTTTCAAACTATAAAGCAATCATTTAGACTTAACATTGAAAAGTGTTGCCTTTTGTAAAAATATGTGTGTCTCATAATGTACACAGAATGGTTTGTTCCCACAGACTTGTTAAGTAGCACAGAGGTAATCTTTATGTTTGTAGCATATAAAATATTGATTATTAATATTTTATAATAAAATAAGGACAACTAGTAAATTTTCTGATATAAGCTCCCTACTAAAGTCTATTCCCTTTCTGTTTACACGCAAAATTCTCCTTTAAAATTTAAAAGTGAGACTCTTAAAAAGTGGAAAAAATACAATTATAAAATGTTCTTTATTTGCCATTAGATTCCAAGGTTGTAGAATACTGTATCTGTCCCAATTTTACAAAACTGCTTAAGGCATCTGCCAAGCAAGTTTCAAGAGGATTAGCTGTAATGAAAATGCAACATATGTAAATACAACCACGTATTTAAATGTCAAATATTTCAAACACAATAGAAAAATTACAAATTCAGTTATTTTTCCAAACATATTTCTATCGATTCCTTTCATGAAAGATAAAAACTTCAAAACAGCATTTTTACACTGTACAAAACACACAGTGTGGCAACACGTTAACTTGGCCTTCCTAATGTACCTCATTATTGAACTGAATGGGTTTTCTTATGAACACACAACATACTCCACCTTTAATACCAATTTCACATACTTCGGATTCACCTTGTAGATTCAGAAGAATCCTGTTCCTTGTGCTAAAATCAGCAAAAACAAGGCATGGTATGAACTTTAAAAAGCATGTTTTCCTTTGTGCTCTTTGGGTATCTTGTTTACTTAACATGATGTACAATATTAGCACAGGAGAAAGAACACAATTACACAAGAAAACAAAACCATGCAGCTAAAACTACTCTGACTTCAGACACATTTTTCTCATCTCTGGATGTGGTACTACCTTGCTGTGAACTATTAGCTTTCCAGTACTTAGAGACAGACAGTTTCATACTGCTCAACAGAGATTACTGCTGTCTATCTAAATAGGGCTTACAGTGGCATCAGCATATTTTATTAACTCAGAACCATAAATCCTATTCTTATATGCTTTAAAAGACCAATACTCCTAGGGTCAGTTAAATTTACAACAGAGTGGCACCTACCACAAAGAAGCTTCAATATAAGGATATGCTGCTTTCTGCTCAAAAATCCTAGTATCTATTGAAAGGTTAATAAATAGTACCTCATCATTGAAACTAAACAACTGTTTTCCAAGCAGATTTTTAGCTCACCACAACATTACACAGTACCCCAATATACTCTATAATGCCTCACAACACAGGTTTTCTTTGTGTTTCAAGAATTCTCCGCTCTTTGCATGATAAACATGGCATTTGCAGGTGAGCAGACCTTAACATCTGCTCTTCTGTGAAGCTTTATTTAAAAACATAAGCTGTTATCAGGGTTCTAAAATTTGGGGACCTGATTTTAAAGTAATAAACCAATTTTAAGCAAGGTCTTCTCAAATTACAGACTGTTTACTATTTTATCTTTTATTGTAACACAACACTATTCACTGCAACTACACTCTCAAATAACAGTGTAACAATTCAATGCTATCACTGCAATGAAAAGAAAAACAGTGAGCTTTGAAGCCATCTGATCTTCTGTCAAAACTGCAGTCTTTTACTGATTTCAGAATCTACCTAATTTGCTATTTTGTAACAAAAAAAGTAAAGAGACTACAAAAAGTAAAGAGCCAGAAGTAAACATTTTGATCAACCTAATTCACTTTTAAAAAACCAAACTCCCGCTGTTCCTTTTTAGAAAAATACCTTGACATTTAAAGAGAAAATAAGAGCATGTGTGTGACTTGTTTACATCAGATAGAAATAAATTCTTCCTAAATGTAGAGAGCACAAAGTTTTCTTTTGATAGTTTATGACAAATATTTAAGGAAATGCTTAAAACACTTGGCAAATCTTTTGACAATTTAGCAACCTACCAATATAGCTGCTCAGACACCATGGTGATGTGCATCATATATAGACTTCTGGAAAAGCATCATCTACTCAACACAAGCACGCAATTTTAGCGCATAGAGAGGGCCAGGGTGCAATTATACTGCCTGTAACGAAGTGGGTGTTGCAGTATTATATGGTCTATCACCAGGAAATGGAGGAAATGCTGAGTCGGAAGTACTGAGGACTTGCTATCGTGTGCATGCCAGCAAAAATATGGTTGGAAGGAACTAATAAAGTGGTTGGCCCTAAGAAAAAAACTATGCATGCTAAATACTTTAAGTATGAAGACTTCTAATAAATACAAAATTCAGCTACCCAAGTAACATTACACAGAAGCTCCTTTCTTCAGATGCACTCCAGCCTGCACCTACATGAATACCATACAGGCTGTGAGCAAGCAGCCACAACCTCTGGTTTCTTATGTCTCAAACTCAGTTATCAGTAGGTTTTTCAATTCAGAGATTTCCCAGGTGGGCAACCCCCACTCCGACCACTATTTTGAAAGAACACCATCCTTAGAGACACTGCTCACAGTGATGCAGGTGATTCTTTCAGGTCAATCAGTGCTCACAGGATTGCTTCTTAAGATGGAGCTCACAGGTTTAGCAGCTCACTACTACTACAAAAACAATACTCCCCACCTCTTCTCTCCCTGCCTTTCCACATCAGCCACTGGCTCCCACTGCTTACCTTGTGCAGTCTACAGTGATCTCAAATCCCTCTGTGAGCCAATACAATTCACAAAAAAGGCAGAAAGCACACAGAGGCTTCTGCTAAGTTTGTTTTCCACTGTTTTGCTGAGTTAAGTTGACCCACAGAAGGGTCTTCTGAGCTCCAGATAAAGTACAAGAGAAGTCACAAGCCCACATATGTGAGAAGAGGGAAGAGGATGGCGGGCTGAGGGCAGGGGACCAGGTGAAAATCCCTCTCTTACAAATTAGCAACAGCATATTGTAACAAGATCAGCTGTCTGTGAAACTACACTCCAAAACTGTCTCTAGCTCAATACCTACAATGAACCTATTTCTAGCTCATTCATATGTTATCTCTTTATTTTCTGAAGCAAAGGAACATTTTTATTCCCAAGACCTACCTCAGATTTGCTTCTCCGCAAATGCTGGGTCTACTGTCCTGTATTTGTCCAGAGAAGGGTAACAAGGCTGGTGAAGGGTCTGGAGCACACTGGAGCAGCTGAGAGAGTTAGGGTCGTTTAGCCTGGAGAAGAGGAGGCTCAGGGGAGACCTCATCACTCTCTACAACTGCCTGAAAGGAAGCTGGGGGGGGTCAGTCTCTTCTCCCAGGCAAACAGCAGTAGGACAAGAGGACAGAGTCTCAATCTGTGCCAGGGGAGGTTTAGGTTGGACATCGGGAGGAAGATCTTCAAAGAAAGATTGACTGGACATTGGAATTGGCTGCCCAGGGAGGTGGTGGAGTCACCATCCCTGGAGGTGTTTAAGGAAAGACTGGATGTGGCACTTAGCGCCATGGTCTAGTTGACAAGGTGGTGTTAGGTTGTAAGGTGGACTCAATGATCTCAGTGGTCTTCTTCAACCTAGTTGATTCTGTGATTCTGTAATTCTGTATAAGTCATCAGAGCAGTGGCTATCCAGTAGCTCCAACACCTACTGCAATCCTGGCCAAACAGGCCCAGATCCACACTTCTTCCGATGGTCCCTAGAGAAGTCAATTTGAGGGTTACAGTCAAAGTGCTACTCAATCTGTTTCACAGTAAACAGTATCTAAATTTGTGTACCACTTCCTTCCAGTTTACACAATGGAAATGAGAGCTGGGTTCGTACGTTATTTGTTTGTTTATGTACTTAGAAGAGGTGGGGAGGAAACAGAGAACAATAAAAGGAAAAAAGGAGGATTTTATTGAGCCATCATGTCTCTCACAGAATGACTATTCCTGGATTTACCAAACAGATTTACATACGGTTATATGTACTCTGCTCTTCTGCTCACTTTCAGCCTTTATTAGAGCAAATTGCAAAAAAGGGAGAGAGACATAAGACTACTTTGTCACTTGTGTGAGTAAAGGCTACTACAAACCAAAACACTCAACTCTTAAATCATTTTAATGAGTTTTTGGAAGAAAGGTCTCACACTTCCTGAAAGTAAAAGAGCAGGAGCTTAAGCAAAGAGATGGCATTTTGGCACATATTTGGAGAATTAAGCACCATTTGGTCCTGCTAATAAACTGGAAGTGAGACTCCAGGTAGACATTAACCTGAAGGTTATCCTCTAAGTCATGATGGCCAAAAGATGTCAGGGGATAACAGATGGACAAAACAATATTATGAAAGTAGTAGAGCCAGGTTTTACTGGTGACACTTAGAGGTCAGAATTAATGATGACTAAGTCTTTTGTCATCAACAACTTGAAAAGCAGTTGTTCAAGATTTCAAAGCTTGAAGCTAAGTTCTAGAAGGTTTTCAGAACACAGTACTTTTTAAACAGACTTTCCAACTCAACCCTTGAATAAAACAGCTCTCCTTTAGGGAAAAGTGGCTTTTGAGAATGATGTATTATCAAGCTAAAAGCCTATGCTGCCAAGTGCAACAATATCTTCCAACTGACACTACATACTGTGTATTGCCAAAGAATCTGCAGGAGGCTGCATGTCCAGACCCAGACACACATCCAGCTGCTGATGCATGTTTTCTGTTTGCAAACCCAACTGTTTACTCAGTCCATATTGATTCTCCCTACTCACAGCAAAGCGCAGGCCAATTTTTTACCCACAGCAAATATCCACAGTTCTTCCAGAGAAGCATCTATATTCTCCCCTTAACAGCTGAGTTAGTTCACTATTAAAGGCACTATCTGTGGTACTGGGAAGATGTGGATTCGCTACAACATGCAACATCTGAAGAGTGTAAGATACTGTTCTAAGCACAAATCTATTTTCATGCAAATGTAGGCATTATGGAAATTCAAACTTCAATATGGTAACATTAGTGATTCACAAAAACTCCAATGCCTTACATGATAATTTTAGAGAAATTTTGTCCAGAAGAAAGAGCCTAAGTTTCTCTTTTCATTTTACCACAATCCTGAAGGATATCTCCTATCCACCAGCCTTACTTGTCTACCCTCTGAAATCCTGAAACTGCAAGAACTACCTAGAAGATGGCTCTGCTGCAGATCTCAGTACAATGGCGCTGTGGGTGACTGCAGATGCAGTCCTATTGCACCTGAAGGTTACCTCCTAATTGAGCCCAGTCCTTCATGACCTCCTTCCTCCCCAGCCTGCTCCCTTCCACATTTACTGAGCTGCTGGCTGGACTGTTTCAGAACAGCATGAGTTAGGAGAAAATTAACATCACAAATACAACTACAAAAATTAAAACATATTTATCAACTTAGCATGCTGAAATGATTTAGAGAAATCTAAGAAATACTGGCGTTGATGCACTGAAATGGTATCACAGACTTTACTGAAAATTATCTCAGTCTCTAGTTTCTCTTATGAAATTTTTTGTTTCATTATTTTAAATTTACAGAAGTATCTCTGAGATCCTCCCTCTGCTGATTCTTCCTATTTCTTTCCTAGTTCCAGTCCTTCAAATGTTGCCCCACCTTTTTTATCTCCTTCAGAAAGAAGGGCAGCTTTCACTTGGTACAAGCCACAGCTCTCCTGCTATCGTTCCTTCTTTCATATTTCCGTTCATATTCTTTATTATTATGTTTAACAGAATGAAGGAACACTACAGGTTCCTACTGAACAAAGAGATTTACAGCAAAAATAGAAAACTGAGATGGCTTTAAGGCACTGTAGTTTATACGCAGCTGCAGGAGGCATAAGCACAAGAACACCTGGTAAAAGGTAAGGTATGATATTCAATGCCAAGGGAGTACTTTCTCAAAAATCTTAACATTTCTCCTTTTTGCTGTCCACAGTATTCAGTAGTCAGATCTTCTGATGTACAATATTTTACAGGTGTGTCAAGAAGTTCTACATGGACACTGAGGATTTTATTATAAGCCAATAAAATCTAAAAATACACCACTTCTCCTGTAAGAATTATTTTTTACTAGCTTATAAGTTTTCAGTTCAGACCAGTAATATTCGTGCAACTGAGATTCATTATGGTGTTGCCAGTTCTTATAATGTTATTACAAACGTTTTTATACCAACTTTCATACATTCCATGCAACTCTAAAGGAACTTCATGCCTAAAAAAAATAAATATCCATATTTCATGTCCAAGATGGAATAAAGTTCAAAATATATATATATCTGAAGTCTTCAACCTCTGGACAAGGTTTTTAAAAATACCAGAAATAATGAACGCTTTGTACATTCTGATGCCTCTGAATTTTACATGAGTTCCTAAAAGTGTGTGATAATACTGCTTGAAACTACTGAATTCATTTTACTGTCCTGTTCTGATTCTGAAAGGTGACACTTGTAACATTCCTTAAATAACTGGGACTGAGACAGAGATGACAGTGGTGATTTTTCATAGAAAAGAGAACCTAACTTCGTTACAAGGCATAAGGAGTGATGCAGAAAGCCATGCCAGAGCTGGAAATAAGGCAAAGTCCCCACCAAGCTGTAAGGGCCGTCCTCAGTGCCAACTAATGCATCTGAGATCCGAGTTTACAATGTAGAATGTCTACAGGGCTGGCATCAAACCAAAGTCCATGGCTACACAGTTAAGAATTTTACAGGGTTTGACTTGTATTCTGTACCAAGTTTTAGGAATGTTACATAATTTTGTCAGTCGTGAGAGCATTTTAACAACTAGAAATTCCTTCTGAATGAATGTTAAAGACCTTTGCACAGAAGGAAGGTGCTAACATAAAAACACAGGAGAGGTGCAAAAGACAAGCACTTCTTTTCAGAGGAGGAGTCCTGTCTTACCTGTCTCACCTCCTCCCTTCTCCATAATTGTCCATTTCACTGCCAGTACCAAGGGAGGCAGTGAATAAAAGAAAGTGAGAATTTTGATGGCACTTCCCAGAGCTGCTCTTCTTCATGAAGCCCCAGTTCCCCGGATAGGAAGGCAACACCTGAAAAACAACCTCCTATAAACATGGGATCCCGACCTGAAATGTGACTTAGAAATTTAAGTATCAGGGACGAAAAAGTGGAGAAGCACTCAGCTGCTCAGTTTAAACTAGAATTCTGTTTTCTTTTTTTCACAACATCATGTTTCTACATAAAGCATGATGTTAAGTCCCTCTGAATAAATCTATTTTCATATTAAGCATATTCAGTGTTGAGGGCAAGTTGGATGAGAGTTGAATGGACACGTTTACCATGACTACTCGAAGAAAGCAGTCCCAGGAATGCTTTGGGACAATGGGGTAGAAATACCCTCTTACAGGGAACAAATCACTAAAACAGAGACAGCTACACCTCAAAATAGCATACACAGGAACCAAAAGAGCAGTTATTAGATTGGAAGACAGACAATTAATGATCATTTCTTGCCTTTGTAATGAAGGTTTTTTATTACTAGAAATAATTCTTGGAGTCACCAATGATTTTACAGTATCCATCAAATTACACTTAGGTTTCTGTGATTTGTTAACTATTTTTGTTTAAGATAATTTAATAGGCATTTTAAAAATCGATGCTTGTATCTTCTTCACTAGATAGAAAAACATACAAAATGTTTAATGAAATAGAATAACTATATACTCCATTAAGCACATAATATTTTAACTATTATATGCTATGTGATCAGGCTACTAAGTGGAACATCATGTCTATGCCTGCCTATTTAAAGTTACCATATGTTAATGTTCAACAATAACATTTCCTCTATTTATTTATCTTCTTATGTCAGTCTCTCATATGAAACTCCATATAGTTTACGATTGAGCAAACAGAATGTGTAATATACAAATAAAACTCAGCATTAAATTTCAAACAGAAGATGATTGGCAGATGACCAATTTGCCATTATAACATCAGTACCAAGGTTATACCTAACCTTAAGGATCAAGTCCTCAAGAAGAATAAATGACATCTAAAACCACATGTGTTTTTTTCCTTAAGGACATTCAGAGCAAATCTGGAAATGGTCCTATGCTGATATAAGAAATAAATCAGCTAAAAACACTGGAAATGAAAAAAAAACCACAAGGGCCAGCAAATACCATCTCTCAATAGCAGATCAAACTCAGCAGCTGAACAGAAGGTAGCATAGGACAAACTGATTTGAGAATAGGAAGTCATGAGGTCCAGATACAGCTGTTATGAATTATTTCCCTTAAGAGATGAGATCTTTATTTCCTATTGAGGGATTCCAGAAGTCTGCTTTCTCCATCCATGTTAGATATTAGCATTGTGTTAATTGGCTGAAATAGCCCAGTGTTGCAATTTTCAGCAAAAAAAAATAAAGAGAATAGTAGCCACCTGGTTTCTTTGGGCTCAATGCAAATGCAGAGTCCTACACAGAAGGGGGAGAGGGATGGGAAGGGGAGGACTGAGATTCTGCCACACGCTCCCTTTATTGCTGCCATCCTGTTTTCACAGGGGAGAGCAGTATTCATCAGGGGCTATGTATGTTTTCTTTCTTCTCTCTTCTCTTTGGTGCTGATGCTGACACACAGAGAGATTCGACAAGAAATGACAGCACTCCCTTAATTATCAAAGGACACCCTGGGCTGAAATTGTGCTGGTACATACTGCACCCTGCACCTTCCTGAGCTGCAGTGCTACGCTGTACAACTAACTTCTAGCTTCTGTTGCTTCTAGCCTTCAGAGTTTTTCCAAGTACTTTTGAGGATGCTGAATGTTACTTATTAGCCACTGGAATTTTTCATGGTGTGTAATACATAGGTATTTTCACACTCTGAGAAAGGATTTATTACCAGAGAGTAGAGAAATTTTCTCCTTTGCAGGGCCAGTAGAATCTTCTTTCATGGAGTGAGTAAGAATACCAAGAAGGGCTTTCCAAGTGTCAATTTAGTTCCCTCTCAACCACACAGAAAAACAGAACTTCAAAAAACTCAGAGATGAGAAAGCCAAGTAAAACCAGATGTAGACAAGAATAATTATTATATTGAAAAATAAAGTATGTAAACTATGCATTTTTCAGTTGAATGACAGTCCACATGTACACTCGGACTGAATGTCTGAATGTCGCCAAGCCTCTGTCACAAATTACCTAGCAGATGACTTCAGAGGTCTCCAGGCAAACACCAATGCCATCAGCCACCAGTGTCTCAGACAGCACAAAATGCCCGATGAAGATGTGGATACAGAATCACAAAATATTCTGAGTTGGATAGGACACACTAGGATCATCAGAGTCCAACTCCTGGCCCTGCACAGGACTATCTGCAAGAGTCACACCATGGGCTGGAGAGCATTGTCCAAATGCTTCCTGAACTCTGGTGGGCTTGGTGCTGTGACCACTTCCCTGGGGAGCCTGTTCCAGCACCAAATCACCCTCTGGATGAAGAAACCTTTGTCCAATATCCAACCTAAACCTCCCCTGACACAACTTCAGGCCATTCCCTCAGGTTCTGTCACTGGTCACCACAGAGAAGAGATCAGTGTCTGCCCCTTCTCTTCCCCTCACAAGGAAGTTGTAGATTGCAATGAGGTCTCCTCTCAGTCTCCTCTTCTCCAGGATGAACTGACCAAGTGACTTCAGGTGCTCCTTGTATGGCTTCCCTTCTAGGCCTTTCACCATCTTCATTGCCCTCCTTTGGATGCTCTCTAAGAGCTTAATATCTTTCCTATATTGTGGTGCCCAAAACTGCACACAATATTCAAGGTGAGGCCACACCCGTGCAAAACAGAGTGGGACAATCACCCCCCTCAACCAGCTGGTGATGCTCTGCCTGATGCCTCCCAGGACACAGTTGGCCCTCCTGGCTGCCAGGGCACTGCTGGGAGTGCCCATATTCAACTTGCCATCAACCAGGAACCCCAGGTCTCTTTCCATGGTACTGCTTTCCAGCATCTCATTCCCCAGTCTGTACGAACATCCAGAGTTGCCCTATCCCAGGTGTAGAATCCGGCACTTCCCCTTGTTGAACTTCATATGGTTGGTGATTGCCCAGTCTGATTTGTCAAGGTCTCTCTGCAGGGCCTCCCCGCTTTCAAGGGACTCAACAGCTCCTCTGAATTTTGTCTCATTTGCAGACTTAGTATTCTTTCAAGTCCTGTGTCCAAGTCATTTGTGAAGATGTTGAAGAGCACAGGGCCTGAGAAAGAGCCCTGCGGAACTCCACCAGTGCAGGTCACCAGTCTGATGTTACCCCATTCACTATTACTCTCTGTGCTCAACTTTAGTAGCAAACTCCCTGCCAAGGTAAAAGATCCTGCTTTGGCCATTCGTTGCAAAACTTGACACCAACCTCTATTCAATAAGAGGGCAGTAAAAATAAAGAAACCTTCAATCCTTTCAGCAGTAGTGTGGAGGCTCTGTCCATGCTAATAAACCGCAGGGGCCAAGACATAGGCTCAAGTGCTAAATCTGTGAATACAGAAACATGGTACTCACTTGTGTTGCCCTGACATCAAGTGCCTGAACAAGGAAACTTGCAGGTCTGAGGTTTAGAAGGAAAAACAGAGATTAAGATAAAATGCAGCCATAACTGCTTAAGTCTTCCTCTATATACACTCAGACTTAAAAAATGGGTATGGAAAACACAGACCTGCACTATCCCACTGTTCTTGTACCTCCATGGAAATGTGAAGCTGTGAGCGGGCAGTTAGGAGGTTACAAGGCAGTCCCGTGGGGCTGTGCACGGCTAGGTTTAAATCAAACCAGGCACTAGACAAGTATCTTAACAAGCCTAATAAAGCCTTTGATGAACCTGGAAAGAAACAGGACAGAATATAGAGGTTTACTCTTTCAGTGAGCATGAGCAGATATGTGTGACAGATGGGATTTTACAGAGCTAAGGGAGAGAATACTGGAACTGGTAACAGACAAACACACTAGATGTCAAACATCCCTCTCCAGAATTTATAGGGACTGGTCTAACTGAAGTAAAGAGTAATGCTCTCACTTGTACTCACAAAACACTAACAAAGCTCTCAGAAGTCTTCAGCATCCACACAGTGACAGTGGAGTATTTTGGGAAAGTGGCAAAAGTCAGGAAAACTCATCTGGCAGGCATCACTGTCTGACTGGACAAGGAACTAGAGGAGTATTGTCCTGTGGCCTAATACTGACACCACAGCAAAAGTTGCCCGTAGTTTGAGAAACAATAGCCAGGTTGCTGAAAGGATATTAAGTGGGAGAGCTCACAGAGGGGTGACACACTTAGTATTAGGTGATGTGTGCCACAAGGCATCACAGGTTAGCTGGGAACTGTATTATCACAAAAGAAAAGCACAGACTAGAATCCGTTCACAGACAAAAGAGCTCTCACAAATTGAGAGTTAATAGTTTCTTCAGTTAGCCCAACGATTTGCAGTAATATAACTTTTGTTTCAAGTGTTCACCTTGGGACCCAGATGCTTGGAAAGAGGCTGAGACTTTTGGAGAGATTCAGGTTTTGCACCTTTGTGGTACCCTTCATCAAGGAAACAATTGGAAAAGTAAATGAAAAAAGGCACACAGAGACACAAGTTAACAGCAATGACCGCCACTACCATGATGAAAACTTCAAGTGTTACGGAGAAGACACATGGAAGGGCCCTGAAATGAACACATTTATCATCCAAAAAGAAAATATATTATTGACAAGGGGTCAGACTTATAAGTACAAAAGGTACAGACCATCTACCGAACATCCACAAAAATGCTACCTAAATCCATACCAAACTTCAGACAGGAATAGAGTGACAAAACACCCTTATCTTGTTAAGAAATAACATCTGTATAATCCACTATACTAGGGTGTCCTGCAGTTGGGTGTAAGGCACCTATGATGTGACACAAAATCTACTCACACATAAGACAAGCCTTCATGGAAAGGGTGTCTGAATAAGGACACAGAAGTGGGACTATGTGATGAGCTGCAACACACACTCATTGCTCATTATGCCTGATACACAAACAGCTGATGTTTTGCTATACCTGTCTACCACAAAAAAAAAAAAGAAAGAAAAAAAAAGAAAAAAAAAGAAAAAAAAGATCACAGTGGAAATACACATTAAGTAGGCAAGCAGCAAGGAAAATTGCAAGACCCTGGGACAGCATCAGTCCTGCTGTCTGACTCTATGTCATGACATAACAGAGTTAGTATCTACGGTTGTCAACCACAACTGTTCAAATTGCCATTTGGAGCAGACTGCCTGAAGAGGGCATGGGGATCATTTAGAGCCCCGTCCTGACAAAATACAGACTTCTTTCTTAGGCTACATGACCTAGAAATTGGGTGTCCCTCACAGTTTTGCACGAGTATGGAATTTCACTTGTCCAAGAACTGAAGAAACAGGAAATATTGGTTAGGAAGTCCCTGGCAGATGTCTGGAGCTAAAATGAATTTATCATCATAGGAATGGGCAACACAGATTGACCAGAAGATTCTATGACATTTACAGAGATTATTAAGAATATTCTGTCAACTGCTTGTGCCTCAGACTACATTAGAGTACAATCTTCCAACATGTAAAGGGAGGAAATCTGAAACAGGTGACATCAACAGTCTCATTTACAAGATGAAACTGCAATGATGCAATTGAACAGACTTACACCCACCCTCCTGAATACAGCAACTGTTTCCAGGGTTGAGGAGTTAAGAGGGAAGCAGAGAAAGTCCACTCTCCCTGGAGCCTGTTGTTTCTTGCCAAGTCCTCCTTGAAGGAGAGTAGACTGCAACAGAATATCTAAAATTACCTCAACAGGTCCACTTTCAAGCAAAATGTCCATGCATCAGGCTTTATCATGATTCTACTTCTTTATTAAGGGGAGCCCTAAAATATTTTGTGACCACTTTAATAGGTTCTTAAAGCCACCTTTGTTTGTCTCTGGTGCAGGAGTAAGACAAGTGAATATGATCAACCATTGGACAACACTGTCAAGGTGTGATTATCTTACACGCACTCATGGGTAAAAAAAAAAAATTATAATGGGGAGGCAATTAGGAAGACTTTTACTTACCATTGGGCAAGAAGGATAACAAATCACTATTGCATCACTAGCAAGTTTTTTGCTGAAATAATGCAAACTGTTTCTGTAGAGATTTCTGTATCGACAAGATCAATATAAAACGAAACAGTGATAACTGAAGCAAAAGCCTTTATAAAGGAGATATATATACAAATTTGAAACAGATTTCTCAAATAATGAGATAATATATAAACACACTTACCACATGCATCCAGGTAAAGAACACTGTGGAATGTCCTTTTGACAACCTAAATGATTCTGTAATTCTGTGAAATGCCACAAAAGGGAATATATCTAATTGCTTCATGGTAGCAAAATATTTTACTCAAAATTTTTATTTCAGACATTAACTGAACATCAACTCATACAAGCATATGGTTTTAACTTCACAGTTCATTACATTATGTTACTTTATTTGCCCCAATATTTCCTTTTTCCACATAAATATTTCTGTCACATTGCTTTCTTTTTGAAATTCAGTAATTTAACTGGTGTTTGATGATGAGGCCTATGAGGAAACTCTCACATGAAATCAAAAAATCTTTCATGTTCAAAATTAAAACAGAAAAAACCCTTGAAGTAAATAACTGAATTAAAAGCCAAGGACTAAAAAAATTCTAAAATTTCCTCTCAGAAAACAAAACCACTGAAATTTTAGGACACTATGTTAGTTTAAAAACTCAAAATTAAAAACTGCAGAGCAGCATACTCTGCATTCAGTTCAAAAAAGATTTCTGTTGCCTCACTACTGTTGATGTTATCATGTTAGGAAATAGTGCTAGTTAAAAATAAGTCTCTCAAGTCAACCATAGTAATAAAGAAATAGCTAAATGAGAGATATAAATAATTCACTACAGCAGGCCTGATTTTGCATTATTTCTGTATTACTTTTAACTTGCAGGTTACACTCACAGAGATTGTTATTTGAAGATTCTAATGATTTTTGGAACTTTCTTGAGCAGTATGTTATTGTCTTGTTATTAAGAATTAAGGAATCTGAAAGTCCAGTGTTCCCATCTCCATGCCCGCTCTCAAAATATAGCATATGTAACAATAAGAGGAAAACACTTCTCCTATATTTTTAATCTTCAACATTGTTAGCTCATTTTGTACAACCTTCTCTTAAATATAAACATGATTCTTTAAATTACTAGAGTTTGAAAAATAATATTCCTCCAAATGAAAATAAGTGGAAATACTTACAGAACTAATATTTTTTGGTTAATAATTCAATATATGATTTGTCAGCATATAAGTTCCATGCTTGTTAGTAAGAAGATTTTTTAGACTATGAATTTTTTTTGCATTTCATAATCAGAATGTATATGCGGCATACTGAAATTCAAAATATTTTAAATGCTTTAAAATACTTACTTTCATCAGCATATAACTTTGCAAGTTTGGTAGAGACAATTCAATAAAGTTTTATTCAAACTGCATGGTAAGAAAATGTCATTTTATTTCACACACAGATACCAAAAGGAGGTTTACTGGAGGATCAAAATTATTATTTTGCATTCCTAAATACAAAGGGGTATTCCTACTGTTGCACAGCAATTTAAATTAGTAGTAGAATGGCTAAGGCTTAGTAGAAGAGTAGGCCTAGAAAGCAACTTTGTTTGTGTGTGAAGTGGAAACCATAATCAAAAGATCTAGTCAGGCATGTATGCAACGATTTGTTACCTAGGATGTGGTTAAGGTCTGTTAAACAGTTTCTAGGGATAAGACAACTTAAGCAGATTTATGATTGGAGTAGATGATTATTAATTGTTATCAGTATGAAGTATGAGCTTGTTTGTAACTGCACCTGGTTTGCTGTGGAAACTGTAACTGGTTTGCCGTGGAAACTGCACATAAACTTGTTTGTGTATAAAAGCTGAACTGAAAATGAGGGTCTTCGGGAATCCTGACTTTGGACGCTAGTCCTCAGGTTCCCGGGGCCCCGAATAAAGCACCGCATAAACCGGCACTCTGTTGGTTTGTGTTTCTTTTGGTTACGGGCAACAGTTTTCTGGCGACCCAGATGGGACTCCGGGGGTAGCTGGGGCGGCTCACGCGCTGATCTACTCCACGCCGGCAACCAGGTGATTTCTGGGGAGACATCGACCCGTGCCCGACCCCGCGCCCGCCGGACAACCCATCCAGGTAAGCCCGGAGGTGCTTTATTCTTTTAGGTTTGTTGGTTGGGAGCCTGCCTATAAGACGGGACCGTAAGTTACCCGCTAGGTTGGGCTAAAGGTACCTCGGTTGGGAAGCCTAGGCGCTGGTCGTAAGACGTAGCGAAAGCCGCGCTGTACCAGCACTCGCCACTCAGAGGGAGAATTGGCGAGTTGGTTTTGGTTTTGGTATTGGAATATGTACTTGGTTTATGTTGTTGTGTTGTCGTGCTGGTCGTTAAACGTATTGTTTTGTATGATTGTGATATTGTGAATTTGAGGAATTCACATTGTGGTGTATTGTGAATTTGAGGAATTCACATTACGGTGTATGTGTGAGCCGGTATGATGCCGTTTAAAACTTTTAGAGCATTATCTTGTGCAGAAAAAGATATCCCTAGCGATTCTCCGCTTGGTTGCTTGTTAAAACATTGGAAGGAGGGAAATTTTGGACAAGAGTTAAACAAGAAACAATTGATTGATTACTGTAATAATGTATGGCCTCAGTATGAGACAGAAGGAATGCAGTGGCCTAGAAATGGTTCATTGACTTTGGAAATTATAACCCCTTTGATGCGATATTTACGAGAGAATGAGAAGTGGGATGAAATACCGTATCTGGACTTGTTTTATTATTTAGAACATAACACTGAGTGGCAAAAAGAATGTGGTATTTTAGTGTTGAAAGAACTGAAACTGGAGGATGATAAATGTAAAGAATGTCAAGAGCGGAGTATAATGATATTGAAAGGATTGGATGATAAATATGAGCGGAAAATACGGTTTTCAGAACCAGAGGAGGATGTGTCTTTGTTAGTCTCCCCCGGTAGAACTCCAAGTGCGCCCTCGAGAGATAGTCTCCCTTCACGTGAGAAGGCACGGTCACCCTCCATGCCCCCGTTAGAATCGTCCTCGGATGAGGAAGAAATGAAAGAACGAGGATATTATGTTGATAGAACTCCGCTAGCAGAACGGACTCGAAAGGGGCGAAAAGAAAGGGGAAGGGCTAGAGAAAGGAGACGGGGAGGGGGAAGGGAGGCAGACGGGTCGCTCTCACCCCCTAGATTGATGGCCCCTTTGCGGGAGGCAATTGGAGCAGACGGAAAGAAAGTCATGGTAAAAGTTCCTTTTTCACCTAGTGATTTATTAATTTGGAAACAGTCTGCTGGAACATATAGAGAAAACCCGGAGCGGGTGGCTCGTATTATAAAAATGGTTATAAAAACTCAAAACCCAGACTGGAATGACTTGCAAGTATTGTTAGATACAATTTTGGACTCGACAGAAAAGGAAATGGTATTAAAGGTGATGGTAGAAAAAGCGAAAGAAAGAATAAAAACTTTGCCCAAGGGAGTGCGGGGAAATGTGAATGATTTTGTACCGCGGGAGGATCCCGAATGGGATCCGGAGGTGGACAAAGATTATAGAAGGTTAAAAGTTTATCAAGAATTATTGGTGGAGGGAGTACAAAAGGGGATACCGAAAACGCTGAACTGGTCAAAATTATATTCAGTAAGGCAAGATAAGGGGGAATCCCCTTCAGCCTTTTTGGAGAGGTTAAAAGAGACAGCTCGGAAATATACAGATTTGGATGTTGAAGCTGAATCAGGGAAATTGCAATTAGCATTGATTTTTATGGGACAAGCACAAGAAGACATTAGAAAGAAATTTCAGAAGTTGGAGGGTGCGGAGACGAGGAATTTGGAAAAATTATTGGAAGTGGCATGGAAAGTGTACAATAATAGAGAAAGGGAAACTACTAAGAAGCAGCAGACAAGTTTGTTAGCACTCCTGCAAGCTCCAAGAGAGAACAATGGGGCCGGTAGCCATAGAGGAAGAGGTCGTGGTAATAGGGGAAGGGGAGGAATGGGTAGAGGATTTAATAATCAATTGGGATTTGGGAATCAATATGGGGGAGGACGTGGTAGAATAGGACTAAATCAGTGTGCTCTTTGTAAAGGACAAGGACATTGGAAAAATGAATGCCCTTTGAATGCTGGAAATGGATTGAACCCATGGAATCCTCAGAGCCTTGCAAATCCGCAAAACCCTGCTGGTATGGGCACGCCACAAGGTGTCGCCCAAGCATTTATGTTAGGGAATTACGGAAGACAGAGTCGGCTAGATTCAGACTTAAAGGTTGTTTTGGAAGTAGAGGGGAAGCCGACGGAATTTAGAATCGACACTGGAGCTAGTTTTTCGGCAATGAATAAACTGATGGGGCCACTAAGCGATTCAACTGCATGGGTGGTAGGAGTTACTGGACAGGTAGAAGAAAAAGCGTTTCTGCGACCCTTAGATATCAAATTTAGAGGAAAAGAATTAGACCACCAGTTTTTGTATATGCCCAACAGTCCTGAATGTTTACTAGGAAGAGATTTGCTTTCAGCCTTGCAAGCTAAAATTATATTTGAAGAAGGGAGAGTTAAATTGGAAATTCCGGAGGAGAACTTAGCAAAAATTTTTGTTGTGAATGAAGTAGAAAAAGAAGAGGTACCTCAGGAAATAGAACAAGCAGTAGTGCCTTGGGTATGGGAAACAGGGGTCCCTGGAAAATCCAAAGCTGCTACCCCAGTTAGAATAGAATTAAAAGAGGGAGCACAACCCGTTAGAGTAAAACAATACCCAATTAGTTTAGAAGCTAGAAAAGGAATAGCTCCAATGATCACACAGTTTTTAATTTTAGGGATACTAAAAGAATGTGAGTCAGAATTTAATACCCCCATATTTCCGATTAAAAAACCAAACGGTAAGTATAGGTTAGTGCAAGACTTGAGGGCAGTAAACCGTATCACAAAAGACATCCACCCGGTTGTAGCTAACCCTTACACCTTGTTAACATCTGTTTCTGAGAAATTTCAGTGGTTTACAGTGATTGATCTAAAGGATGCCTTCTTCTGCATACCACTGGCACGGGAAAGCTGGAAAATCTTTGCCTTTGAATGGGAGAACCCAGAGACTGGACGGAAGCGACAACTTACTTGGACTCGGTTACCACAAGGATTTAAATGCTCACCTACGATATTTGGTAATCAGCTAGCAAAGGAGCTTGAGGAATGGAAGACTACACAGGTAAAAGAATCTCCTTTTTCATATATAATACTTCAGTATGTGGACGACATCTTTTTGGGAACTGAAAACGAGGGACTCTGTCGTCAATTAACCATTGAACTGTTAAACATGCTGGGACAAGCAGGCTACCGAGTCTCAAAAGAGAAAGCACAACTAGTAAAACAGAAAGTTATTTATCTAGGATGTGAAATCTCCCAAGGAACCCGACGCTTAGGAACAAATAGGGTTCAAGCAATATGTGCTATTCCTGTGCCCCGAAATAATCAGGAACTGAGATCTTTTTTAGGAATGGTCGGATGGTGCAGACTGTGGATTCCCAACTTTGGACTAATTGCCAGACCCTTATATGAAGCAGTAAAGGAGCCCAAGCTGACCTGGGGGACGAAGCAAGAGAAAGCGTTCCAGGAATTGAAGAGAGCCCTCCAGGAAGCACCTGCCCTGGGACTGCCGGACCCAACCAAGGAGTTTCAGCTCTATGTCTGCGAGAGACAACGAATGGCTTTAGGAGTCCTCACTCAGCGTCTAGGATCCTGGAAAAGACCTGTTGGATATTTCTCCAAACGGCTAGACGCAGTAAGTGGGGGATGGCCAGGGTGTCTCAGAGCTGTGGCAGCAACAGTTATTTTAATACAAGAAGCACGAAAATTGACTCTGGGAAAACACATGGTAGTGTACGTACCCCACATGGTCATAGCAGTTTTGGAACAAAAAGGGGGGCATTGGCTCTCATCTAGCCGTATGTTACAGTATCAAGCTTTGTTGAGAGAACAAGATGATGTTGAACTGAAAATCACTAACCATCTCAACCCAGCAGAATTCCTTAGGTCTACACAGGAAGAAGGTATTCTGGAGCATGACTGTGTAGAGACCATTGAACAAGTCTACGCGAGCAGAAGAGACTTGAAGGACGAGCCATTGGCAGATCCTGACTGGGAATTGTTCACTGATGGATCTAGCTTTGTGGAGAATGGCACCAGGTATGCTGGGTATGCAGTGGTCACTGAACAAGAAGTGATAGAAGCAAATGCACTACCCCCAGGTACGTCTGCACAAAAGGCCGAAATATGGGCATTGGTGAGAGCTTTAATATTAAGCCAAGGAAAGAGGGTTAACATATGGACTGACTCCAAATATGCTTTTGGGGTAGTTCATGTTCACGGAGCACTCTGGAAAGAGAGAGGACTTCTTACTTCTCAAGGGACAATGATTAAACATCGGGAAGAAATTTTACAATTGCTAGAGGCAATACACAAGCCCTCAGCAGTGGCAATAATGCATGTTAAAGGACATCAGAGAGATCCCGGACGAGAATTTCAAGGTAATCGACAGGCTGATCAAGCGGCTAAGCAGGCCGCAAGAGAAGTATGGACTCAGATGGTTCTTTTGCCTGTTCGAAATAATCCAGCAATACCATATATGGAAGAAAAACCACATTATTCACAGGAAGATGAAAAATTAGCTCAAATGACAAATGCAAAGAAAAATGTTAAAGGGTGGTACATTTCCCCCATAGGACAAGTGATTCTACCTGTCAGAATAATGAAAGCAGTGCTTGAAACAGAACACAATAAGTGCCACTGGGGTGCAGAAGCATTGGTAAAATTTTTGAAAAATGAGGTTCTCTCAAACCAGATGTTAACATTGGCAAAAAGGGTAAATGCAATGTGTCCTATGTGCATAAAGAATAACCCAGTAGTCAGGAAGCAGGTGCAGATGGGAAAATTACAGATAGGTCAGTTACCAGGAGATTACTGGCAAGTAGATTTTTCTGAGTTGCCTAAAGCCCAATCCTATAAGTATTTGTTAGTATATGTCTGCACCTTTTCAGGATGGCCTGAGGCTTTTCCCTGTAGGACTAATCAAGCAAAGGAAGTGGTAAAAACTCTCTTGAGAGAAATCATCCCAAGATTTGGAGTTCCCCTAGGATTGTCCTCTGATCGAGGACCGCACTTTATAGCAGGAATAGTACAAGATGTGTCAGTTGTATTAGGGATAACATGGAATCTCCATACACCATGGAGACCACAGTCTAGTGGACAAGTTGAAAGGATGAATCAGACATTGAAAGGTCAATTGAAGAAAATTTGTCAGGAGGCAAAGATTCCGTGGCCCCAAGCAGTATCCATTGCCTTGTTGAGAATTAGAATCAAACCAAGGGAGAGAATAGGAGTAAGTCCATATGAAATATTATATGGCAAACCTTATCATGCAGCTACTTACCAAGGGGATCCTCATATAGTAGGTGATCAAGCAGTGTTTAATTATGTGTTATCTTTAAATAAGACTCTCACAGCCCTCAGAGGAGCGTTGCAGTGGAATCGACCTTTGCCCCTGGAGAATCCAGTGCATGACATTTCTCCGGGAGATCATGTCTACGTAAGAAACTGGTCGGTGGAGCCGCTGAAAGAAACATGGGACGGTCCTCGCCAGGTGATCATGACGACCTACACGGCAGTGAAAGGCGAAGGAATCGACAGCTGGATCCATTATACTCGGGTCAAGAAGGTTCCAGTTTCGTGGTCGGTAGAACCTCTCTCACCCACAAGAATGGTATTTCGAGCCAACCATTGAAGATCATAGTGTTCCTGGGGTTGATAAGTTTAGCAGAAACCACCGTGAGAATTGAGACCCCAGATCCTTATTTATTTGTACCAGAACACACTGATGTAAACTTAACTTGTCTATTTTCAGATGACCAGGGAGCTGAATTAAGAGATGTCCATGTCAAGTGGAGATGGAGAGATCAAGACCAAATTATGACAGAAGGAGTGACAACAGTTTGGGATGCTACACAACAAAAAGGTTACACCGTTCTGCAGGTACCCAAAGTGTACAAAGCTATGGAAGGGACATATATGTGTGTAGTTTGGATTTGGGAAAGTTTTGATTATGGACATATAGAAATACAGACAATAAACACGACTCAGAAGACGATGACCAAAGTGCGAGTTTTACCCACTAGGAAACAATCAGACATGTGGGATGGTCCTCCTTTAAAAATCAATTGTACCTTCCAATTTGATGATTGTCGAAAATCAGTTAAAGTAAAGTGGTGGAAATTAAATGTGGCAAATCAATCTTGGGAATCACAAAGTCAAGGAGTTAGCTGGTGGTCAAATAGTAAGGGAGGCAAAGGGTGGCTGAATATTTCTAATCCCAGAGTAAGAAAGACAGAAGGTACATTTCTTTGTGTAGTCTCATGTGGAGAAGAAAAAGATCACGGGATAAGGACAGCAGTAGCCGTATCACATCAAGGAATAAGAGTTAGACCAGAACATAGTTTTTATTCGACCCAGGAAGGAAGAGATCTGATTCTAAGCTGCAAAATTCCAGAAGGACAGTATTTTGATTATGGGTGGTGGTTTAAGGGACAGAACTTGAAAGTTGGAAAAAGACATCAGATTGAGAAGAGAGCAGATACAATAGTTTTGAAAATCAAAGAAATTCAAAGAAGAGAAGATGAGGGCCAGTATACTTGCTGGATAAGTAGAGATGACTGGTGGGATACAGGAATTACTGTCGTCCACGTAAGAACTGAAAGAATAACCCGACAGGTAAGTAACCTGCAGATTCCAGATAGAGAAGTAGAACAAGAAAACCTAGTTGTAGGCCTAATTCGTGATTTTGGGAAAGTACAGAATGTCACAAAAATCACTGCATGTCTCCCTATGCCTCATGCTGCAGGAGACCCAATCCCATGGGGAATAATTCCAGTACCGGAAATCCCTAGAATGTTTAAGAATACTACATGGAATTGCAGATTTGTGACTAGAACATGGAATGAAATGACAGATGCATGTTTATTGAGCGACAAAGTGACTAAAAAACAATGTGAACAGATGCCTGGATATTTTCGCTGGGTAGAAAGTGGGAAAATTGGAAAGTTAGAAGGAAATTGTTTGATCTCAGGTTCAGTAACACACCCATGTTTTAAAGTACAAGTTCAAATAAAACGAGAAAAACAAGAAGAAGTGTGTCAAAATACTACAAGTTCTACAACCATGGAAGAATGGCAAACAATTTGGGGACCCAGCTTACTAGAGACATATAGTTACATTGGAAAAGTACAGTGGTGCATTCATTGGAAAGGGAAAAAGAATCAAACTTATTCTATAGGAAATAGAGGGAATCATAATTGGAGGACAGAAACACGTACAAAAGAGGATTGGAATTGTACTCGAATATACACATGTGATACCCCAGATGATGAGATAGGTTTAATGCCAGTCAAAACACTTTTGCAGTTGGGATGTGAATGTCGGGGATATAATCATACGATTAAAGGATCTGTGAAAAACATTGATTGCCGTACCACTACAGTTAGGAGCCCAGGAAATTTAGTATGGGTAATGGGACATGGCCAGTGGGCCACCCACATACCCATAGATGGTCCAGTTGTACCTGTCACACTAGGGATACCTACTCTCTGTCCATTCTGGAAGCAAGACAAGTTAACATCAGTAGAAATACAACCACGAGGGAAAAGAGAAATTAGTAAAGACATTGATAACCTGGGGTTGGGAGATTGGCATGAACCATCAGCAGGAGTTAAATTTGGATGGGCATTAGAGTCTCTATTTGCACCAATTTCAACATACCGGAACAGAGAAATGTTGTTTAAATTAATGGGACAAACTGAAAGGTTAGCAGCAGTCACTAAGAAGGGATTTAAAGATCTAAATTTACAATTACAAGCCACCTCTAGAATGACCATACAAAACCGCATGGCATTAGATTTAATATTACTTAAGGAACATGGAGTTTGCGGCTACCTGCATGCAAAGGACGAGCATTGTTGTGTACACATCCCAAATGTCACTCAAGAAGTAGAAAAAGATATTAGCCAATTAGAACAAATTGACGAAAATGTTCATGAACTGCAAAAAGAAACAGAACATAATTGGATAGGACAATTATTCAGCTCCCTAGGTCTTCATGTGTCAGGATGGATATCTTCTGTTATTCAGTACGGAATATTAATTGTAATAATTATTGTCATAGCCATAACTGTTTACAAGTGTCTTTTAGGAATGATTGTAAAAGAAGGTCAACATACGAGACGCATCATGAAAGCTATTACAAGGAAAGAAATAATCTCACCGCAAAATGAATCACCTCCTACCTACCAAGAAACTACAGCCTGAAGATTACTGTATTTGAGCATCCTTGCAAGCAAAGCCTGAAGAATGCTCAAAAGGGGGGACATGTTGCACAGCAATTTAAATTAGTAGTAGAATGGCTAAGGCTTAGTAGAAGAGTAGGCCTAGAAAGCAACTTTGTTTGTGTGTGAAGTGGAAACCATAATCAAAAGATCTAGTCAGGCATGTATGCAACGATTTGTTACCTAGGATGTGGTTAAGGTCTGTTAAACAGTTTCTAGGGATAAGACAACTTAAGCAGATTTATGATTGGAGTAGATGATTATTAATTGTTATCAGTATGAAGTATGAGCTTGTTTGTAACTGCACCTGGTTTGCTGTGGAAACTGTAACTGGTTTGCCGTGGAAACTGCACATAAACTTGTTTGTGTATAAAAGCTGAACTGAAAATGAGGGTCTTTGGAATCCTGACTTTGGACGCTAGTCCTCAGGTTCCCGGGGCCCCGAATAAAGCACCGCATAAACCGGCACTCTGTTGGTTTGTGTTTCTTTTGGTTACGGGCAACAGGATCATCCCCAAGAGTCACACCATGTGCCTGAGAGTATCATCCAAACGCTTCTTGAACTCTGTCAGGCTTGGTGCTGTGATCACTTCCCTGGGTAACCTGTTCCAGTGCCCAACCACCCTCTGGGTGAAAAACCTTTTCCTGATATCTAACCTAAACCTCCTGTGACAGAACTTCAGGCCATTTCCTCAGGTTCTGTCACTGATCACCACAGAGAAGAGATCAGTGCCTGTCCCTCCTCTTCCCCTCTCGAAGAAGTTGTAACTGCAATGAGGTCTCCCCTCAGTCTTCTCTTCTCTTCTCCAGGCTGAACAGACCAAGTGCCCTCAGCCGCTCCTCACACAGCTTTTTCTCAAGGCCCTTCACCATCTTCGTTGCCCTCCTTTGGACACTCTCTAAGAGCTTAATGTCTTTCTTATATTGTGGCACCCAAAACTACCACAATATTCAAGGTGAGGCTGCCCCAGTGCAGAGCAGAGCGGGACAATCCCCTCCCTCAACCAGCTGGCTCCCCAGGACAGGGTTGGCCCTCTTGGTTGCCAGGGCACTGCTGACTCATATTCAACTTGCCATTGACCAGGACCCCCAGCTCCCTTTCCATGGCACTGCTTTCCACCATCTCATTCCCCAGTCTGTCTGTACATCCAGGGTTCCCCCATCCCAGGTGCAAAATCCAGCACTTTCCCTTGTTGAACTTCATCTGGTTGGTGATTTCCCACTCTTCTAATCTGTAGAGGTCTCTCTGCAGGGCTTCCCTGCCTTTGAGGGAGTCATCAGCTCCTCCCGGTTTTCTGTCATTTGCAAACTTGCTCAGTATCCCTTCCAGTCCTTTGTCCAGATCATTTATGATGTTGAAGAGCACAGGACCTAAGATGGAGCTCTGCAGAACCCTGCTAGTGGGAGGTCACCAGTCTGATGTTACCCCATTCCCTATTACCCTTCAAAAACTCACGGCAATATTTGCTATATTCAACTAGCAGCAACTTCTGTTTGACACAGAAAACACTTTCTAGTTAGCAAGGATTTGGTATATAAATAACAGGCCATGGTGAAGGTTGGGTTTTGTTGTGGAGTTAGTTTTTTTGGTTTTTTTTTACTTGTTTGTTTGGGTTTTTTTTTGCTTTAAATGCTCTATTGTCTAAAATTTAGACCCATAACAATCTTTCCTTTGCCAGGAGTCCTTCTGAAGTCAGTAGAATTATTTGTGATTTAAAAAAAATTTTCAGAGTAGGAAGAAGAATTAATCTGCTCCACCAGGTACTGCTAATAGTTGAAATAAACTCTTTCTCTGGCAGTGGGTTCAGTTAACCAGATGTTTGTTTTTATTAGGATCATCATCTTGCTTAGAGAACTGAATACTGCTTTTTCTTTGGCCTTCCTGCCAGAAGTTTACTTTCAGGGAGTTCACGCCCTCCCTCATTCTTACCTGCTGGAAGAATGGGAGTATCAAATTAAGCCCTACTGTGATTTACAAATGTGAAATAGGCAAGAGAAGAGATTCTCGCTCTTTTGCAGCTCCTGTTTTTACATCTAAGCCAACGAGCAAGAGAGATAAAATGTCAATATGCCCTTAAGGAAATTTGTCCTGATTTCCATTGCATAATGATTAATTTAATTCTCTGCATGAGTCTAAATACGTGGGAGTTAAATGAAAAGACCAATCCTGGAAATGTGCTGAGACACCAATATTATCCAGGTAATGGAAATTTTGCCCTCTTCTTTTTCTAGTTTGTCTAGAAGTTTTCTAGGACTTTGAAACACAGAAGATCCTTGACTTCATTTACCTTTTAAGAAAAATGTCCTATCTCCATCGAACTTCATAATATTTTTAAGGTTCTGAAGAGAACAATCTTCTACTTTTACCTTACTCACCCAGATTAAGGTATTGATCCAAATCAGTATTTCAGATATGGAGGGTTTGCCTCACACTCTCACATTTCAGAGCGAATTCAGTACTAATATGAATATCTCTATCTCTGTCTGAATTTCCATTGGGTCATGCATTAATTTTTGTAGATGTTTTCTGCCCATGTCATACCACTGGCATGATAAAATAAATATTTTGAGTCAAACCCTTAAACTGAAATAAACAAATAAACTGATGTACTCCACAGCGATAGGACCGTTTCCCACTGGTGTTTTGACTATATATTTCTTCTGAGTAAAACAAAAGATAAAAGGAAAGAATGCTAATTTTCCTTTATAAAATATCTTGATTTTTCAAATATTTTTTTAGTTCTTCTACTTCATTCTATTTCCCATGCTTAAAAAAACTGAACCCTTACAATCTATGGGTAGCAATAAAACCTTTGAGAAATATTTTTAATAAAAGAACAGTAGCCTGTGAAATGTGCTGCCGTGGTGTGCAGTAAGTATAGTGGTTCACCTTGAACACTTCTTTTATTGAATACTTTTGGGCAAGGATGTCTGATTGTGTATAAAAGCGTCTCATGTGTGGTATGGAGACCTTGTGTGCTCCTTCCTTCCTGCCCTTTTCCTCCTCCTCTTTTTATTCAAGGATGCAGCTGCCAGACACAGAGCTGTGCTCCTGTACAGTCTTCCCAGGAGGCCGTGTGAAATCAAGTTGCTCACTGTATGCCAGCATGGCTTTTGTTCCTTCGAAGGCAGAGCTAGGAGTCTGCTTCCACTGCCAAGAATGCAGGCAGGCTACACTGAAGAAAAAAAATCCCTCTATTTTATTCGCTGCACTGTTTCATCTTTTTAAGTAGCTGGCATCTGCAGCTGGTTGTGGCAGGGAAAACCTACAAACATCACACTTGATGTTAATAAATGTGTTTGCCATTAAGTGGCTGTTGTAATGCTCTGCTTGTTTGCCTTTCTATGTGCACTTTAATCCTTCACTGTAACACTACTGCTGCCTTGTAATTTGTCTCAGACATTTACATTGCTTGTTGCAGGTATACAAACCTCTGAGATCAAGTAACTGCTCAGACACTTGATAAAAGGATACGTTTAGCGTCTTCCCTGTTCTGTCTGCCAAATTCAAGCACAGCCTTGATGCATGGAATACAAACTGCCTTATAGTCACAGACCACATTTCACTTCTCCTTGACTCCTCACTGAATGGTACAAACCATTAAGGAGTTTATGTGAGATCTTTAGTGCAGCTGCTGGTTTTACCGGAGTCTAACGATGTCTCCTGTGACAGCTTTCTATCTCTCCAGAACAGCTGGAGCAGCTATTCCTAGAATCCTCTGAGTGAAGTCCATATTTCAAATAACTGAAAGAGGATCATATAACAGTGCTCTCAGCGGGATGGCAGCCATTATCTCCTCTGGAGCATGCCTGCTGTAGAGAGAGAAGGCATCTCAAAACAACACCTCTGCAGTTCTGTCAGCTGCTGGGGAGATGTTTGCAAACACGCGGAAGGGACAGCTCTCCTCCCCTCTCAAAACTACCTTCTCTTCTTTCTCCTCTGTGCAAAATGTGACAACTTGATAAAGGCAGGTTTGTCTTAGAGACTGACTGATGAAAGTGCTCAAAACAATTTGGACCCAATCTTGTACATGGAAGAGCACACAGGCTGGTCTCTGACACTCTGCCTTAGCAAACTGTCTCTTTTCAAACAAAACATACATAAGCTTAACTTTCAGGGACCTTAGCAGGACTTAAGCATATATTTGGTAAGATTAAGTGCTGTACTGAGCTGGGATGACTTGAGTGTGCAAGAGCCTGAATACAGTGATATGTATGAGAGAGGAGAGGAAATGAGAGGGAAGTCCTGCTCACTTTCGCTTCATTACGACTGGGCGAAGGTTATACTCTAGGAACTAGCAAAAGGAGAGATGGGAAGATGTGAGTCCTGTAAAGCTAATCTTTCATATGTGCTCCTGACTTTGGCTCTTCATGTAGTTAGAAGATATCATAGCAGGCAAGCATAAGTGGAAGCTAATGTTCTTTCTCATAAAAATGTCCTGGTTTTATTTAACAAAACAGAAGACAATACATTATGGTAGTTTCTTTTGTTGCCATCAGTCACAGTAAGCTTAGTGTTTTGGAGCTGTACTACAGTTTACAGAAGCTCTTATAAGAAATAAGAGCAGTTTTGATGGTTGCAAAGCAACATAACCAGGGTAACTGAAATTAAATTCCCTAGACTTGAAACTGAACACTTTTTCACATTCCAGACTGTGAACTGCCTTAACTTCCAGCATTATGATAACCTCACTTATTCTGTGTTGAAAGAAGACGTGCTTTTTGCAAAAGAATAAGCAGGTTTGCATTGCTCCTGTGTGCACTCTGCTCTGGCAGTCTTTTTTTTCAGCTGGAGTCACTTGCTTTTTTGTCAGGCTGGCCTCCAAGGCAGGGAACAGAGAGAGACTTTCTGTTTCTTTCAATTCAGTAACAGCAAAGAAGCTTTTCATAGTGAAGCACATGTAAGTTGTATGCTAAAGAGTGAATGAGTAGCTAAAAGACCTCAAGAATTACTAAAAATAACTTAATGACCTATGGATTAATAGTTTAGCAGTGCAAAACAGAAGTATAAAAAGAGAAAATAAGGCAGAGACTGCATTGTATTGTAAGAGTCGGGGCAGATCTACAACCCAATGGGAAATCAGGAAGCAAGGAAAGGAGGGAAGAAAATCCACTACAAAATTCTATGGATTCAGGCTTGCCTTATTTCTAGTTTCTTAGAAAATGTCTGAAGGCTAAGACAAATTCCTCAAGACTGCTTTTCTCCCTTGCACCAGAGAACAAACCAACAGCAAGGGCCCTCTCTGACAGCTGTAGGAATCGCTCAGAAAGATCTTTTTGTATTTCCACACCTTTAGCATTCCTCGTAAAGGAATCCCATCCTCTCTGGGATAAGACAGAGAGGACAGCTATCTCTAAGCATGACAGTGGTAAAGGCTCAAGGAGAGCTGACAATGAGAGAAGCATAACGGGTACAAAAGACCAGCATCCCCAGAATAAGGGGATTATGTGCTTTTGCTTCTTCTTTTCACCAAGGCAAACCTGAATTGAGCTCTCTGTTGCTATTATTTTCTCTTGCACTGATATGTTCTTCCAGATGTTACAGGCTCTTCAGCTTTACTGTCTGTCACCTGTCCTGTCTCGATGGCATGGCATGAAGATTTAATTTTCTCTTGGCTTATCTGAAGATCTGTAGATTGCAGTTAAGTAACTAGAACTGTTCTTGTGTATTCTGAGAGAAGGGAAAGAAGAATTTTGAGCAGTGTCCTCAGACCTCTGCACTTAAACCAGGCTTTGTCATTGAAGATTTTCTGACTGAGAATTTTCACTGTTCTAATTCAGTATTTCAAGACGTGAATGGTAGAAAGGGTATGTTTTGTAAGGTGTAATTATCTCTTTTTAGCAGTGAGCTCCTCAATGCTGCTTTGATTGTGATACCTCCACAACACCTGATTAAATCAAAGCCAGGTTAGAGCATTAGGATTAAGGACATAAATTAATTGTAATTACATCAGAGCCAGCCAAATTAGCAAGTCATCAGTAATATAAGCAATGCTAAATGGCATCTAATTCTGTATAATAATTAATTGGGTTCTTCCACTAAATAAGACCTGACACATTGGTCCTTTATCAATCCACTAAAGACTGGTTAGCCTTGGGTGCTTCTGACATGAAACAATTACAAAGGTTCAAATAAACCCCAACATGTTTTTCCCCATTTTCATTTTAAGCTCCGACACCTTGCATTTACATGCTTCTCCTAGTTTTCTATTAATTAGGTCCTACCACTCTTAGATTACTCTTGTTCTCTGTGCCTGTCATTCTGGACAGCCGATTGCTAAAATTATGCCGCTCACAGAGCTTGGAAAGAAAGAATCTAACAAGCTGGAAAGGGCAATCAGAAAATGACCAGTGCTGGTCATTTGATCAGAACAAGCATTCAGAGGAGTGCTGATTTCTGAGGCAATATCAAAGATAGGTAAATAAAGGTAAAGAGGAAACCTTCCTCTGGGTGGGTAAACATCAAGAAAGCAAGAAATTATTTTCTTATTTTATTATTCTAGAGAGTTATAATTCTAGAGGGACATTCAGATGTAGTCTAAGGAATTTAAAATAGCCCGGATAACAGTCCCCCCCTCTTCCCTTCCTCTTGACAGGGAACTATGTGAAAATTGGAATAAAACCTTAAGGGAAGTGATGGAATCATCAATACGTATTCTTCTGAGACCAGTCTAGAAAATAAACAATAGCAGACATCCTGTAGAGTACAGACTTTTTTGCAGGTATCTGGGCTAGCAGATCAATAGGTCTTTTTCATTTCAAACAGCAGCAGTTCTGTTCCACGTGTATTCTAGAGGTGCTGCTGTTGGCTTCTTGCTGGAAGTGATTTGTTTCTTGTTTGTGTGACAGAGGAAATGTGCTACCTAGTCTCTCAGAACTGTATGGTTGCCCTCCTGCCGCTCAAAAAGCATTCCAATTACAGATCCTTCACAAAGAAAAACATATTAGCTGTTCTGAAACCTTCAATGTAGTCTGACTAACCTTTGTTCAGGTCAGGATCTCAAAGGAAGCGGAGCAACCCCAAAACCACCTTTGTATTCTTCAGGTCCATTGACTTGCCAGGAAGTAGCTTGGCACTGCTCCTAACAGTCACGGAATATTTGGACAGCGTTTACTGTAATTCTGGGTGCTGTTCTAGTGTAAAAATTACATACCAGAGATCTTTACAACTTTTTTTCTGGTTGTATCCCAGACAATTGAGTTCATATGTTGCTTTTTGGATTGCAACTTTTAGTTTCAGTGCCACATGTAGTATTGGTGTTTTAGAAAACATTTTTTGGGTCTTAAACCCAGAATTCTATCCCTCCTGAGTGGTTTTGCTCATAAGAAGCTCAACAGAGCAATTTTTTGCTGTATCCATTTGCAAACCATTTACAAATATAGCAAGAGCTATATAAATCCAGGTTTGTATACTGTTTTATTACTCTGAACAATGCATTAGTTTTCTCTCTGACTGTATCTGGGTTTGGAGACAGCCAGTGCCAAGGTGTCACCTGCTGAACTCGGAACTCTGGAATGAGCTTCCTGCCCCACTGCTGTTGTGCTGAACGTGGCAAAGCTCACAGTTCTCTCTGCTTGCTCACAGAAATGTTTATCTCTGACAGAGATGATGTTAAAAAGGAAACTAGACCAGTAATGCAGAGATTCATGTAAAGTAGAGGGAGAAAGATCTGGAATCATATAGGATGCAGGGAACAGCACCTGCAAACCACATTGAGAGTGCATGAGTTAGTACTTCTGAGACCAGTAGCCTGAGCGGATTTGTGACAAGTGCTGTGGATATAGCACATTCTTCACCAGCTCTGCAAAGGCATAGGTTTTAGACAGGTAGTCATTTTACAAACACTGGGAATGGTTAAAATCATTGCTTCTAACCTACAGCTTGCTTTTTTCTGTCAGTCACATAAGGTGAGTTTACCCTTTGCGTCTGACTGCACTGAATGAGATTTGGGAGCACTCACACATTCTTTTCTTTCAGTTAAGCAGCAAGAGAAAGGGGGGAAAAATGGATTGAAACTGAGAAGTAATTAGGACAGCAAATTCAGCTCCAGAGAGGACACTTGAATATGCCCTTATGTGCATTTTTGAATGAGGTGCTGCGTCAAGAGGCTTAACATGGTGTGCAAAGTTAACTGTCCATATGACTTTATGGCTCAGAGACTTTGTGTTTTGCAGATGTAAAACCAAAGGCCAATATTCTTCTGCATGGCTCTTTATTGTCATATGTGTCTAAAAGTGTCATCTCTAAAGATAAAAATGGTGCCTCTGACTTTTAGCGTAATTTAAACAGCTGACTATCAACTATATCTCCTTCTGCTTTTTCACAGAATTTTTTCCTTACCTTTCAAAACAGTTAACAGAGATTTGCTGGGGGAAATAAACAGAACTGAAAAAATACTTCCTGTAATAATTTTTCTCTTGTCCAGAATCTGACATTTTCTATTCAGCGTCTGTATTTAAAACTAACATTCGACTAGTTTTATTTTAAAACATTTCTGATGCATTTAATCTTTTTCCTCTTAATTTTTTTTAAACATAACTCACAGTTGTTGTGCTTTTTCTGTAATATTCCCTATAGAAAAGTCCTCTTCATGTTCACTTATGCTATAACAATACAGGGTACCTTTTTAATGCATTTGCATTTGTCAGATGTTCTGAATTCAAGAAAAATGGTAGCCAGGGTGAGACCTGCTCCTATTTGTTCTACAAAATTTGCTGCAAGGATTTCTTGCCTCTGAATTCATCTAAGAGCACCCTACTTTTAAAACCTGCCAGTGCTGGTTCTGCATGAAGTAGAGCCAATATTATGGGATTTTTATAAATGAAACCCAGTGACATTCATAGCCCTGTAATCAATTACTTGGTCACTTGGCCAAAGATCTGTTGTACTGTAAATGTTTATAAATTCAGAGTGCCTCAAGGCCTGCATAATCATTTGGCATACACCATTTGGTCCACAAGTGTAGCGTGGCCTTGCTTACACAACACACTCATGATGGCAATTGGTAGCAGCACACTGCAGTGCTCACGGGGTAATGGAAACAGGGAATTTAGTCCTGGGTATGGCAGAAGAGGTGATTAATCTGAGACTTTTAACCAAAATGTTTTCTACTGAAATATATGTTCCTATGGAAACAAGTGAATGAATAGACATGGAAATAAGTGCAGAAACAGACACACCTGCAGTAAAAAGTATATTTTATGTATTTTATAAAAAGTCTAAAAAGGTTGATCATATTAGTTGCAAAACCGAATGCCCTGTGTTAAAATATGAGACATGTTATAGCACACATGTTCAGAAAACATAATATGAAAGGGATAAAAATGTTCAGCTGTGCTACAGAGCACCAAAGAGAGAGGAAAGTAGACAAAAATCAGCAGTAAAGAAGATTCTGCCTCTAAATCAGATTTGTTAGGGCTCCTTTTGCTTGCTAGCTGCCTCTTAATTTCCAGTGCTAAGCTGCCATGAGTGTTGTCTCACAACTACTTGCAAAATGAAGAAAAGGTTTGTTGTGTTCAAACTACCTGTGTGGCAAGTTCTCAAAATCTTCTGTCCCATAAAGCTCCAAAACTGAAAGCAATTACTTTTTAAAACTCTTGCTTTTTAGAATTCGTCTCTTGATATTTTGTCACTTGACTACTCCTTATTGACGTGTAAAGTTACCAGTATTGCTCTCGTTAGTCAAAAAACAAGCAAAGTGAACAAGTTATAGATGGAAAATAGAAAGAAAATAAATGCATAAAATATACAGTTTTCTTTGCCTAATATAGATGTGGACAGATGAAAATCTAGATGACTTCTCTGAGGACAAATCAGTAAGGAAGACGTAGACGGCTTAATCAGAAAAGCTTACAAGTGTCCTCCCAGTGAGGAACCATTCTTGCTGAAAGCAATTGCAAAATATTTATTAGGGTTTCTGGCTCTGGTTTGAAAAAGCAGACCAGAGCTGGATCACTCTGTTCTGGGTAGTCGGTGTGTGGCAATGAAGCTGTGTCTGGAGGTGGTACAGTGTACAGGGTAGTGATGCTTAGGAAGGGTTCATTAGGGCAGGATGTCTGCACCAAGCATTATCCCTTATGTCTGGGAAACTTCTGTGTTTGCTAGGCAAGCTCTTATGTTTTTCATAAATTGGTTTAGGAGAGCAAGTCAACAACTTATTGTCCCATAATCAGAAGAAAGCAAAGGTCTCTTAAAACAAATTGTTTTATACAGATGAGAATCAGAAATTCTAACACATTATTGGCTTACCTCTGTCATCTTGTGAATGCTTTGCCCTCAGGTACATCCTGATGGTCCAGACAAACTAGATGATTTCAAACAATTGCATTGTAATGAAAAGATATTCAGAAATTTTGAAATTAGTGTGAACTCAGCTGATTTGAAGTATCACACCCTCAAGCATTAGTTCCTTTTAAGCTCTCTTCCTGTTAGGGCCAACCAGCTCCTGTTGGAGTTCAGCTGAGCTGAAGCACAAGAACTGGTTTCACAGAGTGGTGGTAGTAGGAAGTACAGAGTGTTTGATTGCTTGATCAGAATTTCTAACAAATTGAATGATCCTACTAATGTGACCTGGGGCATCAACTATTGAATGCAGAGAAAAAAACTAAGGTCTGAAAACCAGATTTTTAAAGGTATGACACTTTCAAAGACAGGATTTGCAGGAGGGACTTTGATTTAGCACTCTACAAACTAACTTGCAAATAACTGACATAAAGTCAAAAGCTTAGACCCAGAGCCTCAAGGGGCTTCAAATACTTGAATACTGACTTCTGACTGAACTCATATCACTCAACCCATGGGTACAATCTCTCCTCTACCATATCCCAGATGTCTTGTTTTTCCTAGATGTGTGTAGTGAATGTGCTACTTCTACTCATACCTAGAACCTTCTCCATCTTTTTGAAAATGGAAATACAAGGGTCTACCTTATTGTTTACCCATTCAAGGTCCTCAAACTGTGCTTTTCTCTGCCTACATGCCAACAAGGTTGCTTGTTAAAAGCACTGAACAAAACGAACATGTGCTCTTAGGAAGGAATTCCAGGCAAAAGAGGGAAGTAATGTTCCCTTCCACTCAAAAACACACTGAAAGAAGGAGCTGATGGCTGTACCCTTTTATACAGGGCTAAAAAAGCGGGTAAAAACTACTGGGTAAAATGGATGAAGAATTGGTGTACTCTGAGTTCTGTGGGGATTGTACATTTTCTAAGTAAGGTAAAGCAGATTGTGGAATATAATCTGATTTGTGTTATTTTTCTTGGGATCTAAGTAGGAGATTAGGTAGTTTACCTGATAGCCGCTATGAGTTTTGACAGTGCTATCAAAAACTAAGTGTTTATCTGCTTGTCCAGAGTTTAAAGGAAACTTTGGTGTTTTGAAATATATTTGTCACTAAAGTTAGATTAGGATTGAAGGGGTTTTAACTTGCTGTTTTGGTTTGTGGTGGTTTTTTTAATATATGCATCCAACAAACAGCTGGGTTTTTTTACATATGCATCCAACAAAAGCCCCCTTCACATGGGGCTTTTATGCACTTCAGCTATTGTTTTTTGTAGGTAGTACGCTTGTATGTGCTTAAGTCTTTGAAAACCACACCTAGAACCTCTAAAAACCTGTCCTTCAAAATGCCAAGACGGTTTTGGTAAAGAGGATTCCAGTTCCTGGTCAAATGAACAAATATAATCCCTGGAATTTACAGCACATAACACCTTCTGCTTTACCTTTGCTAAGCACTCTATTCCTCCATGGTTACTTTCTTTTTGTACTGTGCACAAGCACTGGAATTTAATTGTGAATACTTTGGTGCATGAGGAAAAAAATACTCGCTTGTCATTAGCTGCAGAACTTGAAGAAATCATCTGTAACTTAATAATCATTCTGCAAATAATGTAGAGTCACTTTAGTACATATGTGTCCAAGTTTCATGATAATTCCTGCATAAAGAAGTAGAGCATCAAAGCTTGAGGTTACTGTGGCTCAGTATATTTTATTCCAGTGTTAAATACCTGTCCTCTTGGTAGTAGAAGCCTGTTTCTTGACATCAAACTGTGCCTAGACTAGCACAAACAGCTAGTACTGGGAGGAATAACAGTAGTGTCCTCTGATCCAACCTTAGGAGGCCTGGGCAAATTGCCACAGATTACATTTTAGCAAGCCAGGTGATAAAAAAATGTTTTTTCAGGTCTGCTGTTTCTGAACTTTGGCAGTTATTGTCCTGCTCTTAACAGTGAAATGGAAAAAGCTTGTTATTCTAACACTTTCATTTCAGGTGCCTTTCTTTTCATTGCCATGGAAATTACAGCTATGAGCAGTACCACTGGAGGGGGGGAGGGAGGAGGAAATGCATATTTCTGAATTTCAAATGGCTCTTAAATTACACTATTTCAAGAAATTTCTCTCTTTGGTTCAACACACATTTATTTTATACATGCTAAGAGAGATACTACATTAATGTAAATAATTACTATGCATAGCTAACACCGTTTTACACTTATCCTTACTTTGAATCCTTGTCCGTATGGTTATCTTAAAATGTTTTGCAACCCTAACTACATTTCACAACACCTGAGACATTTGGGGCACACTTTTATAGAAGCTCAGTTAAAGTGAGTTGGTCAGATTTTGATAGACAGTCAGTAGAAAATAAAGACTAGAATCCTTCAGTCCTCATTCTCTGCTCTAGCCATTAAATTATCTTCTTTGTGGCAATTTTATTTCACAAGACAGCATATATTTGAAAACTTTAAAATCTAGGTTTTCTAAATAAATTAGTAAAATTTTACTTAATACGTGTGGTGTTGGAAGGGATGAATCATGGTTTGAAGACACTGTATTGTTGAGCTTTTCCCCTCGTTATTAATATTCTCATTTATTTTCTAAATAAATTAGTAAAATTTTACTTAATACGTGTGGTGTTGGAAGGGATGAATCATGGTTTGAAGACACTGTATTGTTGAGCTTTTCCCCTCGTTATTAATATTCTCATTTATTTTCTAAATAAATTAGTAAAATTTTACTTAATACATGTGGTGTTGGAAGGGATGAATCATGGTTTGAAGACACTGTATTGTTGAGCTTTTCCCCTCGTTATTAATATTCTCATGGGAAAGGCTTGCCTCATACATATTCAGATGTGCCTCATAGAATCACAGAATTGTTTAGATTGGAAAATACCTCTAAGATTATCAAGTCCTATTCACCTAACAGTGCCAAATCCACCACCAAACCATGTCTCTAAGTGCTACTTCTGCACATCTTTTAAATACCTCCAGGGATGGTGATTCCACCACTTTCCTAGACATCCTGTTCCAATGCTTGACAACCCTTTTGGTGAAAAACTTTTCCTTAATATCAAATCTGAGCCTCCCCAGCACAACTTGAGGCTGTTTTCTCTTGTCCTATCTCTGTTATTTGGAAGAAGAGACCAACACCCACCCCATTACACCCTCTTTTCAGGTAGTCGTAGAGAGTGATAGTGTCTCCCCTGAGCTTTCTTTTCTGTAGCACTGCCAGCTGTTGTGACCCAAGGGCAAGACCCAGCACTTGGTCTTGTTGAATCTCACACAATTGGCCTTGGCCCATTGATCCAGCCTGTCCAGATTCCTCTGCAGAGCCTTTGTACCCTCCAGCAAATCAACACTCTTCCCCAGTTTAGTGTTGCCTGCAAACTGATTGAGAGTGCACTTGATCCCCTCATCCAGATTGTAGATAAAGATATGAAACAGGACTGGACCCAGTACTGAGCCCTGGGGAACACCACTGGTGACCATACATCAGCTGGATTTAACTCCACTCACCACCACCCTCTGGGCCCGGCCATCCAGACTGTCTTTTATTCAGTGAACAGTGCACTTGTCCAAGCCATGAGCGGACAATTTCTCCTGAAGAATCCTGTGGGAGACTCTGTTTTACTAAGGGTGAGGTAGACAATATCTGCAGCTTTTCCCTAATCCACAAAGTAGGTTATTTTGTCATAGAAGGAGATCAGGTTGGTCAGGAAGGACCTTTCTTTCGTGAACTCGTGCTGGCTGGACCTGATGCCCTGGTTGCTGTGTATATGCCATGTGATGGCAATCAAGGTGATCTGCTCCTGAAACACATACAGTCATTGAATGTAAACCACATTTTTCTTCTGCCCTTTGTGCACCCTTCTTGATTTGTACTTAATTGTTTACAACAACAAGTTTTAAAATTGTCCCTGGCAAATTGAGATTATAAACAGAAGTAAAAACTGCACGGACATGTTATCTATTGGGTCGATCTTTCACTTTCTATATGGGATATCTCTCCTAAAATATGATAGAACCTGGTCCTGTGGGAGTCTTTTGTTCCCTGCTGGAAAAGGAATTTGAACTGTTGGGGTTTTACTATGTGTTTATATGCCTATAACAAGATGAAATGTAAGAAAGAGGGAATCCCACTAAAAAATCCTTTTGGATGCATTTTTGTTTCATGAACTATTGAAGTGAATGAGACGGGAGGGGAAGCTTTCAGATTTGGGGAAAGACATTCACGTAGTTAAAGAGTTGAGATAGATTTCAGGAAATTTGCTGTCTGTTCCTGCTTCCTGGAACTGTAGACTTGGGAAAGTGACTTCATCTGTATAAGCCTCTGCTTCTAGTGTATGAAATGCAGATAACCTCTTCTTTTGTCTGTCTTGCCTATTTTGTGTCTAAACTTACTGAGGAAGAGACACTTACGTTACATGTTTTCTGAGGACAGACTCTTCAGTAGGGTCCTAATCTCACCCAGGTTCTCTGAGTGTCTCTGGTTGTGACAAAAATAAAAAATCTCCAAATATCTGTAGGGCTACACATTGTGTTTCATAGCTGACTGTGTTACTGTTGCAAGGGCAGAAACAGACAGTGTAGTTACTTTTGGAGGCTGCATAGGAATCCTGACACATTAGGTGTCTAATTTCTTTCACTCGTGAGTTTGAAGACCTTCCATTTTTTATGAAAACTAGGTTGAAATGGAGAACTGCATCCTTTGTACACACACACATCATTTCACTCCCTAGCTAGGTTTTCCCCAGGTTAGGAACTTTTAGGAATCTCCCTGCTTCTCTTTATGATAAGGTGCATAGCTGACATTAACATTAATGAGAACTGCATGTGCACTCGGAGGAGAGAATCCATGCCTCTGGGCATATTTAATTGCTATCAGACCAAGACTACTTCTGCATAACATAGGGTATGCATAGAACATGATAATGAAACTGAGAGGCAAAGGGCTTGTTTAGGAAGGCGTGTATTCTGCTCTGCGGGGAAGCTCTGCAGAACTCGAAAAACTCTGCCAACATGGAGAGAAACATAGATGGCATGCAGGAGGAAATGTCATATTTGGGGAGCATATAGGCTGCAGTGTGTCTGAAACTGATAGTTTGGATTATCTTTGTAGTATACAATCAAGACATGCTGCTGAGAACGATTAGCTGTAGAAGCAAGATGCTAACTTTTTTCTTTAAATCTCTTTTCTTTCCTGCATGAGACTTGGAGGTTGCTGTGTTGCCTCTGACTTTCCAGCGACCTTGCTTTAGGTTGTAGTGAAGAGGAATAAAGCGAGTGAAGGCAAGATTAAAAGGCGTATCATTATATTTGAGGGAGTGGAAATTGAGTGCTAGGAAAGTGCAGAAGGGTCCAGTGCCTGTGCTTCAGTCCTATCTCTGACTTCCTCTGTAAGTAGTTTGATTCGCATTAGATTTTACTCTTCAGAATAAAGAAAAAATTTATAAGTTTCTTTTTATTTTTTCTATCCCAGAAAGTACTGAGTAACTTTCTACAAATAAAGACTGAATATAAACATATGATTAGCAGCAAAAATTCAAGCAGCTTATTGACTTCACGTACTGAGGGAGATGGTTTCTTTGGGAATACTAATTTGTCTAAAATATTTTTCTGGATAAAAGCCAGGGTGTTGAACTAAAGAGTTAGGGACAGTTCTTCTGGATGACTGCATTATAGTGCCTGTGTGCTAAGGATGAGTATACCCTGAAGGTATTGTGCCATACTGAGTTTCTCCTGAAGCCATCTGAAGTTAAGCACTTCATTAGATAAAAAGACGGAACATTGTACAATAAAGTTGAACACACAGAAATTAATATAACTTGATCTAAAGCATATCAAAAATTTCTCTCTCATTTAGAAAGGTTGGGCCACCTCTTATGTGGTACAAAGCTATCCTAACAGTAACATATTTACCTATAAAGAAAAGAGAGGGATCTTTCAGCTATGCTGAGTGTTTTGGCCCCAGTATACTGCCCTGGGGTTTTTCTACAAGTAGGAAGAGAAAGACGTGACTGTGGTCACTCTGAAAACTGTAAGGCCAATGGTCATTGATACTAGTTAGAGAAATCTAGTTAGAGAAACCTTTTGGAAGCTGTAATTTATACCATTTATGTTCAATGCACACTTAATCTATGAAGTGAAGGAAAACGAAGACAATTTAGATCCATTCATCCATAAAATAGGTCACCAAAGAGCTGGTTTAATATGGCACTAGTAAGAGCATAGTTGTGATGAGATAATGCTGGACTGTGATCAAATGAATGTATATTCTTTCATGTAAACAATGGAAGAGGCTTTTAGTGGAATTTCATAAAAAAAAAGTCATTGGATCAATGAGCCAGTTTCTACAGCATTTAATGAAGATTCTATTTAATATTGGGAATGGAAGTCTGCATATGCCTGTAGCTGATTTCTAATTAAAGAATAGAAGGTTCAGCTGAAGAGTAGTACTAAGAAACGTGCATTCAAAGCATTAGGAATAGCCTACTCATTTAGTGATGCATTATTACGCTTCTTTCTCTTGGATATCTTCTAGTTTTCTGAAGTTAAATATGATACATATGGGAAATAGATTGAAGTACATTAATTGCCTTATTCATCACGTCATTAAAGTTATAGGTCTTGCTGCAGACTAGCTGCAATGTCTTATTGTGTTTCTGGTACACATCATTAATAAAAGCACTCCTGCCAGTGGTATGCAAAATGTACTTTCTAAATAACTGTACAGTGATTTGGGGCTCACTTATGCAACATATTGCTACAAACTATTGTAATACCCCTGGCACTTGCTTAAACTCATTGGGCTAGTGATGGAATTAATGAGACTGGTGCTGCTGCAGTATGCTGAGCACGCTCAGCTCCTCCGATGCTCTTTGTCTGCAGCGAGGCTCTTGTCTTTCAGAGCTGGCTGCCGCTCTGTCTCCAGGGCTGAGCCTAGGATCAGATAATGAACAGCATATCAGTGCAGCAGAGGGGGTAGGGGGTGATGGGAGAAGACTTATTATTCCTTCACTCTCAAACAAAACAAAATCATTGAACTGTCAGGGTCATTAAGGACCCTGGGGTTGTCATGGAAACGACCTTTGGGGGTTTATGGCTGTTAATGCATGAGTGACTGTCTGTATTATATGAGTGTGGAAGGGGTCACCGTTTTCTTGGTGGCTTCTAAAAAAAGCTGGATTGGATGGCTAATGTTCAGAAAGGAATCTCTGTGCTCTGTGGTGTGACTAACTATTTTGAATATAGCAGACTTTGAAGGGGGAGGCGGGAATAAAAAGCTTTAATGACAAATATTTAGACAGAAACATAATTACTCTTGAATTTTGTTTCAGTAGCAATGCAACTTTATTTCCAAGTGTCAGGAAATAATGTCAGACTCCCTTATCTTTTTAGGATGTTGAAAAAAAACCTGAAAGCAAATGATTTTGCTTCGGATGATTTCAGGATAGCAATACAGATAGGGAATGACAATAGGGAAATGACAATAAATTTTAGAGCTATCACAGCCAGAGAAAAAACATATTAATGTACACAGCTAATAATATCTTCCTCATCCTCATACAGGCTTTCTGTATGACCTTGGGCACATCATTTAACTGTTGTCCTGTTCAAGTCAGTGCAAACCATCAATTGACTTCAAATTTGTAATAACATTTGTTGAAAATTAAGGACATTGGATTTTAAGAACGTGAGTTTAAGGCTATAACTACGCAGAAAGAAAAGTTACGGTAAAAGTACACCAAAGATCAATTTTGCCTAACTTTTTACGCTCTCAACTGGAAGTCATCCTGGAATTTTGCTTTATCAGCCACTTTCTGCTGGCTGATTAACAAATAGGTGGTTATACTTCAGTTTTCAGTAGAGACTACAGCACTTGTCTCCATATGAAGAGATAAAAGGAGGGGGAGGGGGAGACAAAGAGGCAGCAAAGCAGGGATAATATTAATGATTCGCTTTATAGGCAGTGAGGAAATACCATCAGAAGCCAGAAATACTGAAGATGAGGAATATTTGGTAGCATTTTTTTTAAAATTGTATGGAACTTAGTATCTATTCAGTTTGATTTTTCAGCTCTTCATTTTGGCAAAAAGTTCTGTGTTTATAGTATATTGACAAAGGGGCTGGATCCTTCTCCCCCCTTTCTCCCTTTCTACCTGCTTCCAACTGTGCTCGCCCCCAGCCCCTGACTATTTAGAGAAATGACTGTGATTGCCAGATTAAAAATGGAGGTAGAATTTTACTTAACCCGTGTTGTAGAGGAGGAAGCCTAGGTTTGGCTGTTCTGCATTAAGTATCCTCGATTTCACAGATTTTATTTTTTTTTAGGTTTTCTTAGGAAAATCACATCATCTTTCTTGACCCTCGCCTTTTGTCTGTAAAGGAGGAATAGTCACACTTTTGTATTTCATATATTCCTTGCTATAAAGATCATAACACACTCAGGTGATCCATCAGAAGGGCTGCATAAATATCTCTGACAGCACAGTCAATAGCAGGATGTTAAACACAGGCACTTCATAGCCTATAGCTGATCTTCCCTCCTATTTGTGCAGCCCCAGAAGTTTCTTAGAGTGATCAGGCAGAGCAAATACAATGACAAAGTTGCTGAAGAACACAGTCTTATTAGTTGCATCGGTGTGTTTGATGTATTTCAGAAATTCTGCTTTCTTGTAATTGTCCTAGTTACAGCACATCTTTGTTAAATAGATTAGGAAGATAAAAGAATGTCATTGTATCTGACTGTGGTCAAACTGGAGTAGTTAAAAAAGGAACTGTTTTTCTATATGTTGGTGCTTGTGTAGAAAATATTTAATTCAGCTAAGAGAAAAACATGTCTGGCCAGAGTCTTACTAAACTTTCATTCACTGGACTCTTTAGGGATCTCTATATGTCAAATATATTCCCAGCCTAAGACCAGTTTCAGAAATAAATTTGTCTGTACTAGATAGACTGAAAAATTTTGATGCCCATAAATCTTATTAGATAACTAATTTTTTATTTCATTTGTTGAGAATCTCTTAGTTTCCAGGTATTAGAAATCACTTAGAATCTAGACTCCCTTCTAACACATTTTATCTCTTATAAACCCGAATCTGGAAAGAAACACAGACATAAACAGTCAGTGAAATATTCAGAGAATCACAGAGAATGAAGGGGAAGATTAGAAGGGACTACTGTGGGTCACCTGGCCCCACCTCCCCGCTCAAGCAGGGTCATCCTAGAGCACGTTGTGTAGGATTTCATCCAGGCAGTTTGACTCCACAACCTCTCAGGGCAGTCTGTTTCAGTGTGTGGTCACCCACACAGTAAGAAGTTCTTCCTCATGTTCAAGTGGAACTTCCTGTGCATCAGTTTCTGCCCGTTGCTTCTTGTCTTATTCTTTTGTTCACTATTCTACAAGTTGCCATATATTTCAATGTACCGATTTTCTGCAACCTCCCTCTGTTCCTGCTGGTTTGGATATATGTTGTACCTTTCAACACAATAGTTCAGAACATAGTATATTGCAAGACTTGTTTTGCTTTTCTTTTTTCGGTAATGTTTTCCACTCAGATTCTAGTTCAGTCAGAGTTTCAGTAAAGGACTCAACAATGATAAAATTAGAGGAAAAATTATTTAGAGCCACAGCTATCACTGATGTAAACTGGGCTAACTCCCTCAGTTTCTCCTGAACTGTGCTCATTTACACCAGTTTAGGATCATCATTGTTATTGCACTGCAGGGGTTGACCTTGGCTGGATGCCAGGTGTGCACCAAGCCTCTCTATGACTCCCCTCCTCAACAGAAGCAAAGGAAAACAAAAGATTTATTCTCTGTTCCCATCAGCTGACAATGTACAGCCACTTCCCAGGAAGCAGAGTTCAGCATGTATAGTGGTGGTTCCGGACGACAAATGTAAAAAGGAAAGCCTCACCACCTCCTTCTTTCTGTCAGCTTTTATTGCTGAGCAGGCATATGGTATGAAACATCCCTTTGGTCATTTTGGGTTGGCTGTCCTGGATATGTTTCCTCCCAAGACCCTGCCCACCCCCAGCCTGTTGGTGAGGGGTAAATGCGGGAAGAGACAGCCCTGACGCTGTGTGAACACTGCTCAGCAGCAGCCAAAACACTGGAGTGTTAGAAACACTTTTCTAGTTACCAATGCAGCACAGCTCTGTGAGGGCTGCTGTGGCGTAAATGAACTCCATCTCAGCCAGACCCAATACATGCACTTTCATGGCAGCCCAAGGGGAACTTAGTGCAGGAGTACCATACAAACCAACCAGGATGAAAAGAGATGATATTAATTTTCTTTCTTGGTCTAAAGGGATTACTTTTGTAATTACACCAAGTTCTGAAATGACCTTAGATTTGTTCAGTGCCAGGGAATCTGAATTTACATCAGATGCTGCATAATTCATATGGCATGGACAGCAATTATGAGTTAATTGAGGGGTGTAATGTTTAAAAAAAGACACATTATGAGAACATCAGGAATGTCGGAATGAAAAAAGGCTCCTCAGCCCATTGAGGCTCATTTTTTTAAAATATTATTTTCTTTAAAATTATACTGTCTTTTGAAGGACATGAGAGAACCCTATGCTCCCTGCTTCTGCCCCATTTCTTGTTTAGGAAGCATCTGAGATGTTAATTTTTTTTGGAATAAGTAGTTCTGATGAAATTATTCCTTTCCATTTTACCCACTGTTCTAAAATGTGTGCTTGATTATCTCTCAACAGCAACCATAATCTTAAAATCAGATATACTTCAGTTAATACAGTCCTCTTGATCCTTTCTCACCTTTCAGATTATAGGGATTAAGTACTATAAACTATCTATGCTGTCGTTGCTTTTGTTCCTACAGTCAACAGAGTCAACGCTTCTCTGTACCTTCTCACATGTATAATACCTACTTTTGTGAAGCTAGCTTGAATGGTTCACTGGTAATCTGAACAGAGTTTCTGGCCTGTTTCCATGCCTTTGAATAATGAGGACATTTAACACCGTTAAGAAAATATTTGTGTTTTGCATTTCAAGTGTTACTGTGCGGACACTAACTATAGAGGAAATCCACCTCACCTACACAAAGCCAATGTCATCAGGCTTTCAAAGAAACTCTTAGTGGAGGCAGGGAGATGAAATTCAAATATCCCAATCTATAAGCAGGTCACAACAGGAACAAAGGATCTTCACATCTGTTATTTCATTCTTGAGGCTAGAAAAAAGGTTGGGGCTGCTACTGGGCTGCTCCCTAGGATTCCTTCCTTAAGTTGCCTCCCTACTGCCCCTGCCATGCCAATTTGCTCAGGTGTCTGAAATAAGGTTCCCACTTGTAGCATGCAGGATGAACAAATTCACATAATTTGCAGATCATAATATCCTATGCTGCTCACTGATAGGAAAGGCTTTGTTTTCATATTAACCCTCTGAACCTACTATTTGAAAAAAACATCACTCTTGACAGCTAAAAATAAGTGCACACTTCTTTTTAAACTTGGATATGTGGCAGAGTCATTTTTTGTCTGGACTAGAAGTGGACTGAGTCCATTTCAAAAATTACCTGTCACTTTTCAAAGAGAATTTTGATTTTGAATTTAAATTTGTATTGAAAATATTCACTGAAAAGAATAAGGACCAAAACATTGTTTGGTAATTTCAGCAGGTTTTTTTCAAAAGTCCATTTTAAAACCTGTGAAGTAGTAATTGATGTCATATTCAACAAATAACTTATCTTTTCAGCAATGGAATATACAAGTATAAGAATTTGCTTAATAATTTAAATGACTTTTAATCTAAAATACATGAGATACACTGAAAATCGAGGGTAAATTTGGGAGAATAAATCAGTGACAGGGAAAACAAAGTGTCTAAATTGCATGTATGAGTTACCTGGTATATAAACCATTGCCTCCCTTGTATCTGGGCACTGTATGTGTACATGTCACAGTATCTGAGGCAGCAAAAAATAAGTATCTGTTTTTACCAGAAGAATTGTTGGATGTGCATGGAAGACTCAAGAGCTGAGGACCAAAGGAGAGAGGAGGCACCTCAATTAGCTTAATTTCATAGTATAACCACGTCACACACATGGATAATTATTTCATCACTATTAGTGATCCGTGCATAAAAAAAGGTCAGTGTCAGCTGCCTGAAACACTAGTGAGTCCACTCTCACTTATTGTCAGCGCAATTGCCCAGGACTGTTCATGAGGAGTTGCTTTCTTACCTTATTTCTGTGAGCCCTCAAAATCCTCTTCACTCATATTATCCTGAAAAAAAATTATTTAGGACTCAATGTTCTTACTGTACTCTTCATTTTCAGAGTCATCCATAGAAATTCTAAAGGCTGCCTATTTTAGTTCAAAGGCCCCAGGCATCCTTCTGCCTACCTTTTTTCTCCCTAACACAAGTATTTTCTTTCCTGTTGTTCCCTTTTGTACAGTACCTATTTCTTACTAAGATTTTTATCTAAACTCAACCCTTGGTTCCCAGATTTCTCTAATAGCTTGTCTGAAGACAAGGGAAATGTGGTAGTTCTAATCCTTCTGGCCTTCAGTACAGTATTTGGTGCCACATGGGAAACTATTGGTGAAAGCAGGCAAGGTGGGGATTAGTGCAAGAACTATAAAGTGGATAAGGCACTGGCTAAAAAGACCTGACAGAGGGTTGTGCTGAAGAGGGAAGGCTAGGCAGTTAGGTCCTCAAGGACTACTCTTAGGACTAATATTAATATTTCTATTTGTTGACCTGGGCACAGAAAATAGATGTAAGCTAATTACACTTGATGAGAGGTGGATAAAGGAGGCATTGCCCACAAGCAGGAGGTTAAGAATGTCACAAAAGGACTGGATGCTGCTCTGTATTACTAGAGGTGGGATTTAATTTAATGTTTGAATTCTAAGACAACAGTTCGTACTGTGACAACGGGGAAGGCAAAATTCTGGGCCTTTTAGTTCAGCTGTGAATCACCAGTGCAAAACAATTGTGGAAATAGTGTGATCTGAGGGTGTGTCTGGTAAAATAATTAATATAGGCAAGCATTGATAGTGTTGAAGTAAGATTCCTTTTGGAATGATGAGTACATCGGTCTCTTAGACAAGAAACATGATTTCAAGGTGTAACAGAAAAGGTTTGCTGGGATGAACAAGGAAACTTACATACTACTCCATGAAAGAAGAAAAAATCTTAATTTGTTTAGCCTAATATAATGCTCTTTTTTCTACAAGGAAAGTCTAGAAAAGAAAAAGGACTATTTGTCTTTAGAGAGAATACTGATACAAATAGAACTGGGCATCATATGTTATAGAAATTAGAAGGACTGCTCTGAAGCAGTTGTCCTAGCATAAAAGGAGTTGAGGAACTTCGGTGTCTTTTAAATGAGACTGGATACCTTGATTAACTCTGAAAAAAAAGTCCCTTCCTGCTTAAGATCAGTAATATAACATCATCCTACTAACACAAAGACTAATTGATGAAGTCATCAGGAGGATTAGCAAACTAAAACTTTACATTTCTGTGTAGCTTTCCTTTCCTAGAGGGGGCTTGAGTTCAAAGGGAATAAGAGACATAATTTACAGCTGTAGTTAAGGTGTAGCTCAAATAGATCCACTGTCTTACATGCCCTGTTATAGTAATAAGAAAGCAAAGGGGAATGAGAGAAGGAATGAAGGTTAGACTTTGAAAAGTCATTTAGAACACATATTCTAATTAGTGTGCTAAGTTTATATTATTTATTGGGGGTTTTTTGTTGCTGTTGTTATTATTGTGTGACTTAGAATGCCAGTCATGCATCATGCATATCTACAGAACAAAAAAACCCCAGGGAAAATATTTAGTAAATATGAGAAAGTGCAAATTGTTTTCTTTTAATAAATATAGTAGAGAGGTAATCAATTTTTTTAAATTGTATCTGTTTTGTTCTAAGTAGTAGTTTATGTCTTATACTTAAAGCTTCCAGCTCTTGTCAGGTCCTCTCTGAGTAGTTGTTCTCTGGAGCTGACACGTTGATGCTTTCAGTCTTGACTAGTACCAGAGATTGGATAAGCCTGACTAGCCTGACATGTTTAATAACCATATTTGTACAGCACCAGCCCAGATGGTTCTTGCATCATAGAAATGTCATTTTTCAGTTTATTTCAGTGATGAAATTTGAACATTTCAGTTTAGTTTTCTATTTATAGACTGTGAAGAAGGCTGAAAATGGTGGATAGATAAATAAAAGATTAGTAACAAAAAGTTGCTAGTTTTCTCTTCTAAATTAGTGGCTCTGATAATGATTTGGGAGATCTTGAAGGGTGGCGAGAGTTGCTAAGAGTCTTGAATATCTTCAGCGAGGAAGAAGCAATAATTTCAATGGTCCAAGAAGCAATAATTTCAATGGACATTGATTTGGAGCTGTAAAAGCAGCAGTTTTAAAAGGATTTTTGCATGTTGCTTGCTTTTATGCTAAGGCAGCATATATATCCATCCTCCTGACATTTTTGCTTTCCCTTTAAAATTGTAGCATCTTTCAACTTTGGCCTCACAAAGCCATTGAGCAAATCTGTGGTGGAATTCTAATAAAATATATTTGAATTGGTATCATTATCTAAAAATCTGATTGCATTAAGTAGTATTCTGTATTCTGTTGTAAAGGACACAAAAATAATTGTCCACGAGAACAGGGAGTAAAGGCTGTGTTCCATGGATTAAAACCCTTCCTGCTCCCCTTGAGGATAACAGATGGACTCTTCTTTAGACTCACTTGCTGTCTGAATCCAGGCAGCAGGGTTATCGCTGTGCCCAGTCAATAGCAGCAGGTTGGCTGTGAAGGGGGAAACAGGGCACACTCCCTCACTGCACACAGGCAGCCGTGCTTATTTAGTCAGAGCAAGAGTCCAGGAGCATCCTTGCTGCCTGTGACAAAGCACATAATGCCCCAGTGCCCAGGTCTCAGGAGAACAAAAATGAGATCCCTGGCTTTATGAGTACCTTAGCTGAGTGCAAGTAGTGCAAGAGGACTGAAAAGGCAAAAACAGTATGAAAGGAAGGGACTAGAGAAACAATCTCTTCAGCAGGAAGATAAATGTGGAATTTCATCAGCATTCTTGAGCTCAGTCCTTTCCCTCAGGCCTATGCCGGGCTGCTCACAAGAAAGCAAGCTGATTGCTTAACCTATTTAATCCCTTCTTCTGGGTAGTTCAGAGAAAGCTCTCTGGCCTAGGTGAGAAATAACAGAGTTTTGTAAGTTTGTCTCTAGTCTTCCTGCCTGATCAAACCAATCAGTGAATGCTGAGTGCACCGTAGCTGATAGAAACAGTAGTAATTTGATCAGAATAACTTTCCATCAAAATAATTTTGGCTGATATATTAGCTTAAAAAAAGGCAGATCAGAGTAATAGGTACTACTAGAGCAGAATGCTAATATGGTCATATTCTTTCTGGTACCTAGGCTAATTCACAGCCAGCTCAGGTTATTTGGCAGAATACTGCAACATAATACACTGTAGTATCTTAAGGATCAGACCAGTCTTGAACTATATAAATGGTGACTTTAGTGTTCATAAAATTCAGTAATAAATTCCTATTCATATGATTTTATTCATTGAATCATGTGAAAGACATGCCTCTGAGCCAGGGCAGGTGTCTGTTTTAGTTCTGCAGCACCATGCCATCAATATAAAACACAGTACAATGAAGTCAAAACTTCCCTGAGGATCATATCCAGCACCAGTGATTCATTAACTCAGGCCTCATGCTGGATGGGAACAGATTAATACAGTAAGAACAAAGGTGCCAGATGTGTAGTTTCTTGGCCATGTTTTAAGTCTATGTGTCAAAGACCAGAATTAAAGGAAATGTTTGACCTTTATTCCATAAGTCCCAGGAAAAGACTTCTGGCTAGTTTCCTTTATGTATGGTAATGTTAAAAAAAGACCTATGTAATTAAAAGCATTTTACATTAAAAAATATGTAATTACTTTATCAGGACTTAATATTGTTCTCTTGGGGCAAATAAAATAGGTTTCAAGGCCTGAAAGGACTGGGCACATGCTTACATATGTGAGCAGATATTGAGAACAAACAGAAATAGCAAACTTCCCTGGTGAATTCCATGTCTTCAGGACAGAAGCCAAGACATGGTCATTCTCAATTCCTCTTCTGAGAGCAAAGGCCAAACTTTCAATTAGGTATGGAGCCGTGGCTTGTGGCCTCACCTTATTAATGGAGTTTCTGAAAAAAATAATTGGGAGTTGGTGGCAAGTTTCTATGCAGAGCAAATTATCAGGTTCTGTCTACCTACCTACAGAATGCAGCTCTGTTATCAAGACTTTTCACCAAGAACATTATTTCCTATTTTCAGTGTAGTTCAAAATAATGAGAGATTCAAATAACTAGGAAATATATCTTACAAGTAAGAATAAAGTAAATGGCTTGATACAAACATTGCTCTAGCTCATAATGCTGCAAATAAGTAACAGATAATGTTTGTTTTTGAGATGTATTTTAAAAGATAATGGGCTGGAAGATTGGTGAGACAAGGGTGCCAAAAGGCACATTCCTTCATGCTTCTGCAGTGCTCCTCAGTTCAAGCAGGTGGGGTTTGAAACTGTGCAACACTTCAGTGCCTTTGCGGGGTCACAAGTCTCACAAAAATGTTAAAATAATCCAGTAACAGACAGAGTGCTAAAGACCACAGTGCCAGCAAACAGGAGACAGGTTCATTGGGGATTTACATAAAGTATAAATTGATTAACCCTGAGAGCCCTGTGGGTGATTACTCTGCTGATGAGTAATTTCTCGTGCTGATATGTAGGCCCTTCCTTTCCTCTGGGTCACTACCAAGTGCCCTGAGCATTATTCCTTTGATGTTCTTCCTACAGCCTAGAAATGTCTCAGTCCTCTCTCTTGCTTTTGCACTGTTAGTGAGGGCTGTGGTCCAGGCTGACTGCGGGCTTGCTCCTGGAGAGGGAGTTGGGGATGGAAGCCTTTGGTGGTGATGCAGAGAGCCAAAGCACTGGCCTGGCCACAGGTCCTCTCACCGTGGGCTCTCCCACCTGTGTGTGCAAAGATTTACGGAAGAGATGGGAAGTAGGTCTGGTTTGGTTCTCATGACAAGTAGCAGACTACTCTGAAGACAGTATGGAAACACAACAGCCTGTTCACCTGGGCAGTGCTCAGGGTCTGAAGGCTTCTATGAGCAGATGCTATTTTATTGCACTGCCTGCTTTCAGGCTGGCTCTGTGGTTTTTTTGTCTTTCGAAACAGTAATTAAAATTTAGGTCTTTCATGCAAAATTCAAAGAGAGGAACATTACAAGTTACTTGTTTTTCAAGTTTCTGGAAATAAAGTTTACTGAAAGATTTGTCACTATTTCTCGTTTCACAGCTTGCTTTAAAATGTCTTATGCAACGAAATGAGAAAATATTTGAAAAAAAAAATGAAGGTATTATAACAGAAATAAAGAGTGATTATTTTTCTTTGGATAATATTTCCTTTAATTTCCTAAGGCATGCTGGATTGTGTGTTAATGTAACCAGATATTCAATATATTCTAGATCTTGTTATTATAAGTCTAATTATTTGTCCTGATAATTTGCTCCCAGTATGTAATAGTGCTTATATATAGGAGTGGGTTAGAGCTAATTGCCACATAGTTCTTTTTATTAGGGCTATAGAGATTAGTAGCCCACCCAAGTTTATGAAAAATATACACATTTTACAAGCATGTTGATCTGATTAAGGCTGAGAACAGTCCTTCTGAACATAAATACATTTAAATCTGTAAATAAATACATGTTAAAAAAGCAAAAAAAAAGGAGTGACTATTTAAGGAATGTCTTCCTTTGGTTTCCCTTGTGAAAAGCCAGACATTTTTCAGTTGGTAGTTTTATAGAGTTGCTTATATTTTAATTTTTTTATGGAGTAATATTGATTACTACTACTTACTGTTCCACTAAATCAAGAAGACTCTAAATCACCAGATTTGAAGATCAGTTGTTTTTATTTGTGTTTTGTTCCTATGTTGTGCATGGATTGCACAGTTGTAATGCATTTTGCAGACTCTGATATCAAACTTATAAACATACCTGGGAAGGCCATAATAATGATGTTGCATAAGGTTGTTTATAAAATGGCTATTATTTTACAAAATAAAGGTTATTCTAAATTCCCATAAGTGGGTTTCTAGCTTGCCAGCTGAAGGCCATGCAGAAGTAAATCCTTTAAACTTCTGATATATTTATTTTGCAGGATTTTTATACTCTCTTTAAGAACTCAGTTCAATTAAAAAAGTATTTAACTATACATGAGAATTCTATGTACATTAAGAAAAATTTTATAAAATCAAACAGATTTACTATATTCATGGAGATGTACAGATTTAGGGGTTTTTTTATTAAATGAAGATGTGTTAATGATATCTGGAATACTAATAAGTGGAAACCTATGAGGAAAGTGTTATGAAACATGGTTTTCTTATATACCTTCTTTTCTTTGTTCTTTTTTAAATAAATCATTATATCTATATATAATTTTTAATCTTTGTATAAGGGAGGTGAAAGGGAAAAATGCTGTAGACATCAGCATTTGAATGTAATCTTTTGTATGTCACATTTAGCTGGGTTTAAGTGGAGCACTGTATAGTATGTTTACAGTAATATTGTGCTGATATATGTTTCATGCTATAGCACTCATAAGTTTTGCACAGTGGTAGTGTCATAAGTTTCAAACTAGTAAAAATAAGCCCTGGGGTGAAGGATTGCAATATGAAGTGAACAATTACAATATTTTTAATATAGTTATTATTTCATATATTGTAATATTTTTTCCTCTCAATTTTGACTTATTCAACCCATTTCAATGGCCTTTGTTGAGCAGAATTCACTCAAGTGTTTTTCTCTTTGGAGTTTGTGCTTCTTGTCTTGTATTGCTTCTCCTTCTGTTTCAGACTTTATTCTGGCAAAGGCATATATGTGTCCATTTTATGTACAGAGAACTCTACTTTCTAAAATCCTGCTAAACAGTTCACTGTCTGTCTATGAACCTGGATTCCTCCTTTGGTTGTTCTGAAGAGGTTAGGCAGAATCAATCACAAAAAGGACCAGCTGGTGTGAAGTAATTTCCATATACTTTATGGGTGGTATTCTCGCTGCTTTTTCAGCCTCTGCGGATTGGATAATGGGACCAAACAGCTGTGGGAAGGAGTGTCTGTTAAACATACCTCAGGTGTGTCCAAAATAATTTCTTCTTAAGGATTTAGTCAGCTTTGGGGCCTGAAAATTTCTTGTCTAGCTTCAGAAGTTACCGCAATTCCCTCTGCTGAGACTGTCTGAAGATTCAGACAAATACTGCCCTGTGATGATCTGCCCATGCTGTCAGGCTGTTGTTCTCGCTGAATCCCGGAATGACAGGAGCCTGTGAAAGTAGACGAGATTCCCGTATTCTCAGGTGGACCAGAGATCTGACTGCCAGGAACTTAATTGTTGATTTATATGAGATTATGACTGAGGCAAAAAGAGACCAGTAAATCCTGCTGAGATTCAGTGGGGCAGGAAGTGTAACTGTGAGGTAGGAGGGAAAAGATGGCTTTAACAAAAGGCTCAGTCATGTTTCTTATATTTGCAGCACATAACCATCCTTGCAATCATGAGGAACTGAGTATGTGAAGCCCTGCACCGGTACAAATAATTTCAGTTATTTTAAAAACCTAGATTCAGTTGTATAATTATTTGATCTAGCTGCACATGTTCTCTCTAGGGATAGTAGCCAAACAATTGCTGTTGCTATTAATATTATTTGGATAAATCCTCAGGAATACTGAACAAATGCATCTTTCTTGGGAAAACACCTGAGTCTGCAGGTGTTCAGCGTAGTAGGCTTCTGGATAACTTAGACTGCATCCTGGACTTAACCCCTTTATATTGTCAGGATTCAAAGGCATAGTTCTCCCCCAAGTCCCATCTTGCATTTGGAGAGAATATGGGATATACCAGCACTTAAGTTCCCAGGAAAATATGCTACACATATTTAAATGAATTACTGGTTATAGCATCACCAAGTATCTTTCATCTCTCTATGTAACCAGGTAAGGACTGGATTCTGAGGAACTCTTCACATATCAGGAGTGTTTTTTTTTCTCAGGAGGACACTTAAGATGGTCAGGAGAGCTTTATCTGAGGAAGAAGCACAGTGGCATTAAACCAAATTGCTTAATTAGTTGTATTAGTTATTTAAAGTTAAATAGAGGCAGCCTATGGGTTTTATTCTTGTTTTGAAAAGCTGCACTCCGTGAGGTACTAGCTGCTTATTGGGCATATGTGCAATCAAAACACATATACAACTTGACTTATTTGTATGACAGCAGTAGAAAGATTATCATCATAACATCCTTCACAGAATATTTCATATCAGGCAGCCTTCCACCGCTGTAGTTCTCAATCTTTATTAGATCTGTTATGCAAACACAGGCAGCTTCTTGAGTCAGCAGAAACTCAGCAAGCTGATATGTGTTCTTCATGCTGCCTTGCAAATGACTTGCCCTAATCACCTAAGAGTTGATTAAAGTGGAGGTTGATTGGTTAATTTGCTCTCAACCCTGGAGAACCCACGAAATTGATTATTATGGTAGTTATTTAAAATATGAGGTATGTCATTCTTTCTTATGGTTTAGCTGTATTGTAAAGACAAACATAAATTTATTGATCATTTAAAAAAAAAAAAAGAAAAGAAAAGGATAACCAGAACTTCTCTGCTAGGCATTTGTCTATGTTGCTTTTAAATTAAATAAATTTTCATTAATATCCCTACTTGTACATTGCATGACAGGTTCCTCTGACTGATTCACAGAAGGCATGGAAAATGTGAGCAGGAAGAGAATAAAACCCCAAAAACTATTCTCTCAGTCTCATATGTACCTCAGTTTACCTTACTAAACATTTTCCTCTCTATAAAGAGTTAAAAGCAACAAAAACAATTGGGAAAATCTCCTTCACATACAGTAATAGCAAAGATAATCTAGAAAATACCTGATGTTCCAAGGGAAACGATGGGAAAGCAATTAATGGGGTGGAGTAGTGCTATCCTAGTTCTAATGTTCTAGAAAAATGTTACAGTTAACAGCCCTGCCCTGGTGATGAAAAGGGAGAAAGGGAGCTGAGTAGTTTCCCAGCACTGCAATGAAAATGTCTGTGAACACTGACAGGGCTTCATGGCCTCACACAATATACCATATGTTTCTCCTGGCAAAGATGGGAGTAGCTGTACTGCAAAGAGGGTAGTAATGCTTGAAAGATCAAGTAATTGGTAAAAGAAAATATTTTTATAGTCCTGCATGTTGTTTTACTCTTTTTCTCTATATACTTTCAATGAATGAATAAATAATGCTTTGTTTATATGACAGCATTTTTTTAAAAATTATCTTACTAGTGTATTGACAGTTTCCCAGAGGAAAAAAGTTTTACAGGTAGGAACACAGATGAGCTTCCGAGCCAGAGATGCAGTCCAAAGGTCTGCTCCCAGAGTGATTGGTCAAGGGAGCATCACCATTCAGGAGAAGGGTCAAGGTACAGCTAACATGGATAAAGAGGCTGTTGAAAGCATGGTCTGCCCTGTCACACTGTTTCTTCCTCTCCTTCTTCGCAGAAAAGAAAAGATAGATATTTGATATCCACATGGAAAATTACTCTGGTTTCTTCTTGGTCCAGATATCTTAGTAGAACTCCGCAGAATTTGCACTCTACTTTCACAGGCAAGAATAATCACATTTCAGTATTCCTGTGGAGTAGGCCTAGTCCATGGTATGGACAGCTGGCTTTCTCCTTTGTGTTTGGTCAGTTCCTCACCAACTTCACAGGACTGGGGCCAGAAGGTTGGGGCCTGCCCCCAGTTCCCCAAAGCACCACCTCCTGTCTGAATGAAAGTCATTGATTGGGTCTTTGTCCCTTTCTCCCTTTGCTTTGTCACCAGCATGGTCTAATCCCCGCTGATGGGTTTTGGACTGATTTAGTGTTTAGCTTTTTTTAACTTTTGTCAGCTATATTAGTGCAAATCCTCGTCTTCTGACTGCAGACTATTCTCTGCTGGCTGCTGTAGTGTCTCCTGCACGGCTTCACTTACCTTCACTGGTTTCCTGGGTGCTTTAATTGAGGCAACTTCTGTTATCTGGCTCCATTCATTGGAGTTACTAAAAGCCATAAAATAAGAATTGCACACATGTGCCTTCTTTTTGTGGTTGCTCCCTGTATCTTTCTTTCTGCATACAGTTGATTAATTCTTCTGTAAAATGCCTTGAGGAATTAGTGTGTCAAGTATCACATCTGATAGATCTGCTAAGTGCATTTATGAAGACATCTTAAGGCAACAGTATCGTCATACACTGAATTTATAGAGGGTATGTCTTGGGTCCTGTCCTTACTGGTAAACAATCATGTCTGTGTATCTCCTGGTAACTAATTTCTGCCTGAGAAGAGATGTTTGTGGGAGACTGCCAACAACTGTTATACTAAAATTATACACAAAAAAGTGAGTGCATGCTTTACATCTTCTGCTCATTTCTTTGTCAGGTAAACGGGGTGCCATTCAGAGGTGTATATTTTTTATTTTCATCATTTATTCAAAAGAATAGAGGTGGGGGCAGGAAAGACTGTTCATGAACATCTTTGGTCTTTTTAGTTGCCTTCTTGCAAACTCTGGTACCTTCGAAGAGCTGCAGTTTCTCAGAACCCCAGTTTTCTAAAGATCAAATCCAACCCGACTAACCTGCAAGGAATGATGATTTGCTGCCTGTAGCTTTAAGCAAATAGAGCAGTAGATTTTCATTCTGAACAGGTACCATGTTCACTACTGTGTACAGCTTTTTCCAGCTGGGGTTCATGCTACCAGTTGATTTGAGGCTTTTCATGCTGCTAAAGGACAGTGAATTGCTGTAGATTAAATGCTATCAATAAAGGCAGATGACCTCCTCTACTTACTGGGAGAAATTTGGAAGAGGAAAATCATATATATTCTATAAACTGCCACATTCATGTGGCAGAGAAAAAATACAAATGTCTATCACCTTTCAAATGGGTATTTCTGAGCAGGTATTTTTAATCACCTATTTTTTCAAGTGGCATTTTTCATTCACTAGAACACACTAGCACAATCCACATTTTTTATTCATACTCTGTTACCTGAATCTCAATTAATACAACTAACAGAGTGACAGGAGAATAGACAGGACTTTAAAACACCTATATCCTGGCATAGATGTAGTCTTGTGATTACTGTATGTGAATTTACTTTCTGTTGTCCCTGACCAAATATGGAAGCAAGCACCAACATTACAAAGTTCTGCTAACTTCCAGTTTGCCGGAGTTTCCCAATGGAGGCATGACCTGTGTGCTGAGGACTGAAGCTTGATAAAATGCATATTTTCTTTACACACCTTCAGTAGATTTCCTGAAATAATGTATAGTCCACAGGTTGAAACTGCTTGAGTCTGCAGTTTTGCCCATATTTGGGCTGTGGAAGCAATGCCTCTGTAAAACGCCTCAGCCTTTTTGATGCTATGCAGAGGCTGCAGGATAAGGGCTCTCCACAGAAGGTGTGTTTTCAGGGAATGGTTTACATCTAGTTTTAGAGCATTCATGCTGTCAAAGCAGTATTATCATAGCTGAGAAGTAAATCCATAGTCTATCTTACTGCACAGTAAGGTAGCTAAAGAACAGAAAAAAGTGAATACCAAAGTGGTAGTGCTTTGCTGTATTTCATCTCTTAACACACAGCAGCAGCTTTGCCTTCCAAAAAGTGTACTGGTGCTACAGCTTGACTGACTAAAAGTTTTTCACAATTGCTGATAAAGAGTGGGACCTGATGGTGCTAGGCACTGCATAGGGAGAAGCAGACAGACACAGCTCTCACTTGTCTGAAAGAATAGACAAAGATATACAGAAGGAAGAAACATAACCAGGAAGCGGCATACAGGTTAGTGCAGGCAAATCTCAGGTGACATCCAGGGCTCTGGTTTTTGAGAAAGAGTAAGCCAAAATGGAAAGGATAGAGAGTTGAAAAGGAGGGAAGATCATTCTAAGTTTTCAGTCATTGTGTATGAACCAGAGTGGAAAGAGAAACACATGGAAAGTAATTCAGTTATGTTTTGTTCTATCCTGTGTGTCCCGGATTACTGCCTCAGCTTCAGAACAGTGTGTGAACACTTGTCATCTGCCTCAAGTGTGATGTCCAGCAACTATGGATAATACTCTCTATGTCCATTTCATAAAGACATTAAGAAGGCTGCTTACGTAGTTGTTTAAATTTTTTAATTTGTGATATTTGATATTTGTGTCATGCTTTGAGGACACAAGATGAATGAATTCTGCTTACAATGTTTTAATACTCTGTTACTGCGTAGAAGCTTAAAGCACGATTAACAGAGATGGGTTCATCTTAAAACCCCAGAGCAGAATTTCCCTAACAACAAGATTCAGAAATTCTTACCCTAGAACTTACTGCTGTTGGAGCAGAATAACATTCAGAGACCATTTTGGTGTTACCACATTTCTCTTCATATGGACAGCACCTGCAGGTCTTGGAGAAACATTCAGGCCATTACTACATTTACTGAGATTCTTAAACTATCAGTAATCAGAATAAAAATATTTATCCTCAATATCTTTTAAGAAAAAAAAATGCAGAACAAGGCTTTAGGGGGAAAAAAAAAGTCCAATTTTTCATCACTTCCATGCGTTTTTATCATTTTATTCACATTATTTAATAACACCTTTTATTCTGAGGTATTTTTGAACTTTGTCAAAAAAGAAAGTTTATTCAAAACTGTCTGCAGTGAAGAAGTGTTTCAGTGACATTTTCCCATTTTTCATAACTGATAATTTGTGTATTATCACATCATTTAATAACTGACCTGCTTGTACTGTCTCTAGCCTCTCTAATCTATTTAAGGGAAATGCAGACTTATCTCAGTTGGAAATACTACCCTCCACATTTTACAGAGCCAGCCCCTCATGGTTACCAACTTTTGAGGTTTTTCTTAATGCTTAATATTTTCTCAAATCAATATCCAGAACAAATTTAGTCATGATATCACACAGAGAATAGCTGGTCAAAAATTCCTGATATTACATATTTTTGCAAAGGAAAATGTCAGCTCATTTAAACATTTTGCTGAAGCACATAAATTTTGATGCCATTCCTTTAGAAGCTGGTAAACAAACTACTGAAAGTATTTCATTTAGAGTTTTTGAAAAGCATGTTTCACTTTGAAATGAGTGTTTCGGTAATTTATGTACAGACTAAGATACATAATTTTATTAAGTGAAAATGAGAAATAAATGTATTGGGTTTATCAACACATGTATTTTTCTTCCGTTTCTAAAGTCCACAACATTTCCTATGAAATCAAGCACCAATAAATTGTTGTAGGAACTCTAAACAAAATTCCTCCTATAATGGAAAATCCAGGTTTCACAGAGTTCTACTGAGGAACTCTGTAGGCAACTCAGTGCTAGGATATGTGCTTAGACAGCAATAGTCTGCTTCACAGACATTCACCAGAGAACAACTGCCTGTGTGGTAACTTTGAACGAAAGGATCTATGCCTTTTAATAAAGCTTAAGTGAGTAAGAATCAGCATTACGTTAATTTCCTTCACTGGAAAATTGCAGGTGTTGTATTGGAAAGCATAAGAGAAGCATCTTTAAAATACATGAAATAAGCCCTGCCTTTCACACTGTGCCAATAAAGTCTGGCACTGCACCTCTGGGAAGGTGTGGAGTATTTAGAGCAGCTCCAGATGAAAGCAAGGAGAAAAACCTTGAAAGAGTAAAGGATTAGGTTGTGATGTCTGTAGAAGACTGAGTGAAGACAGTATTTTGGTATGTAAATGTTATTTTAAAAGAGAAAGGGAATTTGTTTCTCAGAGAATAGTTTGTTTTACTGTGTAGAATGAGAAGTAGTGGTTCTAAATTAAAGAGTTTAAGGCTGTAACTATGTTGGCAGGTAATTAGGCACAATAAGAACTTGGCAGTAGATCTAAACAGTTGGTACTGTTTAGCCTCTATGTCTACCCTAACTGTGGTGTTTTCCTCTAGACTAAATGCACTGGACTCTGAGAGTGAACATCCTGACTATCCATGAAGTCTGAAACTGCATGAAGAATGAATTGCTTCAAATCCATATTTTCCTCATAGGTGTTGATGCACATTTGATGTGCACCTGTAACAGATCTTTCAGATTAGCTTTCTCCAAATGGATTCTAAGTTATGAGCACAAAGATATTCTAAGAACAGAAATAACATAGGATACTGACTTAAAAACTGTACTGCTGCTCTGAACCAAACCATTAATGTACGTACCTTGCATCGTGTTTTATACTCAACACAAACTTCTTGCTAGTGCTAAAGACTTTGAACCAATGAATGAGACTGATGCTTTACAATTTAGATGCATTTGTCAGGTATTACATAAGTATGGCTCTTTCTCCCAAAGTCCTTTCCACTACTGTTTTCTACCCAAAAAGGGAAAAGTGGGATAGATAAACACGATAATTGAAATGTGGAGAGGGGTCAGTGGCCTGAGTGCCAGTAAATGAGATATATCTCTTGCAGATATGAATAAATTAAACCTTCATAATCTTTCTGTGGATTATACAGGACTGGTGTTCTGTTAATATTTCTAAGCCAGTTTCACAACTTTCTCTTTTCAGAAGCGGACATTTGAAAAGTTTTTTGACTTTTTTTACTTTTTATTTTTTTTATTCCTAACACTAAAATGGATTTCTTAGAGTTACAAAAAAAAAGGTTAAGCTAAAAATTGCAAATGTTTCAGCCTACAGCTAGTAGTTATGATAGCTTTATAAAACTATAAAAATGGTCTTCTGGTTTCTAAACTAACAGTTTGAGTGACATGAACTTTAATTAATTAAATGGTTGCTCTTATTTTTAGCTGAATTAGGATCTTAGATCTGTGTTTCCTTTTTCAGGAAAATGAAAGCAACTGGGGCACTATAAAACACTAAAATCAATATATTATCATATTCATATTGCTTTTGATTATTTGAAAGTTTCTATTACTATTAAATGCTCAAGGAGTAACTACTTTCAAGCAGTCTGATAACAGGTGCACTGCAGCCAAAATGACACATACTTGTCAGGTTTTGCCAGCTTTCTCCAATACATTGCACTGTTTTAATTTCCCCATTCATACATACCTGGACGAAATTCCTTTTCAAATGAAAGTACCATTCTGCAAAAATTTGTGCCTATACTTTAATCAATTAACCATGATTAATTTAATTCTATTAACCATTATTTAATCTCATTTTATGACTGAATAATAATTTATATGAAAATTTTTCCAGCTGAATATATTTTCACTCAAATTAGTTGGATCCTTACCAGTGGTACCAGGATATCTTTTTGAAATTGGGGGAATTACTTGATGAGAATTTTTGATAGTGTTTGTGAGATGTGCAGTCAAAGAAGGAAAATGCCATTAAATTTAGCGTGTGGCTTTACTTTCCCAGTGCCTTTCCAGAAGCAGGATGATAGACTTTTTATGTCTCTGTGTTGATGTTGCTTTTAGTATTTTTTGGTTTCTGACCCGGTTGCTATCTGTGCCTCTTGAATGGGGAATTATGGTTCTGTGTACCACTTCCTTGCTTTCTCCTTTCCAGCTGTACAAAGCATAGACACATTTTTTAATCTCCAGTGGGTTATAGCAATCTGATTTCAAGTTAATGTCTACTTACAATACAAATGTCAGTAATATATGCATCTATGCTGACCTAACATGACCTCACTACAGTCAGAACAGTTTTTAATGGCCAGTGGGACCTTCCAGGTTATGTTTCTGGCTGCACTGGTATGTAAAAGAAAGTCCTATCATGATTTTTCATTGCTGTGCAGCTGGTTACATTTTTCTGCAATAAGTGCCATTTGGGATAAGTATTATCAATTATATGCCCTGAGGCGTACGAAGAAGACTTATTTCTCAGTTACATGTGGATTTTTTTTTTTAATTGATTCTTTGTAGAGGTCTCTAGAAGTATGAAAGTATTACTGACCACATTTCTAGATATTGGAATAATGACCAAATGTGATCTAGTTAAAGTGTTACAAGATCTCAGCAGTGGAAATGTCACTTTGTGTCAAAAACGGGGTTCTCATTTTCATAGTCTGGGAATGAAACTGAACCCAGGTAGCTTTGTTTATCAACTCAACTATCAGTTTAGAGAGGTATGCGTCAAATTGGTAGAGAGCTAGGCTAAAGTCCTTTTACACCAGTCACTTTCCCAAATTTTCCCCAAAATCTTCACACATAATGAAAAACCCATAATGAAAATCATAACCCTAATGTTACCACAGCTTTTCATTTACGACTGGATTTATTTATGGGATTTTTTTATTATTTATTACTTGGAGTTTCTCCCCAAAGTAGAGAAAAGCAAACTTTATTATAAGATAAGAAAACTTCTCTAAATGAAATAGTTATATGCAAGCCTGGATATAAAAAGAAGGGAAAATGCCACTTAACTTTTCAAAACCTATTTGAAACTTTTGGGACAGCTTTTGGGAAAACTTACTGTTTCCTCTTCAAATATCTATTTCAGAAGCTGTGAATTGTTATTTGGAAGTCTATATATGTTGAATGCATAATTTAGGCTCCACATTTTAGATTCTTAAAAGCACCTAAACGATCAAAAGTAGACACTGTCTGTGTCCCCATTGCCACCTTCTATGAGAACAAGGGCCAGACAGGAACTACAGTGAAGTGGGAAAGGGATTACTTACTATGAACTGGAAAACAGTTATAGTGTTACCTAAGAGATATTTTCATAGTAAATTTTTCATTTGCAAGCTGTATTTTTAGTGTAAATGCTTGTAATTTTCAAAATATTATATGTGTTATATAAAAGTTTGAACATATAGCTGCAGAATTAACATAAATATCTGAGAAAGTTTTAACTTTGCTTCAAAAAACACCAGATATTTTTATTTTGAGTTTGCTTGTGTATAGACATACAAGGCATAAAAAAAGCATATTTTGCTAAATGTTCACTGTAACCATGTTCACTATGTCACATTTCTATAATTTTGTATTAAATTTAATTTTTTAAATTGTTTCTAAAGGATTACCAAAATTCTTAGAGATGTTTTGATAATTGATTACTTTATTATTATGCACTTTTATGTAGTACAACAATTCAATAGGTGGTTCAAAACCAACTCTCAAACATATACCTTACTCTGATGTTACTTAAGTATGATCCTGAAGTTAAGCTAGTTCTTTAAATACTTTGCTGAATTGAAAAAGCTGCTTAAGATTCATGTAACAGAGACCATTGGAAAACAATGCATATAAAGACGATCTTTTAAAACAAGTTCTTCTAAACTGGTAGATTGCTCATTTCAACTAGAGCATGATTTATTCTGGTTGCTTTCAACCTGTATCCCAGATGACTGAGAAGCAGCTTCTAAGGAAAAAGCATAAAGAATATTAGCTGAGCTAAATTTTTTGTAATGAAGAGCATCAAACTGGGACTGTCTATACAAGTAATGATCTGGAGGAAGAGATAAAAATAAGTTTGGATTTATTTTCATCATATTGGAAAAACTGTGTCCCCTCTATTTAAAAAGATGCTGAAAAAAAAAAGTTAGCTATTCCTTTGATCCAATACTTAAGGCTCCCAGTGTTTTTAATCATCTATTTCCAGCCTATATACCTGGTTAGCAACCAGCTCCCCATCACTTTGTGTCATATCCAATAACACTCCCTTCTTTTCAGCTGCCATGGGCAACTTTTGAGGCTCTTTTTGTTGCTGCTTCTTGTCAGAAGTGTAATAGTTTATACCCAGAGAATGCTTTTCTCCTAGGACATGCTGCCTAAGAGTATTAGCACCCAAAATAGTCCTTGAAGGTTTTGAGAAGACATATTTCTATTCCTGAGAGTCCTAAGCTTATTTTTGGATTGCTGGTTCAGGTGAAGAGCTGTTTGCATATACTGGTCAATAGATTCATCACTTCCAGAGAAACAGCAATAACTCAAATGCATTTCCTTCGTGCACTCACCTTTTTCATAATAGATAAGCTTAAGGGAAAAAAAATATTTATTCCAGCAAACTATTATTTTGGGTACTATATTAGAAAAAATCTACAGGGGAAAACAAAACAAAACAAACAAAGAGAAAAGAACACAAACCCAACAACAACAACAACAACAACAACAACAAAAGTTTAAGTGCAAATCTGATCCCAGATTCTAGCTGTCAGTAAAGATCTCTGACACAAATCACAACAATATAGACTGACAGAAGGACAGAGTTGCTCTTCATTTCCAGGATACTGCCTACTAAACTTTGGTCTTGCCTCTACATTTATATGAAGAGAGCTTTACCAACAGTTAGTGGATATGATTGCTAAAAGCACATCATGACAACCCTCCATTTCCTTCCTTATTTGTAGGACCCTGTGATACGGCAAATTTAATTGCTTCTTTTGTAACTATGAGAAATGAATGGACTTACAGCTAGGCTTGTATAGGAAGAAAATATTTCTTCTGAAGTATAATATCTAATTTTTTTGTCACTTGTGTTTACTTTGTGATCAGGATATCAGTGGTGTATCTCTACTTTTCCACTAGAACACTCCTGGGACTGATGTTTTGCAAATGACGTAACAAAATTGTTTTTGTAAAGGCCACGTATGATCCATTAATAAAACAGATGTTGGGACTGAGTCACAGGTGCAGCTCTTCTCCTACACATAAACACACAAGCACAAGCATACATACACACCCCCTTACTGCATGCTTTCAGTGTTACCACGTCACTGCACATTATCCCTGTCTTTTGGTACTCAGTCTGTCAAACTCTGCAGCTCTTCCTTGTACTTCAGCCGCTTCATGGAAATCCACTATAGCATAAGAGAAAGGCTCTCATTTATTCTCCCATTAAAACAGTGGTCAGTCCCTTCCAGTGCTTCCCAAATATTGGACTAATGAAGATGAGCAGCAGTAAGCAGACTCAGCAAGGCACTCTTCAACCTTGTGTCAAAAACGTGGCTCTTGGTGTTTCTTAGGGACTTTCCCCTCTTCCCTCTCTTTCCTATGGAGAGATTGTAGTCCTCAGCAGCTCTCAGAGGGGACAACTTCTGACATTTTTAACATTCCATCCTTTTAAGGATGGAAAGGGTTACAGCTGTCACCCATGGAAGCTGGGCAAAGGCCAGTGCAGAAAGCAGTGTTTCATGTCAGATCTTCCACATCCTGAGCTGCAAACTGCCCCTTTCAGCAATGCAGTTAAACATGTGCTTATATCCTATTGACTTTCTAGCACTTAAACTCAACAGCTTGTCTGAACTGGGATAGACTTAAGCAAATGATTAAGTGCTTTTCTGTATCAGGTGTCAATGGAGGATGTTTTCTCTGCTTTTAATCTTCAGTCTTAGAGTTTACATAGAAAATTCTGGCTCAGCCAACCTTTCTCTGAAATGCTGTATCCTCTCACGGGTGCACGTGTGTTATTGTCTGGTTAACCAGCATGAGGTATAGTGCACGAGGTGGACTGCTTCTCCCTTTCCTCCTCCCAGCACATTTCTCGGTCACTTCCATTGAGTTACTTTTTTTGTATTGATTCTGGAAAAAAAGTATTGACTGCTTGTTTCAATACTGCCCAGCATAGCTAGATGTAGCAATTTAGCTCTCTTAAGGCAGAAATGAGCAAACTCCCACCGAGACAGCCATCCATTGATTAACATCAAATACTCACAGCCTTTAATGTCATTCTGTACCTAGACTCCTATATTATTAGGCAGTGTCTGGTTCAGAAAACACAGCGATATAAATCCAATTCCATTCTTGCCCCCTCCCAAGAGGAGATTCAGAGATAAAACACAATCCACCTGAAGCATAAATCTGCAACTTAAGCTTGTATGAACAATATCAGACAACAGTTTTCCAGTGCAAGCTGTTGAACTGCTTTACATGGATCTGTTTCCTCTTCTCCATCATCATGGAAATGGATGACTATTGGGTAATATACATGTGAATAAAAGCTTCATACTCTCACTTTGTCTCATGGTGAGTATGGCAATCATAAGAGCATTTCTTTTCATGAGCTTACACACCAACTTAACTGGAGAACCTTTGGGAAAGGGCTAACCTTTGATATCTTTTGGAACAGTATAGGACAGTTTGACTGTTCTGATTTGCTCTGAACCAATTTACCAGTATTAATCAACTGAGAAAGCCACTAATGAACTAGTATCAAATTCCCTAGCCCTATCACATAGCATAGTACCGCATAGCAGGGTTTCTGCTGCCTGCTAGTGAAATACCCCCGTGTGTTTCTAAATAGTAAAGATTTTCATTGTGGTGGAGAGTTGATTTACTTTTTTCCTTCTGAAATATTAGATTAATTGGGCATTTCCTGAACAGTGTCTCGCTGCTGCCTTTTCCAATGTAAGATGAACTTTTCCAGAAAGGACCTATACACCTGTGATTATTTTTACCATGAAGGTCTTGGTAGTTTCAAATCTCACACAATTTCCACACAGACAAGAAGCTATGGCTGGTAGCCCATGAGGCTGAGCTGTATTAACCTTAAAAACTGTGGGAACTCTTTGTGTGTGTGTGTGTGTTTTATTCAAGGCCAAAAGTCAATGCTGTGGATAAGAATATAGGTTTGAACACTTTTAGAAAAGTTTGGTTTTAGTCCATTCTTTCCCATTGGGGGTGACATGATTACATTATATAATTACTTCATAGGAGTAAATATCGTGGAGACAAAAGAGCTAAAAAAATTAGCTTCCCATGAATTAAAATAGGTTGAAAGTTGCTGAGCCTTTTATTACCTAAGGGAGAGATCTTGGAATAGCCTTGTAGATGGAATGAAACTGAATAGATGTCTAATAAACATTGTCAGAACTTGATACATTTATGAAAAGGGCCATATGAAATGGATGCTAGTACTCCAGCAACACAGGATTTGATACCCTGGTAAGCCACTTTCATGAATTTTATGTCCAGCATATATGGTATTGAAGTGATACTCAGGCAGTGTAACTTGCAATCATTGTTGGCTATAGAAGCAGTTAAAATATCTATTATTTGATTAATAGGTGCTGAGTTATCATTCACTACATTTGAATTATACATGAAATAAATATATCTGAAAAATACCCATTGCATACCTATACCTTTTTATACCAGTCTCATGCATCACTGCATACAGGCACAGAAGTTTTGTCTGGATGCAGTAAATGGCAATATCTAGATCCACAGCTTCATGCTCACAACAAATAACAGGTTCTGTAACTGTGCCAGTGGGAGGAGCAGGCCAAGTGGCCCAATACAATTCCTGCAGCAAGGGTAATGATGTGTGTAATGGGTAATGACCACTATATCTGTGCACCTCTGGTTAGTTATACAGCCTCCTAATGGTCTGGAGAACCCATTATTATGAACATATACAGAGGTTCCCCTGGACCAACACTGTGGAAAGTATATACAGTATGCAGTGCATGGTGGACATACGTTGTTGGGGTGCTTGGAGCCAGCCTAGGTACATATGAAGATGGGAGGAGGGAGAGGCATTCCTTCTGCTGCACTTGTGCTGTGACCAAATGAGCTTCATACACCTCATCTCAGCTGCTGGCTTTGCAATCCAATTTTGTTTTTCATAATACTAAACAGACTGGACTGCTTAATTGATATGTAACCCCACACAGTTAGAAAGTTTAATGGAGCAATGGATCTAGGCAATTTTAGCCCCTAGGTTGATAATTTGATTCAATATCACTTTGTCATTACCTCTGTGTTTTAGTTCTGAGTTGTATGGATTTAGATAGTTTCTTCTCCAAATGTCAGTAGTACAGAGACTTTAGTATTGTGTATTTGACTAATTTATTAATCATCATGGCTGGATTTTAGCTGAATATCAGCTGAGTGCAAAATAGCATAAACCAAACTCTCAGAAAAATCTGTTTACTTTTCAGGGAAAAAATGTGACACATCTTCTGTGAGGAAGATTTCCAATGACATAAATGGAAGAAATATTACCCTGTCAGAGTATTTTTAGAGAACTGTAGCATTTAATCACATTCTCAGTGCAACCTTGCTTTCCAAGCAAACACTCTGCATGGATGGTGGCTGGAGCCTGTCTTGGAAAGAGTTAACATTCCTCCTGACTGGGGGGAAGTCCACAGCTGCATCCCCCAAGTGCAGGGATTTCCAGTCTCTGGGCTGACCCAGCTGTCAAGAATTAAGTAGTTCCTCAGCGCTCTGTAAAAGGGAGGTGCTCAGAGGGGTTGATTTGGCTCCTATTAGGGGTTAGATGCTTTGTGAGGGACAGCAGGGGAAAACACTAGTTAGAACGAAAAACATGCTCCTTTTCTTGCTTTTTTCCTCCCTTTATTAGCTTCATACTTTGCACAAAGTTCTTTCATGTTTTCCTTTTAACCTGTTATACGTGGGCAGATAGGGTGTGGTTTTGAGTTAGCCGGTTAGCAGTATTAAGCAAAGAGCTTTTTTCTTAGGTTTTACTTCTGTTAGGGAGCAAAGGACTCCCAGCTAATTGTCCTCTTAAAAGCTGGGGAAGTTGGTCTCAAGTCTGCCTTTGGTGACTGTGGCTTGTCATGAAACATTTAGCTGGGGTGTTATAAAATTGAGTACTCTTTCTATCAAGTGAAGTTACTCTTTTTCTTTAGGTCTAAATGGTGTCAGGGATAATTTTCAAAAACCTTGATTAGGGATAAAGCTGCTGCTCTATCATGCAATGTTCCATTAGAGGCTGTAAGTTATCTAAGAAACTACAAGAAAGGCTGTGGAGGGGGTGGAACCTGGTAGTCATTTGAAAGATTAAATCTGATGAATTAAAAGCAGCTCTCAAACTCCAAAGAGAGGTTGTATAATCTATAACAAACTATAGTAGTAGAGAAGCTTTATCATGATTTGATCAAGGATATTTTGAAAACCAGCATTAAAAAGTAGTCCTGTTAGCTCCTTTTGTGCTCTGGCATTATCTGGCAGTGGTGTCTGTACATGCTACCTGAAAAAATAGCTTCAGCTGTGCTGAGTCTGGATCTTCCCAAATAGGCAATCATATAACTCAGTAGTTATGAAAGTAAGAATTTATTGAGGGCAACAGATTTGTATCAACTCTGTGAGCTTAATTATTTTATAAGAAATAGTGGGCCACCATATGCTATGGATAGTAAGGATACCCTCAAGCAACTCTGTTTACACAAGTCTGTTGTTTTTTTTCATTGCAGTGAGAATTGCATCTCGTATGCTGGTTTTGAGACAAGACTTCTACTTTGCAGCAAAAAAAGAATCTCGCCCTCTCCCCTTTTTCTTACTGCTTGATGTCTGTATTCACTTTGCTATTACGTGTTTCTAGATGATTATGGAAAGTTTTTCTTGGATTCAGTGTGTTTCTCCTTTATCCTGTGCAGCGCAGATGTCATAATCCTGCAGCTGTAGCCTCACTTCCTTTCACTGGGTAAATGTTTGATACCAGAAGCCCACTTTGAATTTACGGCAGGCTCAGGAGGAAAAACAGCATCTGACAGAATACTTTTTACAAACATATTGAATAAGCAGGCAAAAGGGTCAAGGGGAGCCATGCAAACCACAGAACTTAGTAAACTACTGATGTATGGAAAATCCTCCTCCTTTCATAGCCCACATGTAAGCTGTTGGTTGACTAGGAATGCTCATAATTGCCTGCAACTTGTTAGTGAACTTTGTAAAACAGCAAGGGAATGGTAATATTTCCAGAGGACAGAATCTATTCATGAAAGTCAGGAAGCACTTGACAGCATTTTGTTTCTCTTGCTTATGATGACCCTATTTTTTCTTCTTGCACTATAGAGGTTTATTCTTCCATGCTCTAAGGATGGATACAATAAAACACGTCTTTAACTTTTATTATTTTTTTTTAAAGTCTCTTTATAAGGTGTAAAAAGGCCTTTTACTGAAAGGAACCTTAGAACACCCCAGAAAGCAACAGGGCCTGCTTTTAGAAGGCCAGATAAGACTAATCTCATGTATTACTAGGATGTAAGTTGTAACGGGCACTGATGTCTCAGAAGCATATGAGGTGGGAGGGCCAGCAGGCTTTACTGGACTAGTCATGTTAAACATTAGGTCTACTAGAGCTGTTAATTATCAGTTTAAACTGCCACCTTTTGTATTTTTAATTAGTAAAGAATGACAAATTCTTTCTTCACCACAGGACAATGAAATAGATTTTATAAGGCAAACAGCAGCTGCAGGGTGTGGGCATGGTTATTATAAAATAATCGTGCCCACAGGGATCAGGGAGGCATTTGGTTCTGCCTCGTGCCTCTTAAGAACCGTAGGGTGCAATTGCTGTGCAATGGCAGCCTCCCTGTCATTTCATATTATTTAACGAATTCCACTACATTGTCTTCAAGCTCTGCCTCGCGGTTATTGTGAAGAAACTAAAATATCTGCCATACTGACTGCATCAGCATTTCACCTCTTATTTGAGCTTACTGCTGCTACCAGACTAGCCTGGGACTGTTGTCTGTATGGGGCAGGGTGGGGGGGGAGGACCTTACAAAGTTGTGAAATCTAGTGCCCAGATCTAACTGTCCTGTTAGAAGGACAGTCCTACATTTCAAGAGGCACATAAATTGAGCAGGTCATAGACATTCATTAGCACCTTAATCTGAAGGGCTGTCTCTTTTTTAATTCCCATAATACCTGTTTTACACAGGAAGCAATTACAGTGCTCCCTTCTAGTATTACTTTATAATCTCAGCTTTTGTATTTCACAGACCATTGTGCTTTACACAGTTAAGTGTAGTCAGTTGAGAAATTTGTTTACTTTAACTTGTATGTGAGCAGTATGTCTGTTCAAGAAAGTTTTCCTGTCTTAAACTGAACATATCAAGAGACTCTTTTGACTATGAGAGATGGTCTTCACCACTGGTCAAGTTTTTTGATGTTTAGCCAACTAAATATTTGAATCTCCATGTTCTGCCTCTCTCTGTAAAGCCTTTTTTTTTGCCTTTAGAAAGTCTTTGTGATGAGTCCACTCTTCAGTCATCTTTTGAAAACTCTAATGATATGGAGCCCACTGCTTTCCCTGCTCCCCCACTTTGAATCACTTTGTTGTTCTTTTCATGTCTTTGTCCTTAGACCTATTATTCTCATTTCAAGTTAATTATTTCATTTTGATTTTATAGCATCTGTCAAACACTCTAGGCATTTTCCATAAATTAAATCTGTAAGCTTCAACTGAAAGCTTAGCATAAACAATGTAGAACAATTTCATAAAATAATCATTGTGCTCAAAACTGCGTATCACTGTTTCTTGCCCCAGTGTAGCAACTAGCGTAATGGAGCTTTTGTTAAGGTTATTTTCCTCTACTTGTGGTAAAAAAAAAAAAAAAAAATTAAAAAAATAACATTACTAAAAGGTCTTCCATGTATTATTCTAAATCTTATGAACTCTCAGAAGTCTTCCTATTGACTACAGTAATTTTTATATTAGACAAAATCCTTACAAAACTATGTAGAATAAAATTTCAACTATTGGTAGTGAAGTCAGAGTTTTTGTGGAATAATGAGTCTCCTAGAAGTGGTATTGTATATCTGTCCATAAACATTATGAAGTACTGACAAAGCAAACTTTATATTACGTCACAGATTTCCCTTAACCCTATTAAATAGTGATTTAGGAAAATACTTATACTGCCATAATGAATTTAGTGAATTTCTGTGTATTGGTAGATGATTCAGAACTAGCAGACCTGTCTGAATTAAATAAAGTGCCTAATAAATAGCCTAACCAGTTTGTGTATTGCTGAGTTGTTGCAAATCTGATTTATGATTTAATGAGGTAGGATGCTATTATATATGACCTCTAGTGTAGTAGTCAACACTGAAGGATCTGAAAACTTCTTAGATTTGGTGACTGTTTTACTCAAAGAAGAAACAGCAGGACATTATCCTGTTTCCAGGACTTGAGATGATTTGCAGAGAAATTACAGCATTGCCAGGAACAGAACCTCGGGGTCAATCAAGTCCATTCTACTGCTATTATAGTGGCAGCAGCACAAAACCCCATCAAATTCCATCTTCAAACCAGCTCTTTGACTGCATTAGGAAACTTCATTTCTCTAGTGATTGAAACATCTAACTTTCCACCAAAATTTTCTGTCCAGTTCTCATACTACTGCTTGTTCTTATACCAGCTTTGTATCAGAGCACTGAAAGCTCTGCTGTTGATCACACTGACTCCTTTGAAAGACTATAATCACAGGCTGTTAATTTGCAAATGAATAAACAATCTTAGCTTCCTTCAACTTCCTTGGAAGACTGTCTTCCATGTAATTTCCCAGTCAAAACCTTTCTACATACTTTTTGCACGTGAATTGCTCTTTGTTGGACATGCATGATGCAGCAAAGCAGAGTAAGTTTTACCTATGCTTTATACTTTGCCCAATGCAATTTATACTTTCCCACTTCTGCTGGAAACACCAATACTAACATGTCAGAGACATATTTACCTTTTTCATAAAAATGTAGCATTAGGTAGTTCCCGCTTACTGTGACACCTATTTAAAATATACAATATCTACTTTTCACATCCCAGTTGAGAAAACTTCAGCTTATAATGGTAATTAATATTAGTCCTTAAACATGTGAGTTGGTGGCTTATGTATTTTCACATAGGAATATTAGGACATAGCTTGGAATAAGACCTTGAACTCTATAACTTGCATCTTGCACTATGACCACAGGACTCCTCTTCTACTTACTGCAATCTGTATATGAGATATTTTGCCTGAGGTCAAGAAAATGTTACATCTGAAATGATAGCCATCTAGAAGTGCTCCATTTCTTAAATAGTAAAAGTCATTCTGTACTATCGTTTTTTGATTGTAAATATACATTATGTAAACTTATTAGGAAATGGATTTTGCCCCAAAAGAAATGTTCACTGCACAGAAATGACAACAAACTAAAATAAACCCCAAAGCTAAATAAGAAAGTAGGTTTTAATTTTCAGAAGATTTATTTTTATTCTGTTTACATTAATATTTAGTCCAGTTTGACTTGATTCATTAAGTACTTTGTAGTTGCTTCCTTGTAATCCACGTTTTACACATTAAAGTAATGAACTTTCAGTGGTACATAATAATAGATCATAACTCTGTTCTGAGACTCATTTGTGATACAGAGAATACCATTATAACACAGATTTAAGCGTGGGGCTTTGTTTATTTTCTCCGAGCTAAAGTAGTCTCTTTTCTTCAAAACAAACAAACAAACAATAAACAAGATATTCTTTGTAAAAAATGCATTAAATTATTATATGTCCCCTCCCAAAAAAAATAAAAAAGAGAGAGAAAATGAGATGAGGGGAAAACTGTATTCTATGATTTGACCTCAGGTCTACAATACAATATAGTCAGTATACTGACTACATATTACTAATATCTGTACTACTCATAACTTTTTGCCTAAACTGAGATATTTCAAGTCCTACATCTTTCACTGCTGATTTACATTGGTGGTTTGTCTTGAACAAGTTATATTTACCTTTATTTGTCTTTCTTTAGAGAAGAGCCTGTGCAAAGACCAGCATAAAAGGACATTGATCTGTACTGAATGGTCCAGCATCTACTAAGAAATAAAAAATATGTCTTGAGAAAGGAAAGAAAACTTTACTTTCTGAAGGAAAGAAAAGCTCCTGAAATATTAGGTAAGAAGAGACTTCAGAACAAAACTGATGCAAAAGGGTCTGCAGAAATCATACACTGGTTTTCTTTTAAAGAAAACAATATATTTAATGTATTTTTTCACCTCCAAGGACTGTGTATTACTGCTGACCTTTATGGAGAAGTCACCTGTCTCTGAAGCACAGTTATCTGTCTAAGACTGGCTTGCAACATCAAACTATCAAGTAGGAAAGGAAATCAAGTACAACAGCAACTGCAGCTGGAAACAAGAAAAAAATGTAAGTAAGCATAATTAACTAAGGACTGGGAATTCTAGGCTGTTTACCATAGTATATAGTTTAATTCTTATTTTGAAAAGAGCAGTTAAAATCTGAAGAAAGATCTCAGCTGTCATGCTGTATCTGAGAGCCATATGGTCCAATTACTGCCCTAGAGATTCCTATAGTCTTGCTTAATTTTAATCCTTTAAGTTCCTTAAAAGTTCCTCTGAACATGGCACCCTGGCTCATGAAGGAGCAAACTGCAAACTGCAGACCCACTTCTCCCCTGCTTTCCTTCCTACCACATTTTCAGCCTACATTGTAAGCAACTCTGTGTGGCTTCTTACCTCAAACACAACAATGCATCAGGTAAATCTCATGTTTCACCACAAAGGGAAATGGAGATCTTGTAATTAGGGCATGGAATGAGGCTGTGGAGATTGGGCTAAATTGGTGTACAACCTTGGCAAGTCCTTCAGTCTCTCTATGCCTTCGTTTCTGTAGGATCTAGTATTACCTATCCATTCACTGTATTACCTATCCATTTACTGGGGAATTTGAAGCAGAGTTGCAGTGCATGGCTGTCACTGAATAGTAAAATACCAGTCCAAATATCATCCAAAATATCCAGTAAAATATCAGTCCAAAGCATTTGACTGACGCCATTTAACATGTACTGCTGCACCCAGAACACTGAAGATAATAAAGATTAAAACTTTCCCCCTGCGAGTTTTGCTCTCATGCTAAGAAAGTGATTCGTTTGCTTGTGATAAGGCAAATTTTTCTCCCCTCTGTATTTTCCAAGGCAGAACTTCCATTTCCTAGGGCTGATCTTCAGTAAAAAAGCATTGCTACTAATCTGACAGTTTGTTTCCAACTGCTGAGAGCATGTCATTAAAAGGATCTTCCTAAACCACACATCAGTCTTCTTGACATCTGTCATACAGCTTAGATCACATGTATCTCTTTCTGCCTTATGAGAAAGAGTCATACTGTAGACATTCTTTCATTAAGTCTCATATCAAAAAGAATCAGATAGTTATTTTCAGCATGTCCAGCTTTCCCTACTAATGCTAACCACAGATCTACAAAAACATGCCTCGATTATCCTTTCTTTGCATCAGTTTTCTGGTTACTGACAAGCTTCAGAAAGACAGATGTGGACTTTGCATGAAATCAGCTGTACATATTGCTAACAGATTGCTGGACAATCCGATAATGAAGCCAGTTAACTCTTATCACTCTATTCTTCATTCCCACTGATAGATGGGACTCTCTTAAACTATTCCCAGCTAGGCTCTTCAAACTGCTGATGCTATTTTTTACTCATTTTTCTCTTCTGGTCTTTCTCTTGAAAACTCTCTAGTTAAGTAATCAATTGCACTATTCTCTTCTTTTTGTTGCCCTCACCTTTGAGGTTGTTTCGATATTGTAAATAGCTTTTTGTTTTCCACTTTTACGTGTGCACTTTCATGTCAGCAACTAAAATCTGGCATCACGCTTGACTGTAATTCAGATGTCAGTTTGGATTGAAGCCATACCTTGGAGGATGTGCATTTGAAGTGGCAGGGAGTAAGTGACTGATAATGAAAATAAGCATTTATTTTGTCAGAACCTCAGCAGATCATTTATCAGGGAGCATATTCTAATGAGTGCCACCCACACCTACCAGATATGTCATTGGGGATTAGTTCAGATCCCTAATAAGTGTATTGGTTGATACCCAAAGCAACTTGAAGGAAAAGAAGGGGGAGATTGCACAGCTTTAATTCAGAAGATAGTGGGCCAGAGACCTCTGGCACCCGTATTAAAATCTCAGGCTTATTTTGTGCTCTGAGTTATAGAACTCAACAGTAGCAATTTAGCTAAACTGAATCCTCCACTTCACTTTCTGACTGTGCCTTTCTATGCATAATGTAATTGGTAGAATGTCATGATCTAATTGAGAGATACAGACTATGTATTGTCACATGTTTGGAAATCCTTGGCCCTCAGGACTACTGCTGACTTGTCATTTCCATATTCCTCAGCAGCATAAACATATATTTTCCTAAAGCTTCAAATGTGGAGGCAGCTTTGTCTTCAGTTTATATGTATGTCTGGGATTTGCACAGGTTTTCTATCAAAGTTATTTTAGTGTACATAGGCAAACACTAAAAAAAAGGTGTTGTTTTCCTTTTTCTTGCCTCAACTTAGTCATTACAGGTATTATTAATATTATCATCACAAATTTTAAACACTTTCAAGGAATTTGAGATTTCCCCCTCTCTACTTTCTCACTTCCAGAATATGGAATTTATTTCTGCTGCCATTTTTCATGTTCTCTTCTTCTCACTGCAATAATGTCAAAGTGAAGAGGTCCTTCACAATTGCTTCCCCCCTCTCTCAGAGGCTTACTGATCATCATTTTTAAGTGTGAAAATTCCCCATCCCCATCTGACCAGGCTTTTTTTTCCTAGTGTTTTCCAGCTATGGCAATGACTTGGTCTTACGTGCTTTTTTCTGTCATTTATGGTATTATCATAATTCTCTTCTTTTAGCCTTCCCTCCCTATCTCTCAGAAACCAGGCCTGACCTGGAAATAAAATCCCAAGAGAAATCTATTCTGAATAAATTTAGCATTCAAAAATAAATAATGTGAGTATATTGTTGCCAGGAGAAATCCAGAATCGTTACATAAAATAATTTTTGTTAAACATGAAACAGAAATAACAATAAAACTTCACTTGGACCATAATAAAATATAAGAATGAAAATTCTTTAGAGTTTAATAAAAATTTTGGGTTTACTGTGAATTGTGATTTTCAGGTAACTAATGATAACAAGCTCATTGTATCCCATGTTGAAAAATATGCAAACCTAACTCTACATGAGTTTGAGTCAATAGACAGTGTTGTAATTGGTTGCCCAAAGGCTCAGTTGTATTTTAAATTTTCATGTATTTCATAAAAATCAGTAAATCTTCCAGTGAAATCACTGAGACTGAAGACTCAAACTTTGGAAGCATGATGCAGTTTTTCTTATTATGTATTTCAGTAATAGGAGGGCATAAGATGCAAATTAGGTTAGATGCTCACATCATTCTGTGCACTGGGGCAGTCAAACATCCTCTGGATTCCTGTCAGAGGTCCCAGTTGTGGGATTCTTCAGCTTGTCATCAGTGTCAACAAAAGAATCCTATTCCCTGGTTTTGCTCAAACATACAGCACAGTACAGCAAGGTGGTGTGTCATGACTTTTGCAACAATGAGAAAAAGAAAACTAAAACGGAGAATAATGTTAACCTTGATTCTGAGGTATTAATGTCTTCAGGAGGCAAAGATATGAGAATGTCTAGAGAACCGAATTTTAAAAATTACAGTATTGCCAAATGTCCTCCAATGAAAAATGTCAACCACACCAGACTGATCATGTTTTTACATTGGGTCCACCCTCCAACCTCTTAATCAAATTTGTGTTTTTAAGTTGGAACCATTTTGATACAGATTCCTATCTCTTTACTTGCCTGGGAGGCACCTAGTGCACTTCAGGCACCCAGTAAAAACAATAACACTGAGACTCAAAACCATTCTCTTTATGTTTCAAGAAAGAATTGAGCAAGAATTAAAATCTGAGACTATCAAAATTTATAGGCTGACTTTTGTATACGGATTTTTTGAACAATCTACTACATAATTCCATTAAGAACCACTCTATTCTGACTGAAATTTCAGTCACTATTGTCATTAACACCTGGTAAAAAAGTGGTAAGATCTGTTCCTGAGTCAACTGTGTTTGGGTTTACCTGTTTTGATGAAGAATATACAGACATTTTAATTTATGCATATATTTAAATTGTTTACGGCTATTAGTGTTACTGACAACTTTTGCCTCTGTCCTTACAAAATGCTGTGCATCCATAATACATCCCATATTTTACATGCAATTTTAAAAAGAGAAGCAGAGGAAGAAAAACAGAAACCTTCTTTTACTGAGGTAAAAATGTGTGAACAAAATACTGTCTGCAGTTACAGTTTCTCTGTTCTTGAAAAGGTTTTAGGAGAGTTAGAGAAGCAGAAGTGTGTGAAAGGATGATCAAAAGTTTGGAAGAGCTTTCAGAAAAAAGGATTAAATAGACTAGGATCCTTCAGTTTGGAAAATAAATCAATGAGGGAGAATATGACAGAGGTCTATTAAATCCCAACCAGCATGCAGAAGTGACTCAAAAATTATCCTTTACTGTCACCTCTAATACAAGAACTACTGACTAGCCCCAAGTAATGACAAGGTCAAAACAGTGAAAGGCAACGCATGGCAGAGAGGCTTCACCACAGGATACTTCGGACGTTAAAAGTTTACATAATTTTAAAAAGTCATGTAGACTTATTACTGGAAGGAAACTTCTGGTTTGTATTATTCAAACACAGAAATATGTCCTCTAGCTGAGAAAGTCTCTAAACTGCAAAAACTGATGAGTGCCAAAAGAGCGTATGGCAGAGATATATCACTGTGTGTTCACCCTGCAAAGGCACTTTTGCCTTTGGCCGCTGTGGCAGGCGGGGCAGTGGGCTCAGTAGGTGGGAGGGTACGTCTCAGAGACTGGTGGAGTGACAGAGAAGGGTGGGCTCCTGCCCCTCTCATTTAAACTAGTGTAATGTAGCCAAGTAAGTGAAATCACAGAGAGGTAAAGTCTGTGTGAGAGAAAGCATGTGCCTCATAACGTAAGTTAATGGTCATCATTACAGGCAACATGAAAAGTACAGTAGGAAAGGGATCTGCTTATGAGTGGTACTGAGTTTATATGTAAGAAAAATATGTGTGTTAGTTTATTCTTTCTAAATATCTTTATTCTTTCTAAATCTAAGTGAAACTCCTCATTGACCAATAGTTCTATTTTCTGCAGTGATCCTCTTCGCTCATGTCTGTGTAAAAAAATTGGATTAGATGATCCTCGCTTCACATTTATATTTCTGTGCATTTTATGGTTATAACAGTCAGGGGCAACAGCACCAGGGATTGTGTAATATTTTGAGGAAGTGGGGAGAAAAGAAGAAAATGTGTTAGGATTTGGACTGAAGCTCCTGCAGAGAGCAATGACTAAGATCCCATAAATATTTCCTGTTGGTCCAGCAGCTGCAGAAATTAGTAAGGTTTTCCCCACCCATTTATTTTAAGCCTTCACAGTGCCGTGTCTTCTCCATGAACTGTATTTAAAATGTAAATAAAAAGAAGGCTTTTAGGAGATTTAACTATTTCCCTTGATATTTAAATTATTCAATTATAACTAAAGCTATTAAAATACAGTTAATTAAAATGGTTAGATTGTTTTTCTTTGCACTGATCACAGCATTGCCCTACTTCTCCCTCTAGCTGTTTAATTCCTATTAAAAATTATAATGCTTTGTTTTATTCATAAATGCAGTAACCTTATGTACATTCTTCAAGTGATATCTTTGGTACAAACTGTGCTGGTTTTCTTCTTTTTAGCAGTGAAGCAGAAATTCTCCTGTAGTCTTTGGAGGTTTAATCAGCAGTAAGAGGACTCAGAATTTAAACATTTGTATTACCAAGTCATGAGAAATACCACAGCTCCCACTAAAAAGCTTTGGCTTTGTTTTGATGCAATATTATGTCACTAGGGAGAGTAGGAGAGCCCTGGAGGTTAATAAAAGATAGTACCTAAATAAAGGTTTCATAATTCAAAATATAAAATTACCAGATCTACACTTTTAAATATTTTATCTAAATAGTTTCACAGCATTCTGCTGGGAATACTGATCCAGCTGAAGTGTGGAGGGGTAAGTACTTTAAAATACATAAAAGATGCATAGGCAAGTTCATCTCATCTCATCTTTATCTTCACAAATAAGGAAGAAAATCTACCCCTCTGTTTTTTGACATTACAATCAGTACATTACAATACTTCTTTCTCCCTCAAGATTATAGAGACCTTTCTTGTAAGGCACTTGTTGCACTCTCCTCTTGGAGGCAAAGCTAAGTTCTAGTGAAGTGAGGAGATCTTGATAGCCTCACATTCTCACTGAATGGGCTTTTCTGAAAGAAGCTCCTTTCAGCTGTTTGTACAGCTTTGCATGGATTCATAAAGTACAAGAGGGGGCACAAAGGATGTTATACAGCTACTGTAACAATAATGACATCAAGTCAAGGTGAGTGTGACGGGCCAGGAAGATCAGACCTTGATATATCTTTGGTTACCAAAGCACCAAGGAATTATGAGGCCAAATCCACAATATTGATTTTTTCCCTCCCTTGCTGGGGAAGGCTCACAGAGAGGGATGTGGATATGTCTGTTAAAGAAGGAAGAACCATAAATGATTTAGTGCTGTTTCGTCTCCACTGTGAGTATCTGCACAGAGGGAGAGCGTATCAGCCTGGGAATATAACAGTTTATGAGATTTACATCTATAGGCCGTTCTTGAAATTCCAGCCCTGCTGGAGCAGATATTTGAAATCCAACTTCTTCAGATTTCAAATTGGCCACTCTTGCTTATTTTGATGTAATATCGTTTCCCGAAAAGATACTTTCTCTTCCATGTTTCTTAAGAGAATTTAAGGCCTCAGACACTGTTACGACCCACAAACCTAATAAACTTCATTCGCCATATACAGGATCGCCTAAAATAACAATGCTGTTGGGAACCTATGCAACGATTCAGTCTGTCTCCTGCTGTGTGACAAAGAACATGCAAGCATGGGGCAGTGGTAATGAGATAGCTACAGGCTGCTCAGGTTATGTATGAATGGGGTGGGAAGGCTAAAAGGCTAATTTGAGGCTTCCCGATGTAGCACATGGGAAGGAAAAGAGTGCAAATACTGGAAGCTTAGTTTCAGTCCTGAACAAACTTAGGACCAGCTCAGCTTGTTATAGTTGATGGAAGGGTGATGTAAATTCAGGAGTTCTTGATGATTATTCTATATCTGTTTTCTGCAGTAGGTATTGCTTTATTGTGGACCATAACCATTGACCATAACAGGAGAGTAAGTGGAGAAACACAGTCTCTCTGCAGCAACCTAGAGAACTGCAAGCAGGACACTTGGCTGGAATTTGAAAACCTCTAGTATTTCAGTCCATACTAAACTTGTAACTAACTTTTAGCCTAAGAAAGGCCTGTTTGTTTCCTACAACCCTACCTGTCCTTGTGCTGTATGGCTTTTATTGTAACTATTGATATCTCAGTGGAATATAGCATGGATGGGTTTACTTAGCCTAACCGTGTCTTTCTGTAAGATGTAGATTTTCACACAGTGAAATTCATCTGCCCCTTGTATGAGGGTTTCCAGACATTTTTCTCGTTGTTTTCCAAGGGTTTGCATTTGTCTGAATCTTTTGGAGTCTTACAAAACAATTGTCAGTGGGGCAGCTTCCAGAACTTATTCCAAGTGTACAGGTCTGGTGTCCAAGGCTTAGAGGTACTGGGGTTTTCTATGATCTCAGATGAAAGATGTTGTTGACAGCTTTAAAGGAATTTTTTTCTTAGTTGAAAATTGATTTGCCAGTAAAAGATATCTGAGGCTTTTATGCTCTTTAATGCTTGACTAGTTTGACTAGTTACCTCGAGTTCTGTTTCCATTTTGTCCTCCTTGTAGTTGAAGTTCTCATCCAAGGACTCTAAATTAGTCTGAGGGTTCAGTGAGTAGTATTAAATAAACCAGTGATTCAGATACATACTACAGACTATGGCTTTTCACTTGTTCATTCAGTGGAGTCTCCTGTGGAGACATCTGCTTGTTGACTTATGATGAGGTGTGTGGATGGAAAGGTTTCTTCTGCTGTTTCTAAAGTGGTGATTTTTATTCATACAAACCTTTTCTGATAGATTTCATAAGGGATTCCCTCTCCTTCCTTATCTAGGCTTTTAAAGTTGCAGTTGTTATCAGCACTCCAAGTTTTCTGTCACTTGATTTGGTTAGCATGACTGATTCAGCTGGGACTGTGCTGGTAGAAGTCATTTATCCTACAAATATGCTTAACTCTTTCTTGTATTAAGTATTCCATATCACATCTCCTTTACCAAAAGGAATAGCAGAAGCAACTTAAATATTTTGTTTCCAGAGAAGAAATTATAACTGTTGTGCTGAGGGTATATCAAAGAACTTTTTTTATGGACTTTTTACATTATTATGATCACAGTTTTCAAATAGATGGTTGGCTTGATGCAGTCCTCAAGAAATCAATTTTGCACTGGCATAAATCTGTGTATTTAGAATAGTGGATTCCTGTTCTGTCCTAGGATTGGATTTCCTCATAGTTATCCATTTGTTCTTGCTATTGTATGTCTTTACTAGATGTGGGAAAGAGTCTACATGGAATTTAAAAATGGAAATTTTAGTTACTACTCTATTTTGTGAGCTGCTTAAATGGCGTAAGTAAATGAAGTCTAGCTTTTCTCGTAAAGCTAAAAAGTCCATAAGTCATTTGAGAAATGCAACATTAAAGTAAAAAATACAACATGAAATAGTAAAAGTGTTAGACCAAGACAAGTCTTAAACTTTATATTTGCCCTCTGTGGTTTTTTGAGTACTCCTTCTACTGCTAGCTGAACTGTCACATTATATCTTCTTATTTGTTCCTATATGACAAAAGTTTGCTCCACAAAGAAATCTGATGAGTAGTACAGGTTAAATCACAGGCCAATGCAAAATACTGGCTGTTTCATTTTGAAGTTCTAGATCAGTTTGATATTGACAGGGGGTAAAAGCAAGATAAAGCTTCAAATTCTATCTTGAATTTAAGTCAATATGAATTCTAATCTCATCCACATATTTGGGGTTGGTTTAGAAAGTACCACAATTTTGTATAAATTATAAAACAGTCCTAATTCATATAAGATTTTCAAACATTTCTCATGATATAGAACATAATTCCTAGGATCTTATCAATATAATTACTTTTTTATGGTCCCAACTTCATCAGGTTTTTTGGGTGTTTTTTTAGAATGCAGATAGGAAGCTTTGCAGGTGCAGAATAACTGCTTCCTGGAGATGGCAATATTTTATTGTAGGTTACTGATTCCCTGATACATTGGTGTTCTGTTGTAAAAACAATCAAAGTGAATCAATCAAAAAAAAGGTCTTAAAATCTGGAATGAATAACAGTTTTCCCCCAGCTGAAATTACACACAGTAAGAGCACTAGTGCTAAGTTGCTTAAAAGGAGAATAGAGATCAGAGAGTCTGTTCAAATGTTTGCTGCAACGACTGAGCACACCCTGCAACTCATCTCGTTTAATCCTGGGAAGCGTAAGGACTGCACATCAGTTTTAACTGCAGCTTATCCTGACTCTTAGGATGTATTCATCCCATGTATGCTCTTTGACATCTGTCATATGGTTATGTAAAAGTTTCCAGTGACATGCCTGACTGCTAATCTTGGATCAGGGTCAATTCCAGTCATCGTTCCATGCAGTGAGAGTAGGGTTGCTGTTGCCTTTGTGCATCGCCAAGCCTGGTATCATTCATGTATGCAGTGCCATCATTCTCTTCTTGAATACTGCTCTGTAATGGTTTTTTTTTGTCTTGTGGGACATACATATTTATTTAACATCATTCTTCTATCGTGTAGCTCTGTGACCTCATTATTTGTAGTTCAAATCAAATAAAGTATGGATAAGATATCCAAAGTGAATGAGCCATTAGGAACTCTTTATAAGTAAAAAAAAAAGGTCAGAAATCTTAAACACTACAACTAAGTAATCAAATAAATTTTTTCAAAATTTGTCATATAAATGTTTGAGATGCACTATTTAGTCACATTTCAGATATTTTCATTGGTCTAACTGATACTCATTTTTTCCTAATTCTTATTTTATATAGGAAAATTCATTCAGAATCTGATATTACCTGTATGCAAAAAAAGTTAATGGTTAGAATTATGAACTTAAGCAAAATACTGGAAAGCACAAAAGCAACCTGAACACAGTGCAGTAGGAATAGTTCATTCTTTTTCTTGGCTGCTTGTTTGTTTGAATATTAGAAACTTCAACTTAATCAAGGATGCTTGTGACCCATATGTCAAGTCAAAATGAACAGTGAGTGAGATACCAGGAATTGTTCACAGAAACTATGTAATGAATAATTAACACAGTCTAGAATATGGAAATCTGTACAAAAGCAATTCAGTTCTAGAAACAGAGAAGAAAAAAGCCTGACCCACACATCATACCACATTTCTAGAAAGCCTTGATGCTGCCACACTAAGAAAAGCTAGTAGATTTAACAGCTGTTCGCTCTCGTTCCAAAATCCAAGTTAGAAGCCTGAAGCAGGTGTCACTTTCCTCCTCTCCTGTGACAAGTCCAGGTCAAACCCCTGGCATTTGACATGAATTCAAACCAGGGACCTGCAAAGTTAAAACTATGGACATATACATGAGTTGAGCTGAAACAGCCAGCATGTTTGCAGGGAGTTGTATAAAACTCGCATTCGTATGGACAGTTAGTGATTGTACCATTCAGTTACTGTAACATTCTTTGATAAATACCAGTGTAAATCTAACCAAAATATCCATTTTTAATTCTACAAGAAATATCACCATTTTAAAGTTTCAGTTTGGATCAAGAAATACAGATTTTCAGGGAAATACAAATTATCAGAAAAATATAACTTGACATTTAATATTTTAATGTTAGTTTTTACTTTATAATACAAATTGAACTGATTAATAAGGAAATGCCAAACTAATTTAAAAAACAAACACACAAACAAAACAACAGACCCATTGATTCTTGGAAAAATATAACTGTTTCACTTAGTATGAAGTAGTAATTTTCCAAAACTTCTTTCATTATAACAGCAGTAATAAAGCATTTTGTGACATTACTAGATTGTGAAATGACATAAAAATAAAAACAAGTATACAGAGGGTAAAAATGCCCGACCTGTTATGTTTTGTCCACAGGAATTAAAAATGAACATCATCTCACCGTTTTTTTTATGAAAGTAGGGTTCAAAGAAAATCATAGAGGTGCAGTTGGAAGCAGCTAAAAATGGTTAACGGTAGACATTTGAGTGCAGTGCTAATGAGACTGCTGAATACTTTGGTGGCTCTCTGGAGTCTTCAGTGTTGGTAGATCTGACTGGTTTGTGACTGGGGGAGCAGGGGGGGAGTTTGGTTAAAAATATTTAACAAAGGGCATAGCTGTCCTACACAAAATAGAAATACTCTCTGGTATTGCTTTAAAGATAGATAGATGGATAGATATGGATGAGAAAGTATTTTTTCATCCACTTGAGCCTGACATGTGCAACTGTACCTGCCTCTGCATAGGTATGTCCAAAGAGGATAGTGAGGAACAGGACTTAAATCTCCTTGTAGCCATACAGCAGTCAGAGTTAATCTCCCAACAAGCTGACATGGCCAGCCATGTCATAGTCCCAAAAAAGCCTGGAGAGAAAGGGAGCTCTTATATCTGACAACCTGTAGTGTCAAATACTGACACATTACAAGTATATTCTCCAAGACTGTAGTGAGCTGGTTCTAAGCACGCTGTTCTAGTAGCTCAGGAGATCTTACTTGAACCCTCACAGCTACTGCTGTGTTCTCCTACTGCATTGCTACCCCCTCTTTTTTCTCTTTAGTACTATTAAATGACCATAAGGTTGTCCCTATGCAACTTTGAGATTTTTTTACTGTCTTTCCATTAGAATACTGTGCAACAAAAGTTTATTTTAGCTTCTAGCTACACTGGGTTTGCTTCTGTGTTTGTGATCTATTTTCCAGTCTCTCCCACTTCCTTTTGGGGCCAGTATGCAAATCCAGGCTGTGTAACTGCTCTCTCACTCATTCTCCCAGTTCATCTCTTTGTGTGGGCCCTGCTGGCTCTCAGTTAACTGTCTGTACTCTCTTTGGGCAGCCCTTGTGTTTGCAGGCATGATTTTTCTCTGTGAGCAAATGACACATTTAATCATAACAGTCATTGCCATTTCCAAGTCCTATAGTGCAGGCAACATGTACTATAGTGTCTGTGATTGTATCCTGTTTTAGTCATTCTGATTTTCCAGCATCAATAGATAAACCAGACCTCTTAATATTTGCATTTTTTTCCTTAAACAATGTTTACTTGTCAAAACTATAAAATGACAGACACAAAGAAAACAAAAGACTTGCTATGTTGATTTCACTGTGGAATTCATCAGTCTGTCTGAGGCTGAGAGAATGTGCTCCTTTTATATCAGTTACTAACATTTCATTGTGCTTGTTTATTTAAATCGTGCTATTTTATTTCAAAAGAGCAAATCTAAAGTCTGTTTATTAGAAACTCTGTAATTATACAGAAATCATATTGCTTATGATTGGTTAGTCCTTGCCCTCTGTCTCATGATTATCATTACAAGTGAAATGAAAGCATTATAAACCTTGCTTATTTACTGTGCAAGAGGTAGAGTCCTTGAGGAAAGGTGTATAAATCAAGTGGACATTAAAGCCACAGTGTGTTTGAAAGTTGCTCCCTGCTTGCCACAGATTTTTCTTTTTAATAAAAATTTTGAAAAAGAAAACAAAGAATAAAAGGCATTAAAGTGGGATAGTATTAACTCCTCGGTGTGATTATGCAGGAAGAGGGCTTGTTATCAAGTGGTTGAGAAATAGAAATTTGTACATTTTTCCTTCATGAATTCAGATATGGAATCCTTTGAGCCTATGTCATCCATGGACTTTCTAAAAGACAGGTTTCATAAACAGCTGTATGAGGCCAGCTTCCAAAATCACCTTCAGTAAGAAAATAAATTTTATTTGTGAAAAATAGAAAAAGTTCTGAGTGAAAGCAGAAAGTGGAGGCTTTTCAATTAAGAAAAAGAGACTATGTCCCCGTTTTGAATCTCACGCAGAATCTATGAAGATTTTGCAAACAATGTTTAGATTAAGCATTCATTGAAAGATCTTAAATAATAATCTCTGAAAATTATGCTTTACCCAGAGACAATAGATAAAAACAGAGATACCTTCTTCAATTTAGAGAAATCTCTTCTTCAGATTTCTTGGAAAAGAGCATCAGCTGCACTTGGCACAGTTGGGGAGAGGGTAGAAAATACACCTGACAATCATACATGTAATTTCTGATATTCGGGATGTTTCAGGGCCATTTTGAACCCCAAATTACTTTAAATGAGCATCAGAACTGCTCCAGCTCATGTCTTGCTCTGAGACTTCTTTTTAGCCCCCAGGGGTCTTTGTAATTTTTCTGACACGTTACTTTTTCTGGGCCATCTATGCAAACCACAGACTTCCCACATTCTGAAAGACTGTGTAAAGACCAAATACACCCATCAACAAAACACAAAACAACTGGAAAATGATCACGGAATTTGCATTCTAAAGGAAAAAAAAAAAAGCAAAGAAAAGCTAAAGCATTTCCAAGTAACAGGGCCATCAGTCCCAGAGAAGACACTGCCATGTTTTGTAAAGCATTCCAATCCTTGAACTAGGGCAGAAAATTGGTGAGCAAGAGAGGTTTGAGATCAATATATAGGATATAACTTTAATGATAAATAAGACATGAAAATCAATTATAAACAATTAAAATATACTAAAAGATATGAATCAAGTGAATCAAGTCCAAGCAATGCGACTACTGGGGACAAAAGATGGAAAATGAGACAGTACAAATTGACCGGAAAAAGCGATAGTCCCCCAAAATAGATTTTTTAATGTTATATGAACAATAATGACATTTCAGAATGGAATATGGACATTCACTATTCATGATGTTATTTGAAGGAAATCAGGGAGTACTAGAATACATTCTTGACAACTGGTTAAGTAAACAAAGTTTTTAGAGTATGAGAAACTGGGTATGGTAAATCTCTCAGCAATGAGAGGGAGAGGTATGCTTGAGGAAAAAGAAATGTAGGATGAAGAATTAAGATGAGATTTTTTTAAAGGTACATAGGAACTGCAGTCATCTAATGTAATCTGTGGAAAATATTGGTGATTAGAGAATAATGCAGTGTGGGACTTCAGCTTTAATAAAGGCAAATGATGTTTTAGTGGACCTATTTAATCTATTTTCCAGGCACCTGTGCCTGGGCCAAGAGAATTGTGAAATTTTCCTCCTGCATTGGGCTGAACTCAGATGACTACAATTAAAGCTTTGCTCTTTCTGTTAGGTTGGAAATTGTCTCTGAAACCTAATGATATGGAGTTCATATAAATTACTAGTGATGCCTTTCTGTTGATCCAAATATGCAAATAAGGATCATTGTTAACAAGAGGTTGGTTAAATTCATTACTGTATGGGGTTTTTTTCCACTACAACAGTACACTATCTTAAATTCTTTACCTCTCAGTGAGTTGTGACTTCAGCAGGGGATTATATTGAAGAAGCAGTTTCCGTTTCCTCATTCCTTTGATTTTAATGAAAGCCAAAAGGACTAATACACGCCATTGCACTTCTGCTCTCTAATACTGTTCTGGCACATCACATTGTATTCATATTTTTACTTTAGAATTAATAAAAGCATGGGATCTGGTCAGTGAAAGTTATAACAGATAGGTTGCTTCTTAGCACTAATTTTTTTTCCTTTCAGATCCTAAAAATTCACTGTGGGGTTATTCGTAGTTAGCATTTGCATGGTGAGAAGCACTGACTTAGAAAACTGATAGACCTTCATGGCACGTGAAGACCTTTCCTAAAGTTGGATTTTGCCGTTGTTTCCACCACCAGTGTAGCAGCAAGGTAAAAGTCACTGGCAGCAGTAATATCAATATTAGCAATAGTGATGTCTGAAAGCCAGTTGAAAGAGGGTACAGGGGACTGACAGAGTGAATTGGCAGCCACCATCTCATCAGGAACGTTTCTCCCACATCTTTTGAATTGGAAGAATTTTACAAACTTTTATTTTCCTTTCTGTTGTATTATGTAGTTACAAGCTTTACTCCTTGCCCCTCTCATTGATTAAAGAGTCATCAAAGGGTGTGGTAAGCTTTGTAAATGGTTGACAAGAGGTCTTGAAATAGCTGCTTAAAGTTACACACATAGGTCTATATCGATGCAAATAAAATAATTTCAGAATGGAAATATCTAGCCTTTAACTAACTCTCACTAAAAATCAGTTCACATACCTTTTTTATTTTCTTGTTGTATAAATATAAATATGTAGTATGACTATAAATGCATTATAATTATCAATCTGTATTTTAAAAACTTATTAGCGGTTTTGAGAAACATCCTCTTTGTGAATACTAAGACACTCAGAACCATTTGACACCTCTTGAAATATGAGTTGCTTTTAATGGTTGACTATGCAGTTACAGTTATTAATATGTCCATGACTTACATAATTATAGCTGCTCTATCAGGAACCTCTCCAGATTAGAGGACTGTTCACATAACACCAAAAAGAAATGGATATAAGGTTTTGAATGTGTTACACATTTGTCATTTGAATGACCTATGATTAAGGTGTTTTATTTCAATTTTTTTTCCTCCTTATTGAGACCCTAGAATGAATCATTATAACAGACTATGAGATTCAGTTATTAAGATGTTTGAAATCAGAATTATTACTATCATCCTTTATGTGATCTTCTAATGAAGCCTCCAGTGCCAACACTGGCAATTTTCTTACCACAGGTATATATTCTAACAAGAACTAGGGTATCATACTCTGAGATTAAAGTTCAAGGAGAAATAAAAATTAATTTCATCAGCAGTTTTCTAGTTCTTTCTAATTACCCTATTTTGACACAATATCCCAAAGATTAAACTGTCACTGAAATTTTAAGTTAGATCTGTTTTCTATTTGTAATATGAATGTTATCTCAGAAATTTACCACAAATTAGCCTTTGGGGAGCTATAGCAGATTATATTTGGATCTATCCCAGGTTGAATAATTGGTTAGGCACATGCTTAAGTTTGTTCATCTTCAGCAAAGTGTTTCAGCACATGCCTAGGGCTCGGTGAGGACAATGAGGTATTAGTTGTGTGCTAATGGCTACATTTGAAAGTGATGTTTGTGCTGGTGTACCTTGGTCTGAGGTGGTCTGAGGTAAATGAGTAGGATGAAATTCCTCTGTCATTCTCTTGGATTGAAAACTGTGCGGGTTTTGCATAAAGGAAAAGGAAGCCACAGAATAGAATCCTATTCTCTGTAACCCATATGAACAAAACAGACTACACTATATCTTTATATTACATTTCACTTCAGCCCAATCTTCTTGCTAATTTCCATGTACAGTTTATGTTCAGTAACTGAAATCAAAAGATGTACTTTATATTTAGTGCTCCTTGAAGATGATATTTAAAATAATAGCAATAAGAATAATTGAGACAACAGAAGCTCAGGTTTTAAATTTAACAAATAACTTACAAAAGGACAACTTTGTTTTGACTGAAGAGTTTCTCTGAATGATTTAATCCTTCCAGATACTTTACTTACTTTTCTTATTTTAAGATAATGTCTTTTTCTTTTTACCTACTGAGCAAGCTCCTCTTCTCCTTGTGGAGGAATGTCTCATCTCTACTGTAATAGAGTGGTACAAGAATACATTTGCATTAAAAATACAATTTTTGCTGATAAGTTTCTTTATTTGAAACACATAAGAAAATGCATATCATTGTATATGCCCTTTTTTCGCATGTTAATTGTAATGACTGGCCTACTAAAATCTTCACAGAGCAGAAAGGAACTCAGTATAACTTGAGATGACAAAAAAAATGCAAACTTCAAACTTGATCACAAATGCAGACAGAAAAATCCATTCTTCTCTAGTCTATGGCTAAATGTTACTGCATAACAGTAACTTTCATGGACAATTTTGCTAACTCAAAACAAGGAAAATGAAAATTTCAAAATGTTTCTTCCATCAGCATGCCTTGTTTGGGGCACAGGACAGATGTATCAGTAGTTCAGGTTCTGTCCCTGTCTCTATTTACAGTTTTGCTGCCCATGTCATTCTGTCTCATTCTTTCATTGTCTTTTTTTTTTCATGAACTTAGTTTAAAAGAAAACAAGCTACCAATTGTACTAGTCCCCTTTTCTACCTACTCCAGAAGACACAAGTGTAGTATAATGACGGCCTACTCTGTGATGCACTTCTAAGAGTACAGTGCACTGGCAGTAAGGCACTGTCTGGCCAGCCCAGCCCAGCCCAGCTCACCAAAAGATTCAGGAGTGGGAGCCCAATAGAGTCACAAACTACTAATATTATACTCTGAGAATGAGGCACATCAACATTATGTTCATTTCTTTGCTCTGAGGTAGTGTCAAGACTTAGAAAGCCCTTATGAAACTTGTGTCAGTAATTTATGTTAATTACTGATGTTTTAAAGCCAAACTTATTAGTTAAATGTCATGCAGCTCCTTTTTCTTTGGTGATTTTTTATTCATAGCGACAGAGATTATGGTCCACGATGTTCTTGAAGCTTGCTAAAATGACAGTTCATGGATAACTCAAAACCAGTTTCTTTATCCAAAAATCCAGGATTACTTTTCTGCCCTGGGGACTGACGACTCATTATTGTCCTAATCAGAGCATGTGTAACTCAAAACTTGACTTAGATTCAGACATGGCCTTTGTTTAGAACCTCCCACAACACTAACATCTGTTCTGTTCAGTAGGATTTTTGCATTTGGATTCTGAACAGCTCAGCCATCAGCTGTCTCTGGACCTTCTCCAGAGTAAGGCTGCCAGTAGCACGCGGTGTCCACCTCCCCGCACCTGTCTGCTGCCACAGCCCAACGCGGGCACAGCACCAAGGCAGCGCCTGCTAGAGCAGAGCAGGGCATGGGCCACAGGCCAGGCTGAGCTTTGCAGTGCCCTACACTAGCAGGAGTTTGCCAGGAGGGAGATATGGCTCCCCTGAAGTCATCATTACTAACAGACCCATCTGGTGACAAATCCCTGTGCGAGTTGTGGTCCAGTTTCTCTTCTGATCTATATTATGATGTTGATAACCTCCATACATTAAAGTATACTATCACAATTATTTTGCCAGTGGTATCTACACAGCCCATTTGGAAAACAAGTGTTTAAACAAGATGAGATAAATCCACCTTGGAGAGAAAACACTTGCTTCAGAGAGTGTAACTGGAAACCTCTGAAACAGTAGCTAACTATCTCACTGAGAGAAGGTAGCTTTTAAAAATATTGTAAATAAAATCCATTGTAAATAATTGCTGTCACTTGGACCAATGACCTAAAAGTTTGCAAAATCTGACTCAGTTTTCCACGTACTAGTGCACTTGCACTATCATCTTTCCTGAATTATTCACTTGTTTGGTGTTAGTGTTCAAAAGCCCAGATCATTTGCAAAACCTGACTCAGTTTTCCATTTACTAGTACATTTGCATTATCATCTTTCCTGAATTATTCACTTACTTGGTGTTAGTGTTCAAAAGCCCAGACCATGAGTGCTTGCTACTGTACAAACACAATGTAGAGAGAAGATTTTGCTTTGGAGTGACCACCAACATCAGCACTTAAAATATATACAATATAGTTAACTTCCTAGAACTCTTCCAGTAAGTGATCTGTACAAATTCTTTAAGAGTCATGTAACTAGTAAATTTTTAGCAACAATTTCATGTTAATTCTTTATCTTTAGATTTCCTAATCCTTTTTTTGCCATGTGCCCTTTAAATTCCCTTTGCAGCAGCTCATCTCTCATTTCAAAAGTCTTCTTTAGGAGCTAACGTTAAATAGATTCATAAAAAATTCTACATGTTGCTGCTAATGAATACTTCTATATCATTTCTACTGTTAACTTGTAAAAAGCCTGAAATCATAGCCTGGATAAGAATATCAACTGTACAAAGTGTGAGATATATTTTCTTTTTTCTTTTTTGTTATAAACAGCTGCTCAGTTCTCAGAAATGAGTGTTGATGCCGAAGGATGTATAGAAATGTACACAACTTCCTTAGGTCTGGATACATTTGCTTCATGTAGGTGCTCTTTTCCTTTGTGAGTAAAAAGGTATGTTATGACAGAAACATCTGAGATAAAACAAAGCTAGAAAATTATAAACCATATGAAAATATAGGTCTGAATCTCTATGATGTTTATGAAAATGAGAGACAATATAAAACAGATGTGAGGGGTTTCAATCCGAGTCTAATATCATTTACCTTGGTTTAAAGGATTCATCAAAGCCCATGGCAACAGTGAGTTGTTTCTACTGTGTTTGTTTGGGAAATTGTTTGAGAATAAAACAGGATGGTTTGTGAGGTTTCAAGAGTTAGGAAAGAGAAACTCTAAATTTTGCTCTAAGGCCTTGAGTGTGAAGTGATTCAAAGTCTGATTAATCTATTTTGTAAAAAACAGTTTATGTTTTTAATTAATGTCACTGTTCAGACTCTTGGCAGAAATCTTTTGGAGTGGACAAAGATGCTCCTTATAGACATGTCCTTAATTTTATTTTTTTTCAAGTTACCTCAGCATATCAAGTGTGTTAACTTCTGTTTCCATGGCCTCTCTTTTTAAACAATAAATGGCAGAATAGTCTGGAAAATGAGTATTACTACTAGCCTGCAGTAGCCTCTAGTGGCCTGAGGCAACTGGTTGTACGTAAAATACAAATGCTGCTAGCACCCATGACTTTCCCTCTTTAGCTACATGGAAGTTAAATGTATATTTATGTCTGCTGTATTTGTGGTAGCACTTAATCTGAGGCCAGTGTAATGAAAGGGAAAAGAAAGTTTATGCACCTTTTCTGCAGAGCAGGAAAAAAAGTCTGAATTTAAATTCCTGTTTGTCATGCTTAAACATTAGCTACAAGGGCTTTTGTGAAGATATAACCAGAATATCAGAATGGATGTTTATTCTGGGTGAGTCCATGCTTGCTCATGGCTTTCAGGTCAACCTGTTTATATCTAGCTAGAGTCTGAAAGATCCCAAGATCCTTGAAACACACTGTTGATGGAAAAAATCCCAAACTTCTTATTAAAAGTATTTTAAAAATTACCACTAAGAAAATGACATCACAAGTGCTAGGCTACTGTTCATAACAGCAAAATTAACATTTTCTAAAACAATGCAAATCAGACTGTGAGGAAACCAATGAGCTGGTCTTAATAGTAGTTTAGAATTCAATATTGGAGTATATTTATGAGATTGTGTCAAGAATATTTAAACCTTTGCCTGACGTCTTCTGGGTATAGATGTTGTAGAATCATTGAGACATATGTACATATAACACACTTTCACAGTCTATAATCAAAGGATAAAAGTCTTGTCCATCTCTCAGCTAATAAAAGCCACAAGACAAAAAAAAAAAAAATTAAAAAAATGAAAGGTGCAAAGCCTAAACAAGTGTTGGACAACTTTCAAGATTGTAACCTCAAGATTCTTGATGATTTAGACCAATATTCAAGAAATCAGAAAATGCTGTTTCCGACGCACTTAGCTAGTGGTTTCCTTTCAATAGAGAGTCACGGGTCGAAGACTAGGGAAGAATCTTTCTCAATAAAATGATTACTTTATTCAAAGGTGATTTGGGCTTGGATTTCTGGTAATTCAATTTTCCATCATAGAGCTTGTTGGATTGGAAAGCAAAGCTTTTCCTCCTTATCCTTAATTCCTGTGGTTTATGAGTATCACTCTCTCTCTCTTATTGCATTTCCACCCAGTCTCTTCAAACAAATCAAGTGTGAAACCTGAAACTACACAACTCATTCCAATAAGGTCTAAGTTACATCAGTCATTTGTTTTATTAACATGATAAAGTCAAGATCTTTTTTTTCCTTGAAGTCAAGTCTTTCTCTGTAGAGTCATAAGTGAAAATGAGAGATTGCTTTGGTCATGTACAGTACCTTCATCAAGAACCTGCTTTGACTTGAACTCCAAAGAAGCTTCTCTCCCTCTACTGTATGTATACGATTACACATATTACGAAAGTAATTTCTCACTTAATCACCTGAGTTAGGAGCCTAAAGTAAAGTGCTATGAATGCTCTCTGTCTATCACAATTTTACACAAATGCCACCTCAAGTTGTGTTTAGCTAACAGACTAAGAAGCCCTGACAACAGCAAGTCATTCACTGGGTGCCCACTAGTAAAGGAAAGTGTTAGCCCTATGTAACCCAGCTGTTATCTTTCATCTTGCCAACAACATTAAATAACCAGTATTTTGGAACCAATGCATAAATCAAACTTTTTGTTTTTTATAAGAATTCATCTCGGTAGCAAAAGGTTTCTAAACACGGTGGAAAGAAAAAAGAAAAGGTCATCTAAATTCTGTGCTTCTATGTAACTTTCTTGTTTTATAATCATGAGTGCCCCAGGCTTTATGGTATAATTTTAAAAGAAAGATGTGTCTCAAGGAAAGAAGGAAAGGGGAATTATACCAGGGTGCACTTTCATTATTACTTTCAACTAATATAAATTCACAGGGATACCAAATGGGGTAGCTCCACTTTTATTGCATGTGTAATATCTTCTCTTCTGTCAACACAAATCTTACAGAGCCCTGTGGACAGAAGGATCAGGTATTGATCCTGATGAAAACTATCCCTTTTCAGTCTTGGATTAATTTTCATTCTTTCTTTTCGAACCCTGGGCAATCATAAAACCACAATTGTTTACAGGAGAAAAGTAGCAGGGATATGCAACTGAAGGACAAGAAGGAACCATTCCTTTTGACAGAAGCATGGACTTGGACCAGTTTTAGTTGAGAATGAAACTATTTCCTTGGATAAAGGAAGTATAAGTAAGATTTAATCATGTGAGAAGAATCCACGTTTACATGAGGAAACATACCAGTTTAGCTACTTCAGAATAACTGCTCTGGAAGAGTTAACTATGCAACCTTCCTATCCCAAAGTTGAAATCACTGTTGTCTTTGAAGAGTTACTCCAGAATATTATAAATTTTTAATATAGCATCTCCATGAAAATTACTCCAGAAAAATTGTGTTAGCCACTTTCCTCAGAAACCAAGAGATAAAATTATAGTTTGGCTCATAAGGAGTACTGAGAATGTACTCAGCATTGATTTCCTCCTTGGACAGTTTGAAAAATTCAAGTTGTTTGCACAGTGTAGATAGAACAAACAAGCATTTTCTTGCTTAACACTTGATAACTCCCCTTTGCTCTTTTCTGTTCTGCTGAATTGTAGATGCTTGGTCTAATTGTTTGAGAGGGGAATAAAATGTAGTCTAATACTTAAGAGTCACAGGAACAGGTCTAGTGATTTAGTATTACATATAAAACCATTAATGCAGCTCCACACCTCAGTAGAGCTGTAGTTCTGAATCCATAATCCTTTTTAGGACTGGAATAGACTAACCCAAATGCAAGCACACCTCAGTGCTCAGATTTTCAAGTTGCTCTGTTACTTATTAGCATTATGTGAAGGAAAGGGCAAAGAAGTCTGGATTGTATAAAATACACACTTTACCACTGTGACTTCGCCCAGTCCTTCACTCAAATTCAGACAAACCTTTCTGAGTTAAAGGTACTTAAGCTTATTCTCTTTTCTCTTCCTTTTTTGTATATTCTTCTTGGATCTTAGAACAAGAAATAAAGTGATGAAAGTGCTAGGATGGATTTTGATTCCTGCTGGCATACAGGAATCTCTAGAAATTGCATTAATTTTCTTTGACTCAAGAAAGTCTGGAATGTGTGGTCCCTGGATTCCCTTGGAGTTGGGTATGATTCAGACTTATCTGCTAGACAGCATGTCTGACTTGATTGGGAGGAAAATTGTATGTTCAGAGAGGTGTTTCCACCTTCTTTGATTTTCAAGCAAGCCTTGAGGAAGTTTCTCTTTTTTTCAGAAGTAATTTGACTTTCATTTAAAAACTTGCAAAGCAAAGTTCTAACTCCTACTCTTGGAAGATGTGTTTGGAAAGCTTGAAAAATGAGATTACCCATTGATAAAAACCAATAGGTTTTTAAGATAGTTCAAAAATAGCAACTGAAAAAAACCCTCACACTTTTGAGGCCTGGCTCATATTTTTATTATTTAATTATTAGCTGGAATTGGCAGAACTGGGAAGAGAAATCTACAAAGATGGAATTACATATGTCCCAGATGTCCTCAGCCCTGAATGGTTGATGACTTTATCTAAATATATCTCTGATATTCACAAGGAGTGACAGGATGATTCTGTTTTAAAAGCACAACTATGTCCCATAGCACTGGGAAACTGGAGCACTGGATTTTATTCTGCTTTCCATATTTTAAAAATCAAGCCAGGCTTTTTCCACACGGTATGCACAGGATGCTCTGCAGGTGAAGACAATGATCTCCCGGGAAAACATGGTCCTTTATCTTTGCACGTCTCAGTTCCATATACATAAGGGAGAGATAATCACTCATATTTCTGGATTGGTACTGAGTGTTGTGTGGATACTTTATGCTATATATGACAGTGAACCTTTAATCAGGATTGTGAATTTATTTCACAAAAACTAAGTATCATAGAATTCTTCTGTGACAAATAAATATGTAGAATTTTTATAAGGGTATAAGGAATCATGCCAGTGACTGGACCATGTAGCTCAAGCTAACTCGTGTAACCCAATGCCACAGAACCTCAGCTTTAGCTGGTATTTTCATAAATCCATAACTTACAATTTTATTTTATTTTATTTTATTCATAATTATAGAAGTTGAATGTTCTGAGAAATGACAGAAAGTCTGCACTGGAATCACAAACCATTTATAGTGTGTGAAAAGTTAATAAATGATTAGTGGATGTTCTAATAAATAATTATGGGTTGTTTATAGGAGGGTCAAATGTGACTCCTAACCATCTTTATCACTTTCTACTGATGTGCATGAAACCATCTGCAACCATCCATAATCACCTCAAAAACTATAAGAGCTTGCAATATGCGCTAAAAGAATCTATTAACCACATATTAACCCTTTCTAAACCATTCAAATGGATTTTTAACATGAAGTGTGACTAACTTAAACTCCAGGTTCTGAATTTAAGCTCTAGCCTGTGGAGTGCCTTATGTTGACAGTGTGTCTTTAAGACCAATATGCCACCCTAGATATAGAGGTGCCACTCTTTCTTTGTGATTTTGTGCCTTAATGTAATTATTTGTGTGCTTTCTGTCTTCCCCTGTTCTACCTATATGGGGAGTGATGCTCCAACAAATAATGGACAATATTCACAGCAAGAGGCTTCATGGTTTTGTTACAAGCCCTTGGTTATATCTGTAAAATGTTAGAACAGTGGTTAATGACCAGTTTCTTCAAAACAACTGAAGTTCACTAAAATGAACTGTTCAACTATTGCCCACTTTTACTTTTGTTGCTGCCAGCTCATTATATATAAGCATAGATGGTCAGATATTTTGTGTTAAATGCCTGCTCTCTCTCCATTTCTGCTTTTAGAATTTCTCCCTTATTGCCCAGCAAGTGCAGTGGTACTCATGGCAGTCTAGAGCTCAACACTGGCCAAGTGCTTTAGAGTGAAATGTGTGCACGTGAGCAGTGGGAGCGGTGAGAAACCCCCAAACCAGCAGGTTGTGAGCCAAATTCATCCTGGGAGGAGGAGCTTGTGAATGAAGGATGAGCTCAAATATGACGTTAAGCAACTGTGTTGCAACTCCTTAACAGAGACATTTGAATATCCACTGGTTTGTCTCAGACTGAAATGAACACACAGAAATATTCAGACTTTAAGGAATGCAGAGTTGGCTCAGGACTTTGCACTGTTACTGTTGGTAATACAGTGCTGGTTAATAGTAATTCAGGATAAGTTACGGGTTGTTTTACCACTCCAGTGATCACTCCCAGGCAGACCAGTTTCAAGCCAGCTATGCCTTCAAACAGGGCCTTGTGGGACCACTGCAGTAATTAAACAAAACCTCTGTTATCTTATGAGCGGTGTGTGTCAGTGGTTTTAACTCCAGAGTTATCTGAGGGAGGCATTCTTTGTGGGAACTGCATTTCATCAGTGCTGCCGATCAGCTGACTTGTCTGAGATGCACTGGTTTGGGTATCAGCTCTGAACTATCTGGTCTCCTTTCCCGCTGGGGCAGGCACTGTAAATTAGACATTAGTGGTTTTCTCAGTGTGATACTTGTTTAATCCCATAGATTGTTTTTACTTCACTACCTATAGACTGAGGATGCTACTTCAGTTATTTTTAATTCTCTCATTCGTTACATATTTCAGTGGAAGCTGGAGGAGTAAAAACTGAGTTATTAGAAAATCTCTAGTATAGGGTTATCATGACTGAAACAGCTTCTGTGTGTTTACACACGTGAAATGAGTTTGATATGTTGATTAAATTCCTGCTATACAGATTCAACATTATAAAAATGTGATGATGACTGACAGCAGCTAATATGTTTTTGATTGTCAGCTGTTGGAACAAAGTGGTTGAGTGGGAAAATGTTATACTTAACTCTTTGCATTTTCTTTTTAGTTCAGATTTTTAATATGCAAGAGTACAGAAGTTTACAAGAATATTTGTTCTATGCAAAGGAGTTTTTCACCAAAGCATTGTGACCAGGTGTAGATAGATGGCTGATGTTTGAGAGACTGCATAGTACTGAATTTCTTTCGCCAGCAGGGAAATGAACTCCTATGTACTGACATGCTTTCCCCCCACCATTGCCTACAGAACTGTTGCAGTGTGAGGATATCTACCAGCTGTGTTAATGTCATTGAGGTTTTTATACTACTGTCATGAGTTATTTTTATATTCTACTTCTACTACACAAATGTCAAAGTCAGTTTTGACCAACTTGTGCATTTATACTAGCAGCTTACAATTTCACTGTTATTATATTGCTATACCCTCACCCACACCACTCAAGCTTAAAATTACTAATGGTACTAGTAAAATATACTTCCACTGATATCTGTATCTAGGTGCAAATTTGAAAAGATAACATGAATTTGAGAACATCCAACAAATTTAGGGCTAAAATTGCTTCTAGGTAGAATTATAACTAACTAGACAAGATTTTAAATGAGAGAACTCTTTCACTGCTGTGCAACACACCTACCTTAGCCACTTGAAAACAATGAACACTCACCATTAAAAAAAAGTGCCTGCTTTTCTAGCATGCTGAGCACTTTCTCCTTTCATCATCTTTTAGATATTGAGTAGAAACAAGATTCACTGAAAGTGAGTGGGACTTGAATGACAAGATGGTCTGCGCAGTCTTTCTGCACAGGTGTGAATTTTGACCAAAGTGCTGAGAATTTGCTCAAATTCCTTTGCAGCTAGGACAGACAGTTGTGTGGAATCTGCTTCAAGAGAAGGAAAATTGTAAATCGAGATAATTTTACTTTTAAAATGATAGTCACAGCTTACATATCCCAGATAACAGATGCAGCTCTGCCCTGCAGCAAAGCCTTATTCTGCATATCATGTGATTTTTATATTGGGAATATATCCTGTTTAAAATTAGAAATGCCTGCTGCACCAGTTTTAGTAGTGAAGAAATAAAAGTCATTATTAACAGGAATGTTTATCATACAATTTTCAGTCGATTAAGTTTCACTAATCAAATCCACATGACTTGAATCCACATACCACACCCCCTTAAGCAGCAAGTATTAGCATATTCGAAGAACCAGAAATTCTGATGAGTATTTGCTTTGTTTGCTCAGGAATGTAATGGAAACTGGGTGAAAGAGCAAGAGAGGGAGAGACTGCTCCAAAGGATGTTGTTTAAAATTCCCAAGGAATTTCGGAGAAAGGAAAGGTGCTATTCTCACTATCCTGACATAACTGCAAGTTGTGTGATTGTGTCTTACTGTTTAAATTTCTCATGAAACAGGTCTCAGGAGGGATATCACTTAGTGATATCACTTTTATGAAAACAAGACAGACACTAGGAAATGTCCAAAATTTCCAGAAAATAAGTAACTTTCATTCTGAATAATCTTTGGTCAGATATGAGTGGTGTCCTTCAGAGGTCTGTATTGAGACCAGTGTTATTTAATATCTTCATTAATGACATAGACAAAGGGATTGAGTGCACCCTCGGTAAATCTGTGGATGACACCAAGCTGTGGTGCAGTTGACACCCTGATGGGATGCCATCCAGAGGGTCCTGGACAGGCTTGAGAAATGGGCCCATGGGAATCTCATGAGGTTTAACAAGACTGAGTGCAAGGTGCTGCACCAAGGTCAAAGCAACTCCCAGGTATCAATCCAGGCTGGGGGATGAACACATGGAGAGAAGGAGCAGCCCTGATGAGAAGGGCTTGGGGGTGCTGGTGGATGGGAAACTGGACATGACCTGGCAATGTTCACTTGCAGCCTACAAAACTAATCGTATCCTGAGCTGTATCCAAAGCAGCGTGACCACCAGGTCAAGGGAGGGGATTCTGCCCCTCTCCTCTGCTCTGTTCTGGTGAGACCCCACCTGAAGTGCTGCATCCAGCTCTGGGGTCCCCAGCACAGGAAGCACATGGGTCTGTTGGAGTGAGTCCAAAGGAGGGCACCAAGTTAATTAGAGTGGTGGAGCACCTCTTCTGTGAGTAAAAGCTCAGAGGGTTGGGATTGTTCTTCCTGGAAAAGAGAAGGCTTCCATGTGACCTAATTGTGGCCTTCCAGTACACAAAGGAAGCCTACAAGAAAGATGGAGAGAGACTATTTACAAGAGCATGTAGTGACAGGACAAGAGGGAATGGCTTCAGACTGAGAGAAAATACATTTAGATTATACATTAGGAAAAAATTCGTCACCATGAGGGTGGTGAGCAGTGGAACAGGGCCCAGAGAAGTTGTGAATGCCCCATCCCCGAAAGTGTTCAAGGCCAGACTGAATGGGGCTTTGGGCAGCCTGGTCTAGTAAAAGGTGTCTCTGCCCATGGCAAGTGGTGTTGGAATGAAAGGGTGTTTAAGGTCCCTTCCAACCCAAGTCATTCTAAGATTCCATGATTGATTCTATGATATTTGTTCATTGCATAGGCAAACCTAGCATAGGATGAACTGGCATTGAAACAAAAATTACAGTGTAGTATGAGACGTACAAGGCATTGTGCTAATTTCAAAGCTGCAACTCTGTCACTGGTTGCACTACTGATTGCACTACCAGTTATAAGATTTCAGCACTCTACCTGCTGTAATAGCATTAACCTGTTTTACACCTCTGAAGCAACTTAAAGAGGTGTGATCTTCCTGCACTAGTCCTTCTTGACTCTCAAAATCAAATGAAATCTCTTGTCCCACCCAGATCATTTCATTCCCTCACCCCATTTTATTTCACTGCTAGTGCCTGAAAGTCAATAGAAAGCCCTTAAGTGGATTACAGACTGATCCAGGGTAGCTGAATACAGAATTATTTCCAAACTGAAAAGAAAACCCAAACTAAACAACAACAAAATCTGCTTCTTAAAGGGAGGAAACAAAACAGGAAAATGTATCAACTTCCATTATTTTTTTAGACCACTAACTGTTTTATAACATACTTGTGACTTTATGACAGACACTTTTTCACCTCAGTAAAAGATATTGGTTGCTGCTGCTATTGCTAGAGAAAATTTTAAAATACTGGGAATTGATTTTAAGCCTAAGCACAGAAAAAATGCATGTATTGCCTCTATTGAATTTTTTTAAACTTAGTTGATGTCTTGCAAATACCTTAGTGCTATAATTGAGCATAGCACCAAGGGTTTGGTGTGAGACAAACTAAGGCCATAGACAAAGTAAAAGGCCACAGAAAATACTTGTAGGAGGTGTGATTGCAGTTTGTGTGGAATCTGAACAACTTTGGTTCTCTGATAGTAACACGGGAGGACAGAGAGGCCAGCAGGGAACATGTCCTTTCTGAGCTTCCTAACAGCACTCTGCTCCCTAACCAGGCACTAAAGACTGAGCAAAACCAGGTTAATTACTGTAATTGAAGACAATACTTCCTCTTCTTTCCATGCCCTTTGTTAACTTAAATTCAGTATATTTAGCCAGCTGATACTGTAACAAAACATATCAAAATCTGTGCTGAGCTTTGGGAAGTGATCAATCACCTGTTTTTTTTAAAAAAGAGTATTGAAAATGAGAATTAAAACAAAAAAAAGGAAATGCTTGCTTTCTTTTACTTTCTTCCTATTTACCCTGTTGCCTCCCTCCTCCAAGTACATCTGTGACCGAGATCACGATAGCTGTTTGATAAGACACACACTGTGGGATCTTTTTTCTAGCTTTGTTCTTCTGGAACAGTCAGGAGTTGGACAGGAGCATTCCTGAAACTCCAGGCCATCACAGGTAGGCAGCAGTCAAAATGGCCAGTGTCAGGATGCATGATCTGGAGAAAGGCAGATAGAACAAGACTGAGAACTCCTTGACCCTAAGGCCCTTTTAGTTTAGCATCTGATCCAAAATCCACCTGCACCACAGAACTCTTCCAATTACAAGGGCATTTGAGTCAGGTTCAGGACAATAAGTACAACTGAGGCCCAGCAGTTGTTGGGAGAGGATACTTTCAGGGTCTGATTTTCCGGGTCTTTTCTGTTATACAGCTGAAAATGGAAGTTGCTGATCTGAACTGAACTTGCCCACTGAGAATTTCCTGCTTGGCTTTTCAGTGTCAAGTATGAACCTTCTTTAGTGGGCAGGAAAGCAAATAGATTTATTTGTTTACAAACTTCACTTCCCCAGCAAACAGTAGCTACAACAAATTTGTTGATCCAGGATATAATAAAATCTTATTATTATAAAACAAAAGCCTTTCCTTTTTTTCCAGCAGTTAAAGTCCTGGCACGCAGTGCTCATTGTTTAACAAAGGAAATTATCCAGCTCTTCTTTCTTGCTTCTGTGTGGTCTGTTATACACTTATCCAAAGAAAAGTGAATTGCAACTTGCTGTTCAGCCACAACATGGCCATAGTGCACCCCTTGGGAGGGATTATATATATTCAAACCAGAGAGAATCTCCTGCATTACTTTTTCCCCTCCCCTGTGACAACTCTACTTTCTAAATACAAGACACTGTTCGAAGCAGGCTAGCTGTGGAGGCTGCTTTGATGTCCTGCCATCACACTGAGCTGTGGAAAGCCTTCTTATTGTCTTATGTAGGGAGCAGTTGAGGATATCAAAGGGAAGATGGGATGTTAAATTTTTATTGATGAATGTTTAATAGTTTGAGTTGTAAGCTGTCATGAGTAATGCAGTAAAAGGATTCATTCTGAATCTTGCTGTTTGCCATACAGTGCCTGAAAGTGATTAGTCTTTAAAGAGTACAAATCTTTATTTTTTTTTTTTCTTCAGCAATTTATTTTCTGCAGCAGATTAAAAGAAATCTATCATGATACTTAGGAGAGAGTCAAGTGGGCCCATTAGGTTAATTCAGCAGCCTCTCAGTTTGAGACTTGAGTGTAAATCAGGTTTACAGAAAAAAAAAGCAATTAATTTAGCACTGTTTTCTGAAAACTCAAAAATGTGACAGGTTTGGCCACATCCCACTGGGCTTATTAGGGTCATGCATCTCATGAGGTGCAACTTTATACCTCCTGAAACATGAAATATGTTAACTAAGCAATGTATAGCAACACTAGGCACAGTCCCCAAGATAGCTGAGGAGTGATCTGTCCCCCTTCCCATTACTCCCACAAAAAAACCCCAAACCAACAAATAACCCTATTTTTCTGCCCCCTGGAACACCAAAGTTTTAAAATAAATGTAAAGAAAAACATTTTAACACCACTGCTCTCTTGTTCCTCACTCCCCATCGAAAAAATGTGCTGAATATAACATCTAGTGTTATAACATCTGAATATTACATCTATTGTTATAACATCTGAATATAATATCTAGTGCACACAGTTTGAAAATAAACCAGTGCCGACATGTGGAAAATTCTGTGGAATGGGGTAAGATTCATGTTGTTATAGGTTAGTCCTATAATTAAATGCTTCTAGAGACAAAGAGCAAATCAGGTGTGTTCCTGAAGGAACTGAGAGTGCACAAGGGCCAAGAGAAAGGGGATAGAGGGAGAAGGAGTGGAGAAATCAGTGCAGGAGATTACTTGACTGGTACATGTTTCATTACCCTGCCAGGTAATTATGGACAGATAGAATGGACCTGGTAAGTCTGAGTGATGATACAGCTCCAGGAAAAAAAAAGTTTTCTTTTATATTAAATGTGATTCAGGAATAAGTTTTGGTTAAATATAAGCTCTAACCAGCTATGGTTAAGACATATTAATTTACAAAGTTTTAGTAAAGTACAAATATAATTTTGAGAAAGATGCAAGATACAACAGCCTTAGGTTCAGGCCCGTATTTTGTTGAACTCTGTGAACATATGAAAGCTAGCATCATCCTTTCACTGATGCCCTGCTCTGTAGAGAGCGGCTTTTTAGATGGGGAAAAAAGATGAATATCTTTTATGATTTCTAATCAACCCTTGATCACAGCTAATTTAGTGATTTTTGACAGCATGAGAAGCATTTGCATGATGTGAATCCATATTTATCCACTAAGAAATGGATTGAGGTATTTCACTCATGTTCTCTTAGATTTCTGAGCAACCATCCAATATATAATGATTTTGGTTTCCTACCATCTGAGCTGGCGATGAAAACCTTTCTCAGTTTAAGGTCACGTTAATAATAGGTTAACCTCGTAACTATTGTCACTGTCAATGGCTTTTTAAAAGATAATTTTTTCTCTCAGTCATCCTAAAAAATAACAGGAAACAATGATTTTTTTAATGAGAAATCCCAGAGTAATTCTGGCTTAAATGAAAAAAAATTCTAAGGGCCATGCAAACCTGTGAACATAAAGTGGTGAGGAAAGAGAATTCTACATGTGTGTGTCTTTTATGAAGTGCATGAGAATAAATTTATGCATAGGGGTAGGTGTGTACCTGTGCCTTACACACCCCCAATCTCTGGTTTACACATCTGTGCAAAAGTATGTCTGAAAACCTACACTGCCTCTTTGTTGTCCATGTACTGATTAAAGGCAGCTGGAGTTTCCCTTTCTTGGAATAAATAGTTCTGGTTTCTGTTTTATTTTCCCTTTTAAAGACAGACTTTGTTTGCATAAAAAAGTCTTCAGCACAGCATGATTTAACAGTCTACTCTTCAAAGAAGAGTGAGCTTTACATAGGCACCTTGAGAGGCAGACTTGAAGGGTGATAAACACTTAGGTGGACCTGAAGATTAACTGAATCCGGTTCTCAGTCTCAATTACAGAAGGCTGTAGTGAGAAGAGATGACAGGATTTTCCAAAAATATTGTTTGGGATTAGAAGACCCGTGGGGATTTTCCCTTGGATGACAGGCTGTTAAAGACTACTTAGAAAGTGTAAAATTTTCATTACTTTCCAAAATACATGCTTCACTACATCTCTGACTTTTTTCATTCTCTGCAGATTCGTGACAAAATGTCTCACAGTTCAATGGTGAATCAAGGGGAAACAAAGAGCTAATTAAATTATCATGAATAGTTGTCTGTCAATTATATATGTTATAACAGTTCTTTGATGTAGGCATACAGTCTTATTTGAATACATGTTTATCTAAACTGTATCGATATGAACAATGGGAATGTTTATTACTAATTTAAAAAGAAAGTTTTTATAGCAACGCTTTTCCACTCCCTCTCTCAGTAATGAGGGCAAGCACTGCCAAGTGGCTCCCTGATTTTTGAGAAGAAAACTGGAAATTGGAAAAAGGCCTGCAGAACATTATCTCATTGGGATCTCTCTCAGGCAGTGCAAGTAAACTTCAAGCAGAATACTTCTTGGCACAATAACCACACTTTTCCAATGCATATAAAAAAAAAATTATTTTTTTTCAAACATTATTTTGCATTACAAAATATTTAAGTAAATGTTCCAGGAGAAAAAAAAGTCTTATTTCACACAAAAATCTATCCATCCTTCCATTAAATCTATTTTGATATTTCTGTCTTTGTTACCTCGTTTTGCTATTCTCCTCTCTGGGTTGGATTCTCTGACTCAAGTGTATCACCTATGAATGCTCAAGCCTGCTGGAGACCAACAATGGTAGTGCAGCACAGGGGCTGAGCAAGGAGGGAACCTGTCAGCATTGTGACTGCTTCTGTCACAGAAGCAAGAATTTTCTTCTGCAATGCATCATTTCTGTGACTCGGAAATTTGCTTTTATTTAGTGCTTGTCCTTCAGTTTTCTGGTGTACAAAACTTTAAAAAAAATGCCCAAAATTTTTTTAGCTGCTTCCCAAATTATTGGGAAATAACATCTGCTACATTTTCTGAATAAGAGATAGGCTGTTGGGTTGTCTTTACCATCCAGGTTTTGTCTAAAGCTGTGGTATTATGATATGTTAATCAGCGTATTCCAATATATTCACACTACCTAATGTGGAGCAGTCAGTGAATATTTTATCATACACTCAGTTGCCTTAGGCCTTTAAAACATTTTTAGAACATATTTGCTAATACGTGTCAACCACATTCCTTTTCTTAGTTTTTAGGCAATGCCATATATGGCCATGAAACAAAGGTGGGTAGGTATTGTACTTGTGTCAGAGTCCGGTCCCAGATGTTTTGATATGCTGCATATTAGCTACAGCTCTCTTCACAGTATATACTGACTTTATTATACTTCACTGCAATGTATTTTAAAAATACAAACATACCTTATTTCCCAGTATCTTTTTGGTGACACATTAGAAAGTAAATTGTTGGGTCTAGGTCTCTCAATTGTTATATGCTCCTTAGTCTTTTCTTCGTAGTAACTGTGTATTAAACATTATGCAAGGTCATATAAAGTAAGCCTTAGATAACCTTGATGGACAAAACCAGTGCCCTTGCAAGCACATCCTAGAATGATCCATTGCCTCTGGCACTCCTCTTGTTTTAATGATAGTGTTTTTCTCAGTCACGAGAACTCCGTGTGTTGATGGTGTCAGCAATAAAGTCTTCATGAAAGAATTGCTTCAGTTTCAGAGTGCAACTCCTTCACCCTGCCTTGCTGGAAAATTGTTCCCTTCCTTTCTTCATTTTAACTCTGACCCTAAGTTTAAATTCTTGGTTACAGGAGTCCACAGAAAAGTATTGCCTCTTAACGCCGGATAGCCAGTGCTTATATTAGTGAGTGAGTGTACTTGATGCCTACAGATCTCCATGGAAGTTAGTGAAAATACTCAGCTGCTTAGGAACTAAACAAGCAGAAGTCAGGCCCATGGTCTCCATCCAGTTCTGTCACGAGATAACATTTCTCTCATTCCAGAGGGATCATTTCCCAGTTCACAGAGCTAGAGTTATGGCACAGCAGCAGAGAAATATTTTTCTGGGCACAAGTGGAAGAGAGTATAATTTTGCTGTTTCCTGGTTTTTGTATATTCATTTGCAGACACCAAGGCTCCTCTTCAGGGTGGTCATTTAAATCTCTCTTTGTCTTTAAGGAAAGACGTAAACTTAGTCAGCAAAACTCAAAGATTTCTCTGTGTGTGTGTGTGTGTGTGTATGTGTGTGTGCACCAAGCAAGTTTTAACTGTGTGTATATGAGTGTTTTCAAGCAGTTTCTAAAATTAATGAAATAATTTATTTGAGTCATTATAGCAAAATCTGATAATATTTTAGATGTGCAGATGACCCTCAATATTATCTAGAACAATTATTTTAAATTTAAAAAAAATAAATGCAAAGGTGTCAGGTTTTATGTTAGAGCAGGAGGTTTCATTACCTTGTCCAAGTCTGTGTCTAAAAGTGCAGGATGTGAAGATGATTAACATCAAGGGCTACAGAGGGGGTTATGTCTCTGATACAACACATGACTGAATTGTAGTAGTGCCCCTGAAGCCTGTACTGTCTATGGGAGCACAGAGCTGGTGTAGGGATGTTCCACTGGTTTCAGTGAAGATATAGTTGATTTTGCCAAGCTCAGATTTTCCAGGGCAGCTCAGAGGGTGACAGCTAAAATCTAAGGGCTTCTTCAGTCAGCATCACCTGCTCTTATAATGTTTATGCAGCCTCACTTGCAAACATCCATAGCACAGCAGACTCTGGCCTTTGATTTATAATGGGTCACAGTGTGGTCTGGGCCTCCTAACTACTCACAATCATTTAGTAATTGCATATATAAAAGTAAAACTTAAGGAAGAGAAATGTCTGTGTTTTGAAGTAAGGAATTCTGCTGACACTACAGATTTTGAAAGCACAGTGTGCTCAATGAAAGTACTTGAACCTTGAAATAGAAATACAGACCTCTTAATTAATCTCTCTGTTATTCTGTAAAGTGCAAATAAAACTAATACAGAGAATTTTCCTGTTAATTACAAGTGGAATCTGTGTGTATGTGATGGGGAGGAGAATGTTGGACCAGGGTAGGCAACACAGCATTACACTTCCTACATAATTATGTAGGAGGGGTAGGTTTATTAGGCTGCAGTAAGCCATTATTTATGTGGATGGAATCTTTATTAGAAAACTACCTTTTAACACTGCTTCTGTTCAAGTTGAAGCAGAATATTTCATCTAAATCCATTCTTTCATGAATGTATATATAGGCTTAAATTATCTTCCTTAAGGAGAAGTTGGCCATACAAAAAAGGTAGCACTTCCTTTAATCTTTACTGTTATAGATTTAGTTGTGCTGGGTCATTTTTCAGTTGCTCTAAGCATTAAAATTGCTTCCTTTTAAGGTGCTACTGTTAAGGCTAGGAAATACATTTAAGGGTGTCTTCTTTGTTTTGTTGGTCGACATATGGAGGCATTGTTCACTTTCTTCCCATGTTGCCTAGCTGAGTCTTGCAGCACAAAAGGAGGATTTCCTTACTGCCATCAAACAACCTCTCATCTCCAAGGTAAAAGTGGCAGGTCAATGAAAGAGGTCCACTGGCTATCTTAAGTTTTTGGGTAATCATTTAGTCCTAATGGTTTCGCTGACACTGACTGGGGCTCTCTACCAGTGATTGTTCCCTGAGCTGCAGCACCCTTGCAGATTCACCCTTCAAATTTTTAAGACAGCTACTTACCCAAAGTGAATTCCATCTACATATCACATGGGTAAACAAACCAGGAAACCTTTCAGAAGCTAAGATCTTTAAGCTCCCTCAGCAAGGCCCTTCTGGTATTCACCTTTATTTCACTGATCTGCCTAGTACATGCTTTGTGACATATAAAAGTCCCTGCCCATTTCTACCCTTCTTTTTTCTACACTGTTTTAGCATCCCAAAAAGGGCACTCAAACAGATATTTTTCAGGAACATATGGGTGCCCTGTGCTACTGTCATAGTCTATTCTCTCCCTGCATGATAACTTCCATGACCCTGCTGCAGTCAACCCAGACCTTGGCAGTTTCTGAAAAGATGTGATTAACTGAGAAGATGTGACAATATAGTAATCAATTACCATGACAAAAGCTGCATCAAGTGGAAATATTTTGCCCCGTGCCAAAAATCTGGATAATGGATGATCGTGCAGTTTGGACCCAAACACAGAGGTCTCTTGCCCTACCCACATTCCTGTAACAAAGATTTGGTTCAACGCCAAATCCCATTTCTAATCTTTCCCTTTCTGAGAGCAGAATAATCCAGAAATTTCACTGGCATCCTGCATTACTTCTTATTTGTTACTAAGCTTTTTCCAAGAAGATGGAAGGGGTTTTCCACTAGGAAAATATTATTCAGAGAAGATATGCTAAAAGAGTCTTAATCAAGACTTCCAAGTTACAGCTGTCACTCAAGAAGGAGTTGGCATGCTTTCTATAGAACACGACCTATTTCTACCCAAAGGAGTCATGGTCATTAAATGGAGCACAAATTGACTGATATTGGCCAAATACATATCACTAAATAGCAATTCTTAATGGACAGAGGTCTATGGTCAGCACTGGGATGACAGAGGTACCACAGAGACTGCATAAACTGGGCATGGGCCAGGCTATCCAAAACTTTCTTTGGCTGGAGAAGGCACATAACCACATCAGTAAACCAGATGTTTCAGTATTCTCTTCCCTGGAAATATTAGAGTCAAAATACAGGATACCTGTCCTTCTCTTTTGGGATCATGTATCTCAGCAACTTCCCCGATAAGGATCTAGAGTGATTGCTCAATCCTATATCCAAATCTAAGTAGGAGTGACTATTCACAGTCTTATTTTCAATTTTTCTCTGTTTATAACTCAAATACAAAACTGATTTTCACCCAACATTCTAAATCAAGTTAGTCTGTGAATGAAAGTGCTGTTTCAGAAAAACTTTCCAAATTTTTGTTCTCGGGAATAATATACCTTGTTGAAGAGAAGTCCTTACACCACCTTTCACCTCAAAACTGGCTCCCATCCCCATCCCTTGAACAAGAAGCTGACAGTGGATCTAGATATGTTGATCAGGTGTGTGAAAAGGATGCATATTCTGCCTGTGCCATAGAGCCATTGAGAAGACACTGTGTGCTTTAGAGTGGCAGGATATTTTGGGAAGGCCTAGTGGTGAGGGTTATGTCATAGTACCCTGTGAGACACAGACTGGTGCATTTAGGCAACCCCCACCAGGAAAACTGTGGGATATGGTTCATCCAAAACCTGGAGCACTGTTTAAAGGCCTTGAGTTACATTTCCTGGATCTCCAGCTAGGAAGCATACAATACTCCTGAAGAGCATTCCAGAGACTAGGTATGGTATGGGCATTTGGCCTGGAGGTCACCATCACAAGTGTTCCAAGGCAGCAGCTGGAGCACAGCCAGAGCCTGGGTTCCCAGCTTAGGAGAAGGGCAGTGTCAGTACTCCCAAGTGACTAGCTAAAGGTCACAAATCTGTCAGGGCTACATAACTCCTTCAAGAACATACAACCTGGACAGGCCAGCCACTTTTTCTCTTCTAGCAAATATGTGCCTGTCCCTCATCCCCATCCTCTCAGCAGTGCTTTGTTCCAAATTACTTTGCACTGCATCTGATTTCTTGTCTTATCAGAATGTCTCACAGTCACTAATTCTATGATCTGTCTATTCCTCAGGATAACGATATAAAACAATCAAGGAGAGAAAAAATGGGTAAATGTAATGTGCCTTGCAAATGAAATATAGGCAGAATGGGATGTGTTGAATCTTGCTTTTCTTCTGCCCCACAGGGGAGAAACTGGATTAATTCATCATTTCGCTTAAGCATGGAAGAGGGTACCATTAAAGAATGCTTAGAGGAGAGAGAATTAAAATGATAGGGCAAAATCATTTTAATCACTTGGTCTCAGCTTCATAAAAAGAGGTGAAATTTCTTTTCATTGGTCTTCAGAGTGCATGGATTTCATGCATGATTCCTCATTGACTTGTCTGCTGTACATAATTAAAAACTGTGATTTTTTTTTTATATGCCCTATATAGCTCAGTGAATGCTGTATTGAAAAAGATTTGCACTGTTTGAGTATTTTTCTTCTATCATTTGTTCACTGTTACTCTCCAAGAAAGTAACAATTATTGAAATAAACACATAGATGCCAGAGTAAGACAACCTGCTGTGCAGCAATACAAGCTGTTCTGACCTGGCAAACAGATCTTCTAGAATCAAGAAACATATTATTATGAAACAGAAAGGGAGTGAGAAGTGGAAAGCATAAAAAAGCAACACACGGAGTTCTACTGAAACATACACTAACTCCCCTCAAAAAAAAAAAAAAATTGTGTTGTTTGTGTTGTTTTTAACAAATGAACAGTAGTGGAAGGAGCAGAGACAGATTTCTTTAAACAGGCAATCCCTGAGCCCCATCAGAAGAGGTGGATCTTGTCCCTGCAGTAGAACTCAGCTATTTCTAGTCCTCTGCCCTTCTGAAACAAATGACAGCTACTGCTTTGTGACATTGCTTTACCAGGCACTAAACTGGGACATGGAAATAAAAGGATTAGTTATGCAGATGACATAGTTACACAGAAGCTGGCACAGCGGATGCTCCATATGTGGAATATAATGTCAGAATCAATATGTGAGCATCAGACTCTGAGCCTGGGTTTCTGCTGCCCTTTGTCTTTTGTTATTTGCGATTGTGAATCTTCCTTCGGTACTACAGTCCTAAGGAAGTCACTGAAAAGGGATTCTCAGTAAGAGGGCTCAACTGTACACAGTAACCACAAACAGGAAAAGAAAGGTTATCTTGATGTCCTTCCAAAATGGGGGTGGGGAACAGCAAGCCCTCAAAATCATTATCAGCCTCACTTGCCTTCATACAATTAAAAAATAATCCAGTTGCTGCTATATGCATAAATTTTACCTGTATGAAAGTGTTAAGTATTATTAGCAAATAGATAAGTTTATGTGAAATCTAGGGATTATTATGTTATAAAAACCCCGAACAAATAAACAAACAAAAAAAGAAATTTGGAGATCTGGAGATTTGGAGATTGAAAGCACAATGAGAAGAGCACCTGCTTAATCATGAAGGACCAAAAACCTCTCTAGAGCTAGTGAAACACCCAGCAATCAATCGGTGACTCGTTCTGCTACATTGGCAAGAGTTAACATCTAAGTGCATTGCCAGAGTCAAACAAGGCAGGGACAACCACCGGGAGGAGGATTAAAATTCCTTCCATCTGAGTTAAGGCAGGTTGGTGGGGTAAGGGAAGCGTCCGATCTGGATGGGGCCCCATTCAGGCTGCAACCAAACCCTGCACAGCTGCTGGCTCAAAGTCTTTCTTGTCATTGCACCCTGAAGCACAGGGAGCCAGTCTTGAAAACTTGGTGAGAATGTCAGTCAGATACAACACGTGACAGAAAGGTCTTAAGGATTTCATCTCGGTGTAGGGGCAGTTTTTCTCTTTCCTATAATGCATGTCAACTAAGTAAATGTTTCAATTTTTTTTAGCGTAAATAAAGACTTGTCTTTCCTTTTACCGTAATGTGATTCCTATTGCTGCAAACTCAGGGTAAGAGGTGAAAAACCAAGGTCTTGATCCCCAAATCCATCACTGTCAATAGGAGTCTTCCCATTCATGTAGAATGATTTCAGAATCAGGCCCTAAGCTGTTGTGTCTCTGTATACAAACACATTTCTGTATCTGTGTGAATATGTGCTAATGTGTGGATGTGTATAATGCTTTGTGTATGGGTGCATATATGTGTGTATTTACATACACATTCTTACTACCACAAATATATATTTAAGATTTACAGTTCTGGAAAACCTAGTGAATAATGTAAATGATTAAAGCAGATGCCTCACAGAAAATATTGTTCAGACCCCCTCATTTAAATTCAGCCTCTTATTCACACTTGGTAATACACTCTGCTGTATGAATTATGGATTCCTGTTTTTATCTCTCACACTACACATGAATGTTTGATAAAGATTGTTTCCAATATTATATTTTGTCATAATGCTCATCTAAAATTCAGTCAGAAATGCTTTCCAGTAATTATGCATTGACTTAGCACTATGGGGAAAAAAAAAAGGGGAAAAAAAAGCCAAATGATATTATCATTGTTTTTCCTGAATATTTGTCCTAAATAAGACTATGAGACTGACAGGATTTGCAGCCAAAATTCCTTATTTATACTCCATCCAAATGGAGCCAAGGCAGTTACAGTATGTTTTTCACGCTGCTCTAAAAATGCTTCAGTCTCAGCGCTTTGTCTTGTGAGGAAAAAAGGCTGCTTTATGCTAAATTATTCGTAATGACTTTGTGAAGTGGATTAATATCCAGAAGGGGTCTGGATTTACACTGGAGAAATATCAAATTTACCTCCTTAGGGAATGAGGATAGTCTTATTATAAGGTTTCTAGGGAAAAAAACCCGGTACTGTCCACAGTAAGTCAGTAATTTTTGCATTTATTTTCTTTTCTGTGTTTAAAATTACAGCTCCTGAAGAAAGGCCCAATTAGAGAAAAACAAAATATTTTTTCCCATTTTAGCTGGTAACCTGTGTTGTGACTCAAAATGCTACCCAATTTTCCCCTTTTGTGTAGGGTTCTCTTCAATTTTGTCAGACTGTGCCTAGGTCAGCTGTGCAGAGGGGAATCCCTTTGGCTACATCTTTATTCACAAGGAGGGCAGCATAACAGAAGCTTATCTGCAGCTTGAAACAGTGGCCACTAAGGACCCGGTACCTACAGTGCATGTTTGGGAAAGGAGAGGTTTGGGTTAGTTCTAGTCTAGTTTCATAGACTGACTTCCTAACCCCCTATCATGAACTGGCATGCATAGATGTATGCTCCTGGAATGCATTTCCCATTTATTTAGTTTCATTTAAAAGGAATCCAGCGCTTTCCAAGAGCAAACCAAAGCAAAGTAAATAGGCAAAACTGGAAGATTTGTTCTAGAAGGACTAGCCTTAGCTCATCCGAAATGCTAACATAAATGTAGACATTGACTTTGGATCAGTCCTCAGATGAGACTGTCAGAGTTAGGAGAGACTGAGGCTCCAAGCAGATGTGGTTACTGGTGTGAACTTTTTGTGGAGGAAGAATTATAATCAAGTGTAAGTGACCAATCTTGGTGGCAAGTTACTCCCGCTTGGGAGAAGCCTTCTTGGAAATTGTCCACACTGGCAACACAGTCATTTTGATTCTCTGTCTCTCTATGTGTGACGCAACAAATGCAAAATCCCTCTGTATTTACTGAAGAACTAGAGGAATCCTGTATTAGGAAGGTTGAGTTTCCTTTCTAAAAGGAAATAGCAGCAATAATGGATTCATTTCTGCTTTTCTATCTGCTTCTCCCTGCTGCACTTTTAGCTGGGGAATAGCCTGCTCTCCTCAGCATATGGGCTGTGAGGAGATAAAAGGCAGGCTTCTTTACAGAAAGACCACTTCCTTTTCTAAGTGCAATTCCCATTCCTTCATTTCTGTTGACATGTGTATTCTCTTAGTGTTATTTGAAATCCTTTCATGATTGTGTTGAAAGCTCAAAATGCAGTGATAAGGAAAAGATTGATCCATAATGGAGCAGTCCAATGTTGACAAATTTCAAACATGTTTTATGTAGTATATCACATAAAGCCTGCCGTTACTAATCTGCCTTAGATACATATGTGCTCCATATTACCAAAGATATTGCCATCTCACAATCTTTCTTCACAGTCAGTTCTCACAACACGCTACTACTGTAAATGCTTTTACCCCTACGTAGTTGGTAGGAAAATGTCAAGGACTGGCTTGTTCAAGTTCACACATGTAGACCACCCTCAAAATAGTGCGTTATATGGTGGAATGAAGTAATGAATAACTGAAAATATTTACACCTTAATATCACATATAACTTCTTCTTGAAGAAGACAAAGTGAGAGAAAAGCAGAAGTGCTCTATTTCTTTAGCAGTGTTTTGCAGCATGGTACATGTGTATCTGTGGAACAAATCAAAAGATAAAATTTATATCAGGTTGTACAATTGCTATTCTACGGAACAGAACAAAAATTTTCAGCCGCTGACTTGCAACTGATGTGTTGCTTTTCTTTCACAGCTGCTGCTTTATTATGCAAAAGTTTTTCAGGTTACTTCATGATGAGTTGTCTTCTCTTAAATTCAAATTTGTGAGTAGCTAATAGGGAGAGATCACCATTTATTTTTCACAAGTTTTTCAATTGTGATTTTGATGGGGATTTTTGTTTCTGTTTCTTGTCTTGCTTTTGATTTTCTCTGTAGAGTCAGTAAAGCCCTGCACATCTGCAAGAGTAGAAAAGGAATAGTCTTTTACACTGTGATGAGGTGTGAAGAATTATTCTAAATGTAAGAGGCATACATTTTGTACCTGATAAAGATTGCTTCCTTAAGAAGAGAGGACAACTTCTAGCTATAGATTTCTCAACATGGGTACCTCTATCCTACCCACCAATACTTCCACCACTTCTTTCCAGAGCAGAAATCTCAGTCGAATCCAGCTGCTTAGTCAGACTTACCCTCTTGCTTCCCCTGACTTTACACCTGGGAAACTCCCTGCTGCCAGGCTCCTCTGGGACAAGCAGGGTTGCAAAGATACCCCTGTTGCTCTTCCTTCAGCAACCACTGCTGTGGGAAGTTCAGAAATTTCTAAGACAAGAACACATGTTTAAGTGGTGAGAGAGTCCTACTGACTTTCTGGATGCAACTGCTGTACTTTATGCTTAACTCTTTCTCTATCACATTTTATTAGAAACTCCATTGTGGAAATCATTAGCACCTTTCTACATGAAGATATGATGACAGGATTTCTGCCTGTGGTTTCCAGAGGCACGTCCTTCGGGGAGTGCCACAACTAACATAATGTAAGCAGATCTGTGTGTGAGTGTACACATCCATCCATCTATTTAATAAATGCTACACACAAGTTACTCCAGCTAAAGGAATTATTCTGCCCCACGTGGACATCACTATGACATATTTCAAGGCAAAATACTGCATATTTGAAGTGTCAAGTCCTTAAAAAAGGCACACTTTGTACTAGTTTTCGTTATCCATGGATGCAAGCCCAGATGTCATCAGCATCTCTTAGGAAATAATTAAAATATGAAAATACTTACTGAAGTTGGTATTTTCACTTTACAACCAAGAGAATTTGTCACCTCTACTTCTTAGGCCAGATCTACCCTAGTGTTCTTAGAGGAAAGCTTCACATTAAATGACTCTTATGTTTGCCGAAGGCATTATTGACATTAATCAGATGTATGCCAACAAATGCACGTAATGCCTAGCATGACAACAGCTTAAGGTCAATAAATACTTCAGTGACAACCCAGTTGTATGTGGGTTTTATGTATCTGAATGGATGATTTGAATATACTCCGAAACAGAGTTCACTGACTGGATAAAAAGATCAGAACATTCTGCCTCTTGCATCTTTTCTTTGTTGCATTACTCTATGTTTTTCTCTTTTATTTTGGAAATGAGTAAAATATTTCTGGTATCAGGCCAGTTACTTAGTGGAGCTCTATCCACACCATTCCAAATAGCAATAAAATATAATTTTGGAGTATCACACCAAAAAGAATTTTGCCCTACACATCAGTAATTTATCCGCTAAACTTTTTGCGTCAGTAACCATAACAAATCATTATTGGTTCCTCTTCTACTGCGTATTTGTTCTGTGGTTAAAGATGAGTTATTGCACAGTTTGGGTTAATGGAGGCATACTCCCCTGAGACAGAAGTACACACTGGCTTTAAGATGGGGATGGGTATTTTATTATGGTCTATGACTGATTTGAATGCTGCTTTATCATCTGCCAGCATGCACACACAAACTAATAAGCTATTCACTGCTTTTTGCCCCTGAGGGCACCTTTCAATAAGGCAAGTCATTGATTTTTACCATCAGACACACAGACCATAAGCCATTCCCTGTATGATTCTATCCTCAGTGGTGCATTCTGCAGGGGAAACTGGTCATTTTAGTCACACACATGCACATTCACACATGCACACACAGTAACCATCCATAATCTAGATCAGATTCCCAGATATTTACTTTACCTCCATTAGAGGAACTCTTCATATTAACCTCTTCCGCAATCCTGTCAGCATAGTTTGTGTTAAAAAATACTTTAATGTAGCACTGAGACCTTACACAATGGACAGAATACACCTTTTTTTTGTCCCTGACAGCATGCTTCTAGTATATAAATCAGCAACTGACCATCACTGCCACTCTTTCAAGCAGTCCTAGCAGGGAGCCCAAAGACTCAATTGCAGTAATGTATATAATCATGCCTTTTAGGTTACTTGTATTTCTCCTAGGTATGACAGGGTCTCTCCTGTGGAATTCTGTGGTGTTGCCTTAAAGCCTTTTACTGCTTTATAGACCAAGTGTTCTTAAATTTTATGACCTAACTCACCCTATTTAAAATATAAAAGGCACAATATGGGCCATTGTGGTTTTAATCACTGCCACTGTCTTCTACTCTTGCTCTGATAATGTGCTTTAAATCCATCAATCTAGCTTCCTTAAGCTGACCAGACCAAAAGACCGCAGATGCTTAGCTTCTATCATGCAGAGTAATTCAGATTTTGGTGAGATCATACTAATGTCCTGCAGCCACATATCTGTCCATCTTGTACCTGCCTCTTCAGCAAGCTGTCCTTAGGAAAATAACTGACATACCAGCTAGTGTCTCTTCCCTGGTTACAAGGTGTAAGGAAGAGCTCCAGTGCAGCACCTCATTATCCCCTCATCCCTTCTTCAGCCACCTGCCCAAAACAGCCAAGGGAAGGGTTAGTTCAGTACCTGGTACCACATGGTGCTTGTGACACTGAAAGCATCCTGGCCTGTCTAGAAAAGTGACCTGTAATGGCCTTAAGCTATCTTACCTCCATCTGAAATCCTAGTGACAATTCCCTCTGGGCCACTTAGGCACAGAATACTGTGCTATCCCAGAGGCTTCACTTTCAGTGAAATAAAGCAGTTTTTAACAGCTTTAGTAGTACAGAGAAAAAAGGCCTTAAAACCATATAATGTGGATTATACATTTTTATCTGCTCCATATATGATATTTCTTAGCATTTGTAGCACACCTAAACTTTAAATAATCAGAAGTATCCCAGTTTAAAATAGTTTAAGCATTTTTCCCAGCAGCAAATAAGGATTCCCTAAAAGAAAGTTTTCTTAAGAAAAAGTCAATTATATATCTGATGAAATTACAGAAACTAAATATTGTAATGAGGTAATTCAAAACTTCTCATTAAGAAGTTTCTGGAATTTTTAAAAAATATTTCTTAATTCTTATTCCTTTGCACTAAAAAGCCCACTAAAGAAAATTATTCTGAATGCCAACATTACTGCAGGAAGTAAGTTAGCATTTATTTTTCAGCTATCTCTAAGTACTCATTAATTAGCTTGATGACTTACATTTTGATAGTGTACACAGCCTTGTTTAAAATTCAAAATATACATGTAGCCTCTATTAAAAACTACAGTATTGAGCTGATAGCTATACTGCCATCTCTTCCACAGTAGCACTATATGCATTGAAACAAATCAACTTCATCCAGTCTGTGGATATACTGTGAGCTTTGATGCCTATCCTCCCACAGGGAAAGGGCTTTATGTGTTAAAATTAAGGATTCGAAATGTAAAGATTTTTACATAATGAAAATTGTTTTCTACAACCAAGGAAAAGGCGCTTTAAAGTGTATCAGGTACATAAGTCTTTCAAAATCTGTTTGGAAATCTAGGCAGAAAAATGCATGTGCAGTTAGTTGGCATGTGCAGTTGATCATAAGCATCTAAGCGGCCAACTGCACATCCTGGTGTGATGAGGCTATAAAATATGTCTCTGGTTATTGCAATGTAAGTTTGCAACATATTGTTTATATACAGACTGGACTGTGAATGTCTCCTACAGCATTGTATTACATGATCAAATTACATGATCTCTGACCTCAAGAATTTGTGAATTTTGTTGTTTAAGTGAGGAAAATTTCAAGTTCTGGTCGTCCAAGGTTAGGGAGAAGGAATACCTGTCTGGAGGACAACTAGAAAATTGAGATATTTATGATGGTGGTGTTGTGAATAAAGAATAAAAAATCAGAACTATCTCAGTTCATCAAACATCGGTAGAAATCTGTTTCTCCAAACTTAATATCAAAGGATCACTTTTTCTTCTGACAGTGTCTCTGAGAAAAGCAGCTAAGCTTCTGATTGCTAATTAAACCATTGCAAAAAGCCCTTAAACGAAGCACCCCCATGCCTGACTAACAACTCAAATCTCAAAGGCTTTCATAATTGAAAGGAGAAGAGACTAAATTAAGAAAATATTAGAGAGTTAATGCATGACAAAAAGTGTTATTTGGTTTGTTTACAATGAAACAAAAATCAAGAGACTGTCTTCCCTAGCTGTTAGAGGGCATACATTTTAATACCTGTCAGGACATACATTGAAAAGGAATAACCACACAGTCTCAGACCCACTATCTAACCACAGGAGTGTCCTGTATCCGGAAAGAACCAGCCTTGCCTTTTTTTTCTTCCTATTTGGTCTGAATTTATGGAAGAGCTGTTTAATTCTATCCCAAGCTGTCCCTTAAGATCTGTCTGAAGGGCTCTTGGAAAAAAAGCATTTGAAATTCTTACATTTGATCCTTCAGTCAGGACAAGTGTCCCAGCCCCCCATCCTGACTCCCCAATATTCAGCAGGATGAAAAGGCCTCCTGTGGCTCTGATTAAGGTGTTCCTCCCTTCCATGCAGGTGTGCATGCACAGCTCCTGACTGATAGCTGCTCTACAGAGCTCGGTGCTGGGGGAAAGTCAAGATTCATGCAGATCTTCTGAGGAAAATCTTTAATCAACTGCTACAATACAAGGGCTATTTTTAGGAATATTTCTAGTTGAGGTGATAAATGAGTGGCAAGTAAAATAAACATATCTTATTCCACAAGTCCTGCTGTTAGAAAAGTATAATGCAAAGACTGACAGACGCCTGTCTCCTTTCTTCCATAGTCAAGTGGAAACGCAGCGATGCAAAAACAATTCAGTCAAATACATAAATATATTGTTATCCCCAAATAGAAGGTGATCCCATTCTCCTTCCACCATATGCCATAGTTTAATCATGACCTCCTCTTTTTACTTTGGCTTTCTTAAGTGTCAGTTTTGCCTCCTATAAATAAACATCATAGTTAGATCTCACTAACAGAAAAAAAATTGTGTGGATTTGGACAGGCCTTTAGGCATTACCCTTCACAATGAACATTTGTCAGCACACTGCTGTTATTTCCTAAACTCTCTGGGTGTTTGTGTGCGGGTGTTTGGAGTTGTGGGGAACGTGGAGGCTTTGATGAAACTCTGTGGGTGAAACACTTGGCTGAGCTGTTAAGCATGTGCCTAAGCAGGGAAGTGGTGAGTGTTCCAGCCTCATTTCTCACTTCTCACGGTCCAGATGAAGCAAGAGTTTAAGATGGTGGATCCTGCCCTTGCTGATAAGATATTACTCTCTCCCATGCTGGAGCAAACCAAGTGACAGAGAGAAGTGACCCTCCCACTTGGATTTAATCCTCCTGGGGTGCATTTTATATTCAATTCCTTGGCCAGGGTGCTTTCTGAGCAAAAGGTAGCCCCTACTAGATAAGCCCTTTTGACTGAAAGTGCAAACAGTTTCCAAGGTCTACAGAAAAGGCATTTGGTTGAGCTGGAGAAAGATTGGGGTTTATTCTTTATTCTTTCTTCCCTTCCTCTTCAAACAGCAACTGAGTACTCAGTTCAGTGGGTTTAACTTCAGTGAGGATAAAACTGCTGGAGAAAATGGTCTCACCTGAACCATTTACCATCAGTGAGCTTTCGGATCTCAGAGAAACCCTTTCCCTGCAGGTTGCAAAAGATGAAGGCAAACTCTTTAAGGATTACTCACTTATCAGGTTTCTGATGTCTGAGCCTGGAAAATGTGATCTATGACCAGTGGAAAAGTGGCAGAAGATTTTTATGGAAGTTCCAGAACTGCCTTTGCTGTAGACTGTAATTGCCCTGTAATGAGTATCCTAATATCAACTCCTCTTGCACAGAGCTGTCTACTCTCTTAAAGAGAAAATAGTTCAGCTCACAGGTAAAATACTTTGAAATGAGAAACAACTTTTTTTTTTTTTTAATATGCTTTCCATTTAAGAAAAGCAATGTTTCAACATTATTTTATACATCCCTTCTCCATAAAGGACTAGATTGTATTCTGCCTTCCACTACTGACATGGAGTTGTCACAGGCATCAGGTCTCTTGCACTGTCATAGAGATATTTTAGTAAGAAATAATCTATTATTATGACAGTGTGTTTGAGTTTTCCATTACCAGTTTGGAAATTTTCATGTCACACTATTGCAGAGTAAAAATCACTATGAGACTTCAGTGGAGGTGCTTTGCAGGTAGACATTAAGCCTCACAGAAATTCAATGTCAAGTTGTCAGATGTAAGTTAGGATTGCTCTCCTAATTTCAGAGAAGAGATGTTGTTAAGAAGCTGGCCCCAGACCTAGAAAAGAACTGGTTTGTCCTATCCACCTACTGGTACAGAACACTTTCAGAAAGTAAACATCTGAATGACGTGTCAAATCATGCTTCCATTTTTCTTGTGACAAAACTTCATCTGTTTTCCTGGATGATTATTACACAGTTGAACAAGTCTCACCAGTCCTGGTGACACTGATGAGAGAGTCACAATATTAGACTGAAATGTCCCCTTTATCAATTCCATCAAATTATTTCTAGTGATATCTCTCTCAGCTGCTCGAAGAATTCTACACTTGTCTTGCTGAAAATCATGCTCTGAAAACCACAGCCTTTCCCTCTCAGTTGGGTCCAGTTAGCAGGCTTGGCTGGTTGAGAAGCACCCATCACCCTCGTCTGTGTCCGTGAGGTGCCAGGACAGCACACTGCACCTGCACACACCAGGTGCCAGCCATGCCCCTGCAGCGTGGTGTCATATGGTTGTGTTTGCTGGTTTGGGCTGGGGTGGAGGTAATGTTCTTCATAGTAGCAAGTATGGGCTTTGTTTTGGATTTGTGCTTGAAACTGTGCTGATAATTCGGGGATGTTTTCCTTGCTGCTGAGCAGCATTAAACAGTCAAGGCCTTTTCCTCTTCTTGCCCCACCCCGCTGGTGAAAAGGTTGGGGTGCACAAGGATTTGGGGGGGACACAGCCAGGACAGCTGACCCCAAGAGATACGCTGTACCATATGGCATCATGCTCAACATATAAAGCTGTAGGGAGAAGGAGGAAGGGGGAAGGCTCAGAGTGATGGCATTTTTCTTCCCGAGTCACCGTTATGCGTGAGGGAGCCCTGCTCTCCTGGGGTTGGCTGAACACCTGCCTGCCCATGGGAAGCAGCAAATGAATTCCTTGTTCTGTTTTGCTTGCATGCACAGCTTCTGCTTTCCCTATTAAACTGTCTTTATTTCAATGCACAAATTTTCTCACTTTTGCCTTTCTGATTCTCTCCCTCCCACTGGGGAGGAGTGAGCAAGCAGTTGCCTGGAGCTGAGTTTCCGGCTGGGGTCAGACCACAACACTATGTCTGTTGCAATTTCTCTCTATATACACTGTTTGCTGTGTGGAAAATGTACCTGCAGGTAGTCTCTGGAAGTAACCCCATGTAATTAAACAATAGAAAATTATAAAGACAAATCAATTTAAAGGCACTTCTGGCCTTTGCTTGAAATACACGACTTCACCCAAACCCTCTGCTGTCTTCTCACAGCAATGTGAAATGACTGAAAACATCTGCTTTGAGCAAGCCAACTTTTGCATTTCAGGTTTAACAACAGCATAAAGAATTATTTCAGGCTGTGAAACAGTACACTGAGAAAAGGTTGCATGTCACCTCCAAGCTGTATTACTTTGAGCAACCGTATACATTTCTGCTAAAAAATGTGTGTCAACGCAGTAGTACACCACATAAAAGTTTGGGTACCTGTGACACAAAGAGCAGTGCCTACTATTACTAAAGGATCCTATATATAATCTATAAGAGAGAGATTCATACATCAGCAACAGGACTTTGTGATATATATGGGCACTGAGGTAGCCACTATGTTTCAACTTATATATAGTTCTGTTTAATTGTACTAAACCCCCTCTAAAATTCATGACGAAGAGTTTTTATCTGCTCTGGACAATAATTTCCAACTAGTTTTCAAGTGTGACATCAAGCAGACAACACAGGAGCAAGAAGGGATCCCAAAGTCTTCCCTTAAGTGGGACACTGGAAATAAACTTGAAGCATTTTCAAGAAAAGGAAAAAATGCATCTTCTAACAACTGATTTTTCTAATTTTTTTTGCCTTTTTTGCCTGGCTAATAATGTCTCCAGTGACTTTAATTTGACTTTTTGTTGTGGTCCACTCACTGGGCTCTACTCCTCTTTTTGAAAGTGGGACTGTTCATGAGACAGATTTTCCCAAAGACTTGCAGCTCTACTTAGTAATCAGTCACCCTCAGATGAATATTTTTAATTATGAGCATCTGGCTAAATCACAGGCTTATGCAAAAGACATATAAGGTCATCTTGTGCAACTCACTGGCAATACAATATTGCTCACTACAGGACATTTTCCAGCACTTTGTCCTATCCTTCCTAAATTAATAAATCATGGTGGATTCCTTCACTTCTATTAAGGGATTGTCATGTAGGTTAGTAAATCCTGCTTTTTGGAGGGGTGTTTTTCCTAATATTCATGAACCCAAACAATAGCTTCAGTAATTTGAAAACATTGAAAATTATTTTCCTATTGCAATTCTATGATGCTGTAGAGATGAAGTGGTTCATTCAGTGGTTCATTCTAGGATAGTAATTTTTTTTGCAATATCACAATATTTCTAACCCACCTGTGTGAAGTTTTGTCACTTTTTGTGTTGTTAGAACAAATTAATGGAGATTTTGAAAATCCAGTTAGTAATCTTAGGGTTCATACTGAGGTTCTCCAAGTGCCCTCCCTCAGGGTTGATTTCTTTTTCTTTTTTCTTTTTTTTTTTTTTAAATCCAGTATTACAGTTTCCAGTATTACAGTTTCCATTTTAGAAGGCTCAAAAACTTAATCCTACTGGACATTTTGACTGATGTTAGTGAGAAAAGACTTCATCCACATGGGCACTTTTGGAAATAGTCCCTATCGCTTTCCTTATTGCAGAGCAGAAGTGCTTTTCCCTATGGAATGTGGTGCCATTGTCCTACAACAGAATAATCCCTCTGGGCAGGTATTCCTTGTCATTTAGTTCAAGGAATTCTCTGAGGTTTTTCTCAGGGAAAAGCCTTCGTTTTTCCCTCATCTGCTTGTAATTTCATATTTCTTTTATTTGTCAACAGAGAGAATGGGAAAGGTTAAAATACTTTAGTAGCCTGATAAAAATACTGATAATTTGCATTGAAACCAAAGGATTAACAAGCTTTTTATGAAAGATGCATTTTACAGTAGCATATTTAAGTTAGTGACTCCAGCTGCCATTAATTCCAGCTGTTCATTTCATGAACTTTAGATTTTCGGTACAACTGCACTGGCAGGGGAAAAAAAAAAAAGAAAAATTAAAAAAGGAAGTACACATTTATGAGGGACTCGGGCTCTTGGGAAGGTGAAGCCTGACCCAGAAGGAAGGTATGCTCTTTCTCCTATCCTAATGCCTTAGCCTACTTTTTACATTTTACTAAATTAGTTTTACTTTCCCTGATGCTTTCTCTGTTTTTTCATTCCTATTTTTTATTTTTTCATCTTTGTATAAAAACCAATGCACACATTTTAGCTGATCTCCTGAACTGCAAAGCCTAAATGAGTTTGGAATGACACAAAAAAGTGAAATAGTTTCTAATCAAGAGAAGGAGCAAATGATAGGTGCATGTAAATCCCTGTAGCTTCATGAAAGGAAATGAGGTTGTTGTGCATTGTAATTTGAGGCTAGGTAGCCATGTTTACTCTGAATTCATCTTTGAATTAAATCCTGTGGATTTATACTAAGGGCAGATTTCAGTCTCTGTGTTTGTAGAGTAGATCAGTTTATCGCTTTAGTCGTGAGGAGCTCTACGTGTTTCCTCTCTTCCCTCTTTATTTTACATGCTCTAAATTCTAGTGAAACAATTCACTTGCCATCACAAGGAGTGTTTGACAGAACAAAACAAAGCTGTGCCAAATTTTTGATGATACAGTACTGTGCCAGATCATACACTGTTTCTATCAGTGGCCACATCTGGTACTTTCCTTTGGTGGTTCTGTTGGGAGACTCGTCGGCTCTGGTTCATTTTCTATTATTATCTTTAGGGCAGGATACATCCTTTCCAACTCCCTCTTGAAAGCTTCATGCCTGATAATAGTTGCAAAAAGGTTTTAAATTAGAGGCTACTAAATAGGAGTTAATTTTCCAATAGCTTGAACTTTGATTGATTTTTGTTTTGAGCTTATTAGATAGCCAGATCAAGGGTTGTTCAGTCCTCATTTTTTAATTAATAGCTATATCACAGCTTGAGTCAGGTCCAGCTTGAAAAAAATCTGACTAGTACCATTGAACACTGTAAAAAGCCTGACAGTTTTCTCCATGATACAAATCTGTGTGTACAAATTTCAGTATTTGCAAACAACAAGTGCCTGTGCTGTTTCCTCTGAAACTCAGTAACTGAGCTTCTGCAGGTCTCACGGGTGAGAGCACAGGAAATATATTTAATACGTTCATAAAATACAGGGGGTTTGTTGGGGGTTTTATTTTAGTTGGAGGAATTGAGCTTGTAAAATATAGTAAGGATGGGCTCATTGGTAGGCTGACAAAAAAGCATTTGACTTTATCTTCACATTTACTCTTTTTTTTTTTTTTCTTCCAGAGCTAAATTATTGCCTCTACAATTTGGCTTACAGAACATTTATGTCTTCTCAACCTGCCTATTTCCTGAAAAGATTTATGCATTAGTTTCATACTGAATTTTGACCTGAAATTAAGGAGTCAATCCATCTTCAAAAATTAAGGAAGCTATTGTAGAGAAAGACAAAATAGAATTTTCAAAATGCAAGTAATTTTTTTCTGTATTAATATGGGCAAGAGGCACTATTATTAAAAAGGACCAGCTTTCACATAATTTAAAAGGATATGAATATTGTGTAAATCTGAATCTCAGATTAGTCTTTCATAGATGAATAACAGGGTATAAAGTGTAGTCCATTTCTTTGTGCAATATCTGTAAAAACAGCGTCTGGTATCATAGGGTTTCATGGGAATACAATGGTGTATGTGGCTGCCATTTGCAGACATTGGTATAAATGTATTGATATAAATGACTACAAAAGGTGCAAGACAATGGGGAATGACATGCCACATGTCACAAACTATTCCAATCTTCTTGTGCTATTTAAGCAATTTCAGTCTGGCTGTGTCCCTTGTGACATGAGGCCACATCTTCCTCCTGGATTAGCTCTGTTAGAACAGTAAGTGAATGTAGAATTTGATATATTGTGTTTGAAGTGTTTCAGTAAAATTTAAAATATTAATAGGTTAATAATTTGCATTGATTTATAGTCAAATTACTTTGAAGTTCTTCTGAATTATGTCTGTCTTGGATTACTTAAAATAATACACAAAAGGGTGAATACAATAAGGGCCAATAAAATTAAGGAATCTCCTTGCTGCTCCTCTCAAATGGAAGAAGTACAAAAACAATCTTAGCTGCATAACTTTTTGACAAATTTCTTAAAGGATGTAGACCATTCAAGACTAACCCTGAGTACCACGAAAGCTCATTTGCGGTGCTCCATGACAGTACCAGACAGCCTTATTTTAGAAATCATGAGAAAGTGTAAATTTTACATAAATATAAGCTTTCAAAATAATTCAAGTGTATTCGGGAATCCTAATATAGAAATCATTGAGGATCATTTGTCATTATGTTAAAAGGGGACTAGGGAGAGATCAGAAGCACCAGTTGTCCCAGTGCCCTCACTTTCACCCCTAGCATCAAGCTCTTTTGCACATTAAGCTTCTTATAAGTCTTCTGATTTTTCAGCTGGTCTTGTTGCAAATATATCTCTGCTTTGTAACGTCACGGTGTTTGCTGGGTGCACTGTGCTTACAGACTCAGGAAAGAGCAAGGAAAAACATTAGTTAATGGCCATGTGTGAAACGGTGACTGAAAGCACATTAATTGTAATTATTAGTACTCTCATTATTATTACTCATAGATATAGATTATATATATATCTACAGATATAGGAAATCCTCTATAAATTTGAGTATCTCAGACACCTTCCTCACCAGTTAAAGAAATATTATTACTGTACGGTCAGTGTATGAAATGGTTAATAGACTTAAAGGTTTGTAAATAACATGAAAAATGTTAGATTGTCTGAGATGCAATAGGCCCTTTAAATAGCTCAGTCATCCCTGCCACTGAAAAACACCCGTGACGTCCCTCAGATAGCTTATAAGATAATGGGGAATTGGAGCAGTGGTCACGAGCAATCCAGAGTCATGTTTCTCTATGTCCAGCCATTGAAAGCTAAGCAATATGAAACTTCAAACACTTGTTTGTATAGGAATGGTAAATGTAGATATTTGTGAAAAATTCACTATTAAATAAAGTGCCAGCAGATGGCATTGAAGAATATATGTCATCATTCCTGTTTCTTGTAGAAGGAATAGGGTTTCATGTGTCCATGTACCACAGATTGCTTACCCCATGCACCTCCTGAACACTGTATGGAGTTCACTAAAGCAGCCAATTTACAGCAGTTGGAGAGCCTGGTCTTAGGTGTGAGAAAAGTTAAAAGGCTCTAAGCTCTTAGCTCTTTATATATTAAAGTTTTTATTTACCCTTTCCTATGGAGACAGGCTGAGAGAGTTCGGGTTGTTCAGCCTGGAGAAGAGAAGGCTCTGGGAGACCTTCTAACACCTTCCAGTACCTAAAGGGAGTCTATAGAAAAGCTGGACAGGGACTTTGACAAAGCAGCAGGACAAAGGTTAATGACTTCAAACTGAAAGAGTGTATGTTTAGATTAGGAATTAGGAATAAATTCTTTACTGTGAGGGTGGTGAGGCACTGGAACAGGTTGCCCAGAGAAGTTTTGGCTGCCCTGTTCCTGTAAGTGTTCAAGGCCAGCTTGGATGGAGCTTTGAGCAATCTGGTCTAATGAAAGGTGTTCCTGCCCCTGGTGGGGATTTGGAAGTAGATGGTCTGTAAAGTCTGTTCCAACTCAAACCATTCTCTGATTCTATGATTCCATGATCCTCTGGACACAGCCATCAAATTGAAAAATCCTGACTGGACTGTCATCAGTAACAGAGAGACATCACAGTGGCTCAGGTCTCCTGTTGTTTCTTAATGTTTACCATGGTTGTGTTCTGTTGGTCTCATTGCCAGTAAATTAGTTAATAGCTTTATAGTCCCTTTTAATAATGATTTCTCCAGATCACGTTTTTGCCATTTTTACTTTATATTTGCAGTGTGAACATGAAGGAAGAAAAGCAAGGGAAAACAAGAATATATAAGGAGAAAAAAAGTTAGACAATGAGAAAAAAGAAATGGTGAAATAAAAGGTTGAAAGATAAATGATACTGAGATAATGAGGATTTAGAGATCTCACTTTGGTTATGAAAAGTGGTGGAGGTTTCATTTGAATTGGTCTTAGTTAGCCTTAAAAAACCAGATCTGTTTTGATTGCCTTTTGCAGTCCATTCTGATCCAAGGATGATGGGTGGAATAGATCACACAAGAAAACAGAAAATACAAATATGGCAACTTATTTAGGTGGTTGGAAAGTTGGAAAACACAGATGCTTCAAAAAAATAACATTGAAGACATTTCCTTATCATTTGTCTTTCTAGAATTATGTCTTTCCTATTCCCTAAATGCATCTTTTTTTCTGTCTTGATTTTTTCAGTTTCCATTTTGCCACTTTTTTTTTCGTGGCTTGCATATCTCTCACTTTGTCTTTGAAGGTAAATAGATAGGATCTATATTTTCTCTGAGGTATGTTTCTCCAGGTCAAGAGGTTTGTACGGCTCCACTTTGAAATCAATAGTAAGAGCTTATATTCATCTCTCAATAAGTGGAGAAGGTCTTAATCAAACACTGAAGATGAGTACAAGCCTACTGGTTGAGTTTGCTGGCTGTAATAAAATGAAAATATCTGCTGGATATTCTCTTCAGTTTAATGGTGACGGGTGATTTCTTCCTCCTTGTCTTTTGAATCTGACTGGTTTTGAAATGCCAAGTCAAAGACACATCCAGTGAATATGCAAAGACGTCTCTGTAGAAGAAGCAGCTGCTTGCAGATTGCTTTACTTAAAGTGCTTTGAGAGGCGGGGTTGCCCAGTGGGGAAACAGGCTACAGACTAATTAAGAAATGGCATGTTTCTTCTTCCTTGACTTAAAATTCTCCATAGATTTTTTCTTTATTGAGCACTTCATAATATCCCAAGCCTGCTGAACTTCGAAAACTTGCAAAAAGCTTTCTTCTACAAGTTTTAATTAGAATATTTCCCATTCCAGCTCGTGACAAAACGAATATGTGACCTCTGATTGGTCTTCATAATCATCTACCTATCTCGAATTAAAGTTGTGGGGTTTATTTTAAATCTGTGCAAGGAGTCTCTGCTCTTTTTCTTTTCTAGTTTCACTTATGGTATTTTATAATAAAGTGAAGGAAATCCATGTAGTTATACAGGATTCATCTAGCAAAGGTGTGAAGTGTTGGATTTATTGTGGCTTTTCACATTCACAGAAAACCAAGCTGGCATCTTAAATGCATCCACAGATGTCAGACATCTTGTGAAGAGAACCAACATGCTGTAGTATGATACACTTGGCAACACAGTGCATCAAAAAAAGGGAAAATTGTTTGGCTGTAGGATAGACAGTTGATTTGACTGTACCTCCTAGCCAAACAGTCACACTGAACTGATTGTGTTATCACTAGTTCCTTTTTCTCCCTTTCCCCCCCGTTCCATTTCACATTGATTCCCTGTTTTCAGTATTGTCACCCAGTGATCTTTTTGTCCAAGGCTGTGGTGCCAACAGTAGTGAAATTTTATAACATATCTTTAGTGATTAAGCAAAATGTTAATTGGAAAACACATAATATTTCTTTTGACCACATATTGGAGGGGTGTGGAGAATTAAAGGAAAAAGAACCGTGAAAGCTTATATAACATTAGCTGCATTTCCACATATACGGAAATATTAGGGAATAATAGAGTTTACTCACTTCTAAGTCCTTCAATATGAAGATGAATAGAGCATCATCATCTATTATGCTCATCTTTTTTATTAATTTTAGAAAATGTTTTCTATATAGACACTTGAGTCTGCAGTTTCACTGCTCACCCTTCTGACCCAAACCCCACCTCTGCACAGGGACAGCATTTCTGTCAAATCTCAGAGCCTCTGTTTCAGTTTCATATTTCCCTGGTCTTGTGTTTCTCTGGTGCTACATGGATGTCTCAGGGCATTTGCCAGACCATTTGTAGCATATCTTCCCTCAAGGGTTCATGAGCTAGGTGTAGCTCAGCAACCTGACACCAAATGTCCCGCCTGACAAGTGGGACAGAGACCACGGGAAGGATGGGCCACAGCACTGAACTGCCACTGAGGGCAGGACTCTGCACCGGTGCCAAAGGCTTCCTCAAGTCAGCAACAAATATGACCCATCAACCCTGAATTTAGGGTGGTCAAATAACTTCATAGGCTGAAACCTCAGAAACTGAGACCTCAGAAAAGCCATGCTGAGACAGAATACTAACCAGAACTAGGTAGAAACTACAGTTGTCACCCATGACACCGCTAGCACCCACAGAAGTTCATAAGAACAGAACAAGCATACTGTCCACATACTCTCACAGCCTTCAGTGATTTGCAATTCAGTCTTTCTGGGATTGATTAAATGTATTGCTTTCCTGTTCAATAGCTCTTTATGGATTCTTCTTCTATGAGTTTATCATTTGCTGAGCAAATGTAAATTTTAGCACCTATAGTGCCCTGTTATGGCTTCCACAACTCTGTCGCATGGCAAAGCAGTATCTTTTCTTCTAAACCTTCTACCTGATAGCTTCATTTGATGCACTGTTTTGGGAAAAAGAATGAATATTGATTCTCTATCTACTGTCTTCATTCCACTCATATTCTAAATATCTCTATCATACACCCAGTCAGCTGTCTTTCTTCCAGGTGAAGAGCTGTAGTCATTACATTTATGAAAACCCTTACATCCCTTAAACAATCTTTCCCTCTTTTTCAGTTCTACTCTGTTGCTGATTTTGAGATAAGGACCTGAGAATCTGAAAGGTAAGGAAGAGTGACTTCAAGATTTTTTTTACATCCAGAGTCATAACACATACAATCTATAACAACCATAATACAAAATCAGGCATGAAGGTTGCAGTAGGCATGAGTAATCTGGTGTTATAACTTCTAGAATAAACCCACAGACTGTTACATCTTGGACTTGTTAATTTGTTTTTTCATGCTGTGTTATTTGTGTAATTTTATGCTGTTTAAACTAAGCCTTTTTCTAACCTCTAATAGCTCATATCTCATTTTAATTGCTCTAGTACATTTTTTTATTATTTTCATGTATATTTTGAGCTCATATTACCCCACAGGCAGAGCTCCAAAGTTCCTCCAGCACTGAGAGCTTTGTGTCCTTTTTTTTCCTATCAGAAGTTGAAAATATCCCACTATCCCATAAAGGCCCCCGACCCCCAAAGCATCTAGTCTTGTCTCTAGTCTAACTGGCTTCTCTATAAAGAAACCTGTACAATTCAATTGGCTGGAATTAGGCAGTTACAACTGACAGATCTGCCTTTAAGAAATACTGTGAGATAATTCTGATCTCACAGAAGATGTACTAGAAGCAACCTTTCTTCCACGTATTCTAAAAGCAGTCAAAAATGTAAAGCAAAAGTTTTTTTCACGGTATCTAGGGAATTTAGGAACATAAATCCCAGCAAGACATCAAAGAAGCTTGTCCTTAATTCCCTTAGATGCTTCTGAAACTCCCATCCTCAAACCTTGTCCTAGCTGCTGGCCCTCTGTAGCAGGAGTATAAGCCCACTCCAGCAGCAGGAATGTGTTGTTCTGTTCAGCAATTGTGCAGGAGAGAACTGCATTTGAACTGCATGTGAACAGACTCCCTTAAATCACTGTCTGCATCTAGACTGGCTCAAGAATCCCTCTTCCTCCTCCCCATTCCTCCCCAAACTGCCCAAGTCATGAGAGAATATTGCTGGATACTTTGAGGAAGGACAGAACTAAGGAAAGTTTTCACCAGCTGCTTCACGTGCATAAAAGCAACTGGAATTATTTTACATTATGTAATGAAGCATTGTGACTGTACCTTCCCCACAAAAGAATCAACCCTGGTGAGACATAGTCTACAGTCTAAGAGGGTTTTTGGCAGATGGGAAATTGAGATACAGTGTGATTTAAGTAGTTCACCCAAGGATAGAAAAAAGGAGCAACGGCTAGATCATTAGCTTGAGCCTTGCCAGTTTAACTCAGTGCCTTGTCACATGCCCTGTGTGCTTTAAATAGATAATTATATATTTTTAGATTAGTATGAAGTAATTGCATAAAAAGTTTTGAAGTGCTCTAGACTGTTGTTCTGGGCACATAGATAAGAGGAGAACAAGAGAAGTCAGACTAGGAAGTTCCTGATTCGTAGATGATTACCATATGATCACATATGATGGAATTACTGCTTTATTGACATAGAGGCTTAAGCTCAGGCACTTTCTGAGGGTGAACTTGATGTTTGAAAAGGCTTTCCTCTATCTACTCCTCTTTGATAGGAAAATGAGAGTGTTGGGAATGGAAATGCTGATCTCTCGTGCTGTGGAACTCATGCTGTCTCAAAAGGGCTGTCTTTATGAGCTGATAAAAAGATTTCAGTAAGGAAAACCATACAAAGGATCTAGTAGTTCTTGGCTATTTCAAGGAAAAGAAAGGGGGGGAGGCAAAAGAAAAAGTAATAATAATGCAACCTCCTATTTTCTGACATGGACAGTTGGCAATTCTGTGTTTTTCCAATTAAGATGATAGCATCTGGACTACTGTAATCCTTAAGGTTGTAAACTGTGTCATGTTGCCCAGAGTGGATTCATCAGTCAGCTGGTGATAATTTATCTGATTGAAAAGAAAGGCACTCCCTGCAATTTTACTGTGGGGTGGCTATGCTGTTTGGAGGGGTGGTGGTCTCACTGTGGGAAATAATTTGTCTAAAGCATTGTAGTGGAAGAAAAAAACCTGCAACAAAATTAAGGAAACATTTTCCTTTGTCCCCTCTTCCCTATTTAAAAATATCTAATACAAAAAAACTAAGATGAGGGTTTAATGATTTTAAGATGATTTTTTTTCACCCACTAGATTAAATTATTTGTTGTATACTGCAGTTTGTTCCTACAGTGCTGCTCAGGCTCGCTGCAGAGTGGAGAGAAAAACATGCAGTTTTAGAAAGGAAGAGCAGCATGGCAGGTGGGGCTCTGTGACAGCTGCCACCAAGACAGGTAGCACAGGGAATAGCAGAGGGGAAAAAGAATCAACAGACCAAGGGGCTAGGAAATCCTCAGCAGCAGTGAGAAGGGATTAGGAAGGTAAAACTTGAAAGAAACAAAGAAGGACTGAAATGAGTTTCACTGAGGTGTTTGCTTTAGTCCTTTCTCTGACATCCAGCTCAACCTTTGCAATGCTGTTATCCTGAAAATACATAATAGTGGCTGCAAAGCAAGAACTGTTCCTGTAGGAAGAAATAGTTTTGTATTCCCTGTCTGAAAAAATAAGAAGGAACCTGTCAGTATTTTGGGGACTTCTGTGACCCAATGAAGTTTCTTTTCATTTCTTCTAAATCATTTGTGTCAGGCATTCAGAGCGGGAGTTCTAGTCTGAACAACTTGCCTGCTGAATCAGGTTTTCTCAGATACATTTAGACTGCTGAAATGCAAAGAAAGACTGTCTCCAGAAAGAAATCTAGGACTCCCTTGGAGTTAAGAAATCTTCCCTCACACAGGCTCCTTCTTTGAGCCTCATGTAAATATTCACACCTGTAAGTATTCAGCAAGTAAGTATTCAGCACACCTGTGCTGAAAAGGGAACACACAACACCTGTGCTGAGTAGATACAAGAGGTTATAAAAGCAATGAAAAGGGTAAACAAGCTCTTCATAGTTTTCTTCAGAATTCAGGTAAGTAGGGGCTCTTGAAAAGTTCTCTCTAAATCTTTGGTTTGTTTGATTTTTTTTTAAATATGGGATAAAACTCTAAACGTTTTTCGTATTTTTTTTTCCAAGCTGTTGGCTTGCACTGACTTCCAATTGTTACTTGCTTTCCTTAGTAAGCCCTTGTACTTTTTTGGTTTGCGTAGCTCCCTCCTTTCATGACTGGAAATAGGAGTAATCACACATGGTTGCTGTAGTTTACCGTGTTCCAAGAGTCATGAACCATGGATGTAGGTAGAGCGTCAACAAATATCAATAACCGAGAAATTTTGGATGGAAAATAAACTCTAATGTTTTGGAGAAGAAAAGAAGCTTTGATGGGAGCAAAAATGGTGATTTTTCATTAAAGGCTGTGTCAGGTGGTGTGTTGGTAGAAACTGCTCTGGCAATTTCAGTCTGACCTATTTCTATATATCTAAGAAATGTCAGTTTGCACCCAATTTTTTTTCCCCTATCAGATTCAGTACTGATGGCAAACTGGTTGCATGTTTGTGTGAGAAGTGTGCAGCTTCTCTATAGCAGAAACGAGAAGGGGAGCTGGGATTTGCTGGGCAGGTGAGGATCTGGGAAGTGTATCTGAACTTTGGCTTAGTTTGCACGAGTATATCGAGATCCTGTAAACTCCTTTGAGCCCAAATTGCTGAGTAAAATGTCCTCCTATCAAGACAATTTCCTTGAATCTACTCAATTCACCAAATTCACTTCAATATTCACTTCACCAAATGATCCTGAAAAATGCAGTAAACTGTTAGCTTCCCCCTCAAAAGCAGGCTGAGAAAGTCAGATAAGATGGTGATTTAATGTCCTTTGATGCAACAGACAAAACTAACAGAGGGACATAACCAGCCTTCTCTCCAGCAAGACAATACTAGATTCAGTGAATCAACCCTGGGCTTTATAACAAGGTTTTTCTGATGGAAGAAACTAATATTCTTTTCATTGTGTTATAGTGGCAGAGTACACTTGCTGTGAACTTTGCAGGAAATGTGGGTGATGCTTTACTAGAATGGAGGTGAAGCTTGTCTTTCAGTTTGTGATTCTCACCTACAAGATCCACCACAAGGAAACCACAAGGTTTTCTATTTGTTTTGGATGGGTGAACTACAAGTGGCTCTAAGCCCTTACTTCCATCATGGGTCTATAAAAGATGTGAATTGACAGCATCAAGCTGACTTACATTAATCTTTGTTATGCACATGGTACTCCAGCTTCATTGCTAATCTCGGCATGTTCACTATCTGAATTAGCTTATTATTAAAAGATGAGCCAAGACCAGGACAAACCCCTACTAATCTCTCCTCCCTCATCTCCCTGCCACTGAGAGCAACCCATTTACCTTTTTTAGGGGATTTTTAGCTAACAATCTGCCAAGTTTCTTTTTGGTGTAGCTGGGAACGTATAAATAGATAGGGATTACCTGAAAATGCTGCTAATGAATTAGTATATGTAATGCTCAAAAAAGCTTAGGCAGACAATCAGTTCTGTAAAAGAAAATCCACAGGTTGGTTAAGAGCAAGGATCAATCTGTGCTTATGAAGTCACACCATGCAGGCTTACTGGCAGGAGTATTTACCTTGCCAGGAGTAAAACTGCAGTTTGCCAGGGAAGCTCACGTTGCTCTGCAGGTGTGGGGCCCACTCCTCCTGTGGGAAGTATCTTCTGGGCACAAATAGCAGTAAGCCATAATTTCCTGAAGGACTATGCTCTGTAGATCTAAACCACTGTGTTACATATGTGCTTAGTCTTGCAAGTGCCCCCTTGATCTCAGAGAAGAGGAATTGGTGCCTGAATACAGGAAATACAGAGCCTAGTTGCCCCTGTGCTGTGCAATAGGGAAAGGGAGAAAAGGATCTTGTATGAATGGATGTAGGAGATATTTAAGTACTTTTTTCCAGGGAAATAAATGGCCTCAGCTACAATAACTTAGGTGCAGCTTCTGAGCATGGATGAGAAGTGGAAACTGTAGAAAATGGCTGGCCAGCCTCTGCTTTGAAGGCAGAGCTATAAACTGCAGGGGCAAATTAGACAGGAGTATAATATCTTATATTGAGACTTGATTCTTTTTATTAATCAGGGATTAAATAACAGTTTAGCCATATAAATTCCTTCCACTTTCAATACACAAAGGAGCTGTGCTCATTTACTCCAGCCAAGAATTTGATATAATAATTTTGGGAAGCTTCCTGTTTCTTTCATGTTCACAAGAGTTCTGTATTACGTAAAGAGACTGTGGCACAAATGTTACCTGGCCCAATTTTTGTGTGTAATTAATTGACTTAGCTTTTTTCTCTGCATGCAATTCCACACACAAAAGGATGCTTTAAATCACAGTTGTTGAGAACACGTCCATGTTTTATGAAAACAAAAAATCCTGAATACTTCTGTTTTATTTCCACATTATACAATTGTAAAATTTTAAGCAAGTAATATGGTATTTTTCTACTGAGCCATCAAGATGCAAGCTTTCTGTTTATTGCAGAAACATCAGTGATCCCACATAATTTGTTCTAGAAGAATCTAACCTTGTATATTTGACTAAAATTTCTTCTTGGGATACTTTTGTTCAACAAATCCAGCCCAAAGGCATCTACATAGGGATAGTTCATTAAAAAAAAAAAAAAGAACACTTGGGGATGAAAGGTACTTTATAGAGTGCATAAGCATTATGACAAGGTTTTCAAATGTTGCTTGACTGAGACTTTGGTAGAATATCTAGAAATACCCTTTTCCTGGAATGACAGTGTCATGAATTCATTTGAGTAGTAATTTGTTGGGAGCAATACCTGTGATTTCTGGCATGTGCTGGAAATTTTAATTTGGGCTCACATCTGTTGAGAATAAACACTAAAAATCACTAGGCTGGTAAAATATATAAGCTACATTTTATGACCTTGAGTTGAGAGAAGTTGCAGTATTAGTGGGGCCATATTTTGAGTTGCAATAAAAATGGTTTCTTTAAAGAAAGTCTCAGCTTGTACAGAGAGGAAATTTGCTGGGGTTTCTTTCTTAAAATGCAGAAGAGTCTTCATCAAAGGGGAAAACTTGAAGAGAAAAGAAAAATAAAAGGGGAGCTGTTCAAATTTTGAAGGCTAAATACTGTATCAAGATGGAAAGAGGATAGAGGGAGGATACAAAAATGATGGAAATTGCAAAAGGGAAAGTGATGCAGAAAACAGCACATCAAAAAATGGAGAGTGAGATTAAGAAAAAGAGCAGAACGAGCAAGAGAAAAAACATTAGAAAGAGTGCTGGAACTATGCCAGTGCTGGGCTGTGGCAATTCACAAAAGAACTCTGATAGCTCTTGTAGTGAGGGTCAGACTAATTGAAATTTGTCCCTCTCCAATTCTGATGGTTAAACTCCTGTACTGATGAGGAAAACAGAGAGAAATGCAGAATGAGAAAGAGCTCTCCAGCATGACTAGGAACACATTTAAATATCAAATATACAAGGAGAATGTAATTTTTCCAAACTGTTTTTTCTTTGTTTCTAACACACAGTGAATTATCACTGAATTATCACTGACACTGAACATGAATGGAATTCAATCAAGTTCCAACTTTAAACAGCAGGTCTGAGGAGACTTCTTAAATGTGAGTCATTTCACTGGGTATGAATATATATTATTAATTTTTTTTTGCATTTAAGAAATAAATCTTATGATTTGGGGAGAAATAAACTGAATTCCTTGTAAGTAACTAAATAGTTGAATGTACATTTTAAATACAAAGCTTAGTGAAGGCTGAACCACAGGATTATGGTTGATTCTTCTTTAGAGAGTCTCCTGTAATTAACATTATCAATAACATAAAAGAGGATGGTATTTATGATGCAAGGTCTGCAGCTAACTATGTATACTAGGAGGTCTGATCCTTCTTGTCAATTTTATCCATCATTAAATCATTGCAGGAAATAGATGAGGCAAAGATCCTTGACTTTTTCCAGAGCATTGTCTTCTTTTGTGTGATGTAAATTAATAATTTTTTAAAAGCAAAATAGAATTTTAACTATAAGGCTGAAAGAAATTGTTTAAAGAAACGTTTTTCACAAATACCTAGTATTGTGGGAAAGTAATTATATAGAATAAAAGACATGCTCAGTGTTTTTCACTTAAGATAGGAAATACCCGTCAATACACCTTAAATTTATGGGACATAATTCTTGTGTGTCACTTGTACCAATTAAAGGGAGAGGCAACTCTGCTGAGGTAATGGTGATATAAAACACACTGAAGATCTGCCCAAGTGGTGAGGGCCTGATTCAGCCAAGTATATAAACACATGCTTAAATTCATTCCCACTCGCAGCATATGCTTACATGTGCTATTGCTTCTCTATGGCATGCAGTTTGTCAGCTGTAACATAGTCCAAAAACTATAATGTACATAATTTCAGTACATGGGCAGAGCTGTAGGTGTGTGAGTGAATGTGTCCTTATCAGCTCCCAGGCCCTGCAAACGGAGTGCAAGTGTCACTCGTGTCTGGACTCTGCCCTAGAGAGCTCCTTGGAGCTGTTTTGAGAAGCCTTTCCTAGTACCAAGAAGGGCTTTCTGTAGCTGGATGAGGTGTTTTCATCTCGAATTCTTTTGGAATCTCTTTTCATACTTAGTAAAACCCAGATACTCTGTTAATGCGTTTAGATAATACAGTGATTGGCACCTTAGAAATACTTTAGACAGACAGATAAAAGGATTCCAAATGCATCCTTTGTGAATTTTTAATACAAAGATTTTTCATTGTCCAGTGATGAAAACAAATCATCTGCAGAAAGACAAAACTGTTTTTCCATTCATATCATTAGCTGGGGATGTTTGTGTGTGTTCAGTGTCTGATAGCATCTTAAAGTTAATAACTTTGCCATTTGTAGCAACAAGATATGTCACTTGACAAGCACTTGTATTTTGTATCTTCCTCTTCCTTTCTTGTTTTTTTCCCCAAGTTCCGTGCTGTATGATGAGCAGGTGATGTTTTCTGGCAGCAAATTGTTTCTTTACAAACAATACAGAAGTTTTGGATTTATTTAAAATTCCAGAGAAACCAAATAAATTGGTAATTTTTTTTTTACTTCAGGTTTTGCAATTACTGCTAGATCAAAGAAACTTCTGTATTGTAGTTCTTTTGGGAGTCCAATACCCAGAATCACTGTGACTGGACTTGACCTTGCTTTCGTTTTCTGTTTGCTGTGCTGACATGCTCTTCACAACTCTTCCCAAAATTATATATTACCAAAATATTAATAGAATCATACAATATTTTGGGTTGGAGCGGACCTTCAAAATTATCTCATCTTAATACTAATGGTGAGGAGGAATTTTATTAGTCTTCAGTGTGTGGTGACAAATAGTATATTTTATAAATTAATTTCAAGTTAATGCTAAATTATTATGGAAATACATATTGCATACACTTTACTACCAAAAGAGTTCATCATGATTAATGTTATTACAGTGAACACCAAAGTAATTAATAATGATTTGCCCTTCTTATAAGTGGTACCAATGTAGAGAAAAGAAGGTTAGCCTAATTAAATTCCACAAACCACTTTAGGGCTCTGCTGCATTGTGGAGGTTGTTTTTTATGTTAATTAATTCTGTATGAAAGGTTGCTGAAGTGTTTTAATACTTTTTTTGAAGAGGCACGAGGAAATGTTTTGAAATTATTTTTTTTTGTCCGGGGTACCTCGACCAAGCAAGATGGAGTCCTTTCCATGATAAGCTTCTGCATGCTATATAATTATAGTAAATAATAATAAACTGAAGATTCTAGTATTTTATTGAGGGATAGAGCTGAAATTGGGTGAGGGTGTTGCGGTGTTCTGAGGAAACACAACTGAACAGGGAGCAAATCTCAGGCCTAGAAATCCAGTTCGCTTGCTTGCAGTACACAGAGTTGCTGGACAATACATTATGGACTTAACTCCCCTTTTCAATTGCTTGCTGTCCTCATTCCTAGTCTTCCACACACATGAATGCTGGACCAGCCTTGGCTCAGATTTTAGTTTCCACACATCTGATTTCCTGATGATCTAGTGTTGTAGTTGAAGGTGTGAAAGGGTACGGTTTTGTCTGTTTGCTTTTTTGGTTCTTTTTAATTTGTCTTAAGGTAGAGAGGTAGAAGACATCTGTTGGTAGCATTTTGGTGACCTGCCTAGTTCATTTCCAGCTTCCCTTAACTGTTGTTGAGTAATAGAAATATTTCAGACTGGGATTCACACCAACAAAAATAGCTGTGAAAAAACAAATGTGAAAATTTGCTTTGCCTCTCCTTCTACTGAAATTCTTGGAAATGTTTTTACTTTTAGCCTTCTAATAGACCTGTTTGGAAATCCTATTCAAGTTGGATTTTTCAAACCCCAATTCCCTTAAGCACATGCTTCATATGTTAGACATGTGTTTAAATTCTCCTGATTTAGTTATGTACTTAAGGGCATTGCTGAATAAAGAAGGGCATGAGCATGTACTTAAATGCTTTGCTGATCAAAGGAACAAACCTTTTGATTTGATCTACATTTAATGTAAGTTAGATCACCTACCCAGTAGTCAAGAATTTACCAGATGTCTCTATTAAAGGCACAGTTCTTGATTAAGCTATGTTCTTCTGGCTGTGGAAACAGGAAGGGGGCTGCATATTACAGCACATTCCTTTCTTAATTTTTCTTTTGTGACACTGATTGTAAATTACATTTTCAAGTACTATGACCTCACTGCAAATAAAAGAAGAGATCAAGATAGTAAAAATGAAAAGAGAAAAGAGGGGTTTGGTTGTTGGAGTCATATATTCAGAGTAACAGCAGAATAATTCAATATGTTTTATGTTCTTAATATTTTTTCTTTCTATATGCAGTACACTATGTGATACATCTCTTCCTCCTTACACTAACAATTTATATTCAGGATACTCTAATGAAGTACATCTTGAGTCTCCTTTTCACGGCTAATGAGGAGACAACAAGAATTTGACTAATACTAGTACAATTACTGGAGCAGTGAAGCGTGCATCTCTGATTAGATGTGATAATTTGCAAGGCTGGGCTCTTCACATTAAGTTTGCAAACAGTTTAAAAATCACTTCCTCTATTTATCCAGCTAATCTCTGTTTAATGACTCCAGACATGACAAAAGAAAGAGAAAATATCTCTTAAAATCCTATACTTCATTTATGAAGCTTGTATTTAGAGCAGAGGTGTAATTGATAGTAAATCTTTTCCAGAAGATTTTTGGATGAAGCCATGCAGCTGACTTTTTACAATGCAGTGGTATTTTTATTATTCCTGTAATACTCAGTCTCCTTTTTATAGAGATTTATTGTCTTTGTCCAGGTTTAGAAATAGCAGATTTTTGGCTCATTTGATTTCTTTTCTTTCTGATTCGCCTTTTGAATTAAGTACTTGATTATCTATATAAAGTGAATATTTTTGTTGAGCTTGCTTGTTTTTTCTCAGGAAAGGTTGGTTGAGTGACTGTTGATAGTGCTGTTAGGGAATTCATCAGTCATCAGCATCACAGACAGATGGGTTTTAAAGGAAATCTGGCATGTGCCATTCCAGGTTTTTGAAATGCTTCTTTATCTTTGAGGCCTATGTTCACCATTTGGATTTGAAGCAAAGATGCTTGAAATAACAGGAACTCAAGTTGGAATTCTTGATGAATTTAACTAAGTAAATAGAAGTAGTTCTTGCTGTCAGTAGACATCCTGAGGCAAGAATGAGATGATCTTATTTTAAAAGGGCAACCAGCTGTTTCAGATGGACCTAAAAATGGATGTCTTCATGTAAAACTCTGCCCCAGAACATATCACTGATAGAAATAACGTGTCCTAGGTGTGATTGCAAAGACAGAACTTGCATGAGAGGATGTAAATGAGTTTGCCAAGTCACTTGATATGCTCATGCCTGGACGAAGTGCTGCTGTGTTGTCTCCATATTGCGCAGTGGCACCACACAACTGTGATTTCTTTTAGGATCCCCTAAAACTGAGTAAAACCAGATTGAAAACAAATATTCTGTCATACAAATTTAGAAAGGATTCGAGACTGTGACTCACATAGATATTTTCTAGAGTTTTCCCTAAAATGTGTAAAAGTAGATGTGTGGAATGAGGATTAAATGCTCAGCCTGTTGTTTTACATATATTTACTTGTTTATATGGCTTTCAGAGAACTTGATTAGCTGTGTATAATGTATCTTGTTAAAGATGGGCTCTGGGATTTCCCTGTCAATTTTGCTTAGAGATACCTAATACTTTTTTGTTTCCACTGAAAAGCAGCAGCTGCTGCAATGATTGTGTGGAACAGACAGAAAATGTGCATCAACTTCCTTCTGGACCTATGGAAGCTATTTGTGTCAGGGAGAAGTGGATCCTGAGAGGAGTTTTGACAGACTGCATGGAAAAAACATCTTTAAATACTGAGGGCATCTGAATCTTTCTCTTCTTCTAGACACAAAAGAGATAAAAATAGAAATTGTGGGGTGTAGTTCTTGGGGATGGCAGGTTTCTAAAACTCATCTGAATTCCAAGTAGCAGGACATCCTCCCTGATTACTGGGATATAGAAGGGTGGAGGCAGAGCAAAATGACATCACTTTTTGCTGTTATTCAATGTGTTGGAAGATGACCAGAAGATTGCAGCTTCAGAAATGGAAAAAGCAGATAAAGGATTTCCTTTATTTTTGGTCTGCATTCTTCACTGGTGGTCCTAATATGGCCAGTTGTCTGATTTCACTTTTCCCCATTGCAAAGTAATGGATTTAAGGACCAGGAGGTAGCATTTGAATATGTGTTGTCTTCATATAATTCTTAATTTTTTTTTTACAAAAATTGGCTCATTGTGCTTAGAGCTGGAACTAAGGAAACTATTTCTCACATGAGGAAAAAGTGAATAGAAATTACACTATAATCAGAGCTAGCAGTAAGTGTGACTTCCTTGTGTGCTCCTTGTTCCTGATGCCATTTAGAGCTGTCATTCTTGAATCTCTGCATGTGCTCTATATAACTGATATTACTTTGTAATAAGAAGTTTCCTATTTCTAATCACAACAGCACAGCTGGGAAACAGAGGACTGCTTTTGCTCTTGCTCAGTACCTTGGGAGGTAGCTTATTCCCCCCCTGGGTGAAGATGAGGATACTGCAGTGTTTTCATGCCATTTGGATTGTACTTGTGATTACTGGGAAGTATCCTCACCATCACCCAATGAGTAGTTCCAAGCTAGGATCAAGTGCTGTCTCTAATCTCCAAAGGTGCCTGTGAGGCATTGAAGAGAATTACTGAGTTACTTTTCTGCTTCCCTGTGCCTTGAGGCAGGATGCACAATAATGTAAGGGTGGAGCTACTTTGTCCCCAGCTGCCTTTTGGTGTCGGGATGGTTTGTGTTTCAGTAGAGCTTTTAGAAGCCATTTAAGCCACAAGATGAGATTTTTTAGGAGATGTTTACTTACAAACATGTTAATGCAGTTAAGTGATAAAAAAACAGAAGCAACAAAATCAATCATTAACCTTCAGTTTAGAGTCTCCACTAACCGATTGTTGGTTTCAGCTTATGGGGCTGGCTAATGAACTACTGCTTTTTCTGGAGCTCATACCTTGGAAAGTTCCTAGGGCTACACAATTCCCACTCCTTTTGAAGCAGATAATTAGCAGAGACATCCTGATTTAATTCATTTCCAAATGAGGTAACACCTTCATTTTTCTCTTCTGTTTGCAAATTCTCTGACTGTATTAAAGGCAGGACAGGAAACCTTTCATTCTTTTCTGCTAGTTAGTAATTTTTAATTTGCATTCTCTGGTGTAAATAGTAAAGTATGTTTTGCCTGGTAGCCAAACAGGGTCTGATTTGGATCCCTGTGAAATCAATGCAAGTCTTTCAGTATGCTTTGTAGTTTCATGGTAGATTAATCACTTCTACTCACTTTAAAAGAAACAAAACCACTTGTGAGCTGGGCAAAAAAACCAAACCCAAGTATCATGGAAATTATATATGGCCAGGAATCTATGCTAAGAAGGGCTTTTGCTTGAAAAAAGTGGCAGCAGTTAGAAGTCACACTCTCAATTTATCTCAGAGCCAAGTAATTCTCTAAAATAAATCCCGATAGTTGTCACACATATAAAAAAAAAAAAAGCAGGTTGGTACTCTTCTGAATAAGCCCATAATAAAACCTTAAGTTTATTCTGTTGACAGTTCCTTAAATTAAAAAGTGAATATAGCAAATTTTTCCTCCCAGTAGTTTTTCACTGTCATTATCAATGTAGTGGAGCACTGTTTCAAGCATGCAAAGAGTGTCTTTGCCTTTATCTGTCACCTGAAGTTCCTGATTTCACCATAGAAGTGTCTTTGCTTAGTCTCTCTATCTTGTTACAGTCGACAATGAGAAAAATCTGGAAAATTCTCTTTTATAAATCACATCCAGAATCCCCAGTGCTGGGTTTGCTGGCAGTCTGCCAGGTACTGTGTTCCACTGTACAGATGTATCGCCTTTCCCTGCTGAGATTACTCACATGGAAGAGTTCAAGTATCCCTGAGTATGTCCAGGAGCATAAGCAGTTCTGTGCTTAAGGCATTAGCATGGCAGTCTGGAAATCTGAATTTAGAGTTTAGGCCACATGTCCCCAAACACGCAGAGAAATCAATATCATGAATGGCAACAGTGTCAGATTTGTCTGTTTGTAAAATAGCAATAATATTTCCTCCTTCCTTCATTCACATGGATCACAGACTCCTTAAGGAGTAGATGGTGGTCTGGTAATCACAGAAGTACTTGTATTTTCCCAGGAAATTTGTTCTTCTACCAGGAGGAATGTTGAAATATGATTCACAAACCAACTGGGAAACCACCGTGAATTCCAAGTTTACCCATTCCCTCAGGTTGTTTCTACCTCTCTGTGTATCTGACTTATTTGAAACTTTATTTCCTAAGGAAATAAGGTTTATGAAAGCATCTTTACTTGTCTTCCCTTTTTGAACCAGACATGTTTGTGAATGGAGTTCTTAATCATGTTAAAATTCTAATAAGTAATAAAAAAAAACCTCCTGGAAAGCAAATATCTTATCAGAATGTCCACTGGAGGGAGTGAAAAATAAGCATCATTTAAATTCTTACTAAAGCATAAAAACCTACACAGAGTAGTACATTATGAATGCTTAGCTGCTTGGAAAAAAAAAAAAAAAGGTAGCTTTTGGAATTATTGCTGTTTCAGATGTTAGAGAATCCCCTCCTCAACTAAAGCTTTCCTGTGTGAATTACTGAATTTCAAACAAGGAGCAATAGAAAAAGTTCTTTTTTTCCATCTAATACCTACTGGATATTTAATTAGAGTGACCTCACACATATTCAGTTAAAAGTCAATTAACTAGAAGATACTAGTCCAGTGGAAACCACACGTAGTTAGCTCCACAGCTCACAGAACAACTTCTCTGCAGATTCTTTGTAATTTCTCCCCCAGATGTGAGCTGTCCCTTCTGATCATTGTGCTATTTCAAACAAGTTGTTCCCACACTCCACAGACTTCAAAGCAACTCTTGTACAAAGCCAGTCATCCTCTAGTTTGGAATAAATATGGATTTAACTATTTCTTAAGTTGCAAGTTAGAAAGTGGCCTTAAATTGTAGCATTCCTTTCCATTTAGTTGTTGTTAATCTGAAGCTAGTGTGGTGCTGTTTGCTAGAAAAGTCTTCTCATGACAGGCAGAAACTGATGCACAGGAAGATTCACCTGAATATGAGGAAGAACTTCTTTACTGTGCAGGTGACCAAGCACTGGAACAGGTTGCCCAGAGAGGTTGTGGAGTTTCCTTCACTGGAGATGTTCCAGAACTATCTGAAGGAAAGCCTATCCAGTGTGCTGTAGGATGACTCTGCTTGAGCAGATTGGTTGGTCCCTTCCAACCTTACCCATTCTGTGATCTCTTTCAGTACCCTGTATTTTTGCCACCTTTGTGGGAAATATGCGCTATTTCACCACAAATGAGGCTCTTTCTCCACGACATTTTGCAGTGGATTTTATTGTGGTTTTGTTTGTTGCCTCAGAGAGACTTTCATTTGTGTAGGTACTTACATCAGTTTAAGCCACGTTTTCAGTTTTCTGAGCTCTCTGCCTAAACCTGGAACCCCAAGAGCTGTGGAACATCTGCTTAAAAATTCCTTCAGAGCTGAAACTTCAGGTCATTTTCACAGCAATTTCTGGTATGGTCCATAAAATAGACAATACAATTGTTAAAAGACAATTAATAATGCTTCTTTAACTAATTAAATGCTTCTGTAACTAATTATCAGGCTTGTTCCTCTTCATAAGCTCTTTACACGTGAATGTGGTATAGGCAGATAGGACATGAATTTCACCAGTGAGCTTTTAGCCTGAGTGCTTCACTACCCTACAGGTAGATTTTGTGCTTGAGGACTACTTTTGAGATGCAAAGTTCCAGTCATAGCTGTTGGAATTTGGATGTGCACCGCTGTTGAAAATGTACAAAATGTTTGCCATTGTCAGAACAGGAAGGCCAGCTACAACAAAAACACTGGTTTCATGAGGAAGCACATATATGCAACAGCACACCAAGTAGAAGGAATCTGCTGTCCTCCTGATGTGCAAGGGGAACTTATTTTTGTGTGTATTTTCCATTAATACTGAAGTAAGGGTTCCTTGCCATAGAAATCTTAAGGCACAGGTTTGGGTTTTTTTGGTCATGTAAGTTAAAACAATTAACTCATTCATGAGGCAGGAATTTTAATTGAGATCACCAAGGCTGAACAACAAGCGAGTTATTCACAAGTAGAATTATACCTTTTCCCAGCCCTTTCCTCTAAATATTTAGTCATAGAAGGGCTTGTTTTAGACAAACTGCAGCAGAAAAAAACATTACACTTAGATTTGATATTCTGTGAGTCAGTGGAAGTTGGTAACACACAGCTATATTTATCTTGTCCTGTCATTTCAAATGTACCTTACCCCACTCTATGGAATCATTTCTTATAGATGCTGGCAGCAGTCCTTGCCATCTCATACCTGATTTTTTTTTTTTAAAGCCAGACTTGTTTATTTTAGACAGGTTGCTTCATACCTTGTTCAGAAATGAAATGTTTTCTTTGTGTATGGAATTTGACAGAAATGAAGAAAAATCTCATCCATTTCCCTCAGTTGTCCTTACCTCATATGAAGGAAAACATTCACAGCTGTCTCTAGTGTCCTGCAATGCAATAATTTTTCTCAGAGGTAGACTAATACCCGAAAACCTGCTGACAAGGCCACTTGCCTTCTGTGATACTGTAATGTCTGGACACTGGGAGTATATGTATGATCTCTGCAAATTTCCACTAAGCCCAGTACCCCTTTAAACAAACTCATAGCTTGCTATTTAGGCTAACAGAAAATGTACAAAGATTTTTTACTGGCACTGAAATGAATAATTTCCAAAGTACCTCAGGGAGCTATACACATAGGTCTTACTGCAAATCAACGAGATTTGTACTCAGTAGAAAATTCTCTCCTTGGACAATTACTGCAGACACGTATTAGCAATTGTACTAAAAGAAATCTCCAACATTGGATGAGTTGCTTTCTTTCTCCTTCTTTGTCACTGGGTTCCTCTTTCTTTCATATCAGCGTAGTGGACAGTGCTGTGCTATTGAGGCACACATCCAGCGTGAAGTTGAATTCGTTTGAACATCAATTGCTACTCTAATAACCATTTTTAAGAATGAAATGAATATGCTACAGTCTGCACAAAAGGAAGATAAATGTAAACTTAGATCAGATAATTAACATGCCTTTGTGCAAAGTGCTTGTAACAAATCCCAAGAAACTATTCTGTGATTTTTTTAAAGCAAGAAGGTTAAGCTTTGTAAACTTGATGAGGTTTGTCTTTCACTCTTTGAAGTGGTCTAGATGAAGCAGGGCTTTTTTTTTTGTTTAAGGTCAAGAAAATCTAAGTGACAATGGATATAAAACATTTCAACCTCAAACCAATTCATTCCAACTTCACAAACTGGAAAAAAAATGGTTTTTTTCCTGTGATTGTATAAACAGAAAGGTTTAGACACTGCTTTCAGAGATGCTAAACAGTACAATGGATTGTACAATGAGTTGTAATAGTGCTGGCGGGGAATAAGATCTTGATGAACAAAAGTGAGGATAATGTATTTTCTGGAGGATATCCAGATTTTTTTTTTTTTAATGAGACTTACTAAGTTTTACCATTGATTCAAGTAATTGAGCTGAATATCAATCACTGCATGACTAGAAGAAAATGCCTGGCATATGCGTGAGAAAAAATTCTGGATGGGGATCCCAGTGCAGTTCCACAATCCACGCCTAATGCTGTAGTAGCACCTGCAGTATGTCACTGCAATCTCACAGAGCAAAACCAGGTGTGTATAAAGGAAAAAGCCTTTTACAAGCCAAATACTGTGGGCTGAAGTCAATAGTGGCTACACCCTAAGAAGGTCAGAATTAGACTTTAAACATTCATTCAATTTTGTTAAATTGAAGTATGTAACTGTTATCATGATGGTAAAAAATTTTATTCTTTCCTGTGTATCTACGATTTTATCCCATTACATGCTGACCTTGCTTATATAATTGGTAAAAGGGTATTCCATTAAAAGTAAAAGCTTTTTTATTTCATTTTGTCCATATGGTTCAACTTTTAATGTCCATCCTCTAAGTGACCAAACATTTACCAGGTTCACTAACTTTCTGTAGATGACAGTGTATTATGACTCTGTTGCTCTGAAGTCAATCCACTGTTTTTCTACTTATTTACTTAAAGAAATGAACAGACCTTTTTTGTCCAGGCTGGCCATCTTTTAAGATAGTATGTATATATCAGAATAAGCCAACACTTTCAGGTGCTAGGACCAATGTTACCTGTTGGATACAAGTGTACATTGTCAAGCCAAAGTACACCAGATCTTTTCATGTTTAAGCTCTTCTCTGACTTTTTTTTTTCTGCAATTATATAGAAACTGATGAGTGCAAGATAGTCCTATATGACAAAACTGAATTTTAATCAATTTTTCTGTATAACTCTGTACGCTCTGGAAATCGGTCAGACTATTAATTTGCACTGCTAGTTGATGGTTCAGATAGTTTGATAGTTGAAGAAAAGCAGAGCTGGAACTACTATATACACCTCCTAGAGGTTTCAAATCAGTAATAACAAGGGAATACTAAAAATATCTAGTCGAAATTACAAATTAAAGTGTAAAAGCATGAGTGTTTAGGTATGGCAAAGTGCCTATCAATTACATTTATTTTTGCAATGGAGAGACAATGGATCAGATTCCCTATCTCCTTTATACTAAAAAAAAAAAAAAAAAAAAAATAGGTTTAATCTTATCTGCGATATCCATTGCTGTAAACTATTTTCAGCTGTATACTGTCAGGAGGCAGGCAGTGTCTTCAATCAGTGCTGTTAAAGCAGTTTGTAAACTACTTATAGGTGGGATGTGCAATCAGCCTCAGTGCTGGGGTATTTCATGTTTCTTCTCTGTGCTCTCCACTCACTTGCAGAGACTAAGAGAAGTAGCTGGGACTACATGGGTTTTGGTTAATGCAATTCTGAGAAAAAAAACAGTAATGAACAGAAATTATTTGTTTGCAAATAAATTGGGAGGAATAGGTTGCTTCTGTGGTATTTTAACTTTTAAAAGAACTAAACCCATTTATTTTTAAAATAAACTAAGAATCTTGAGACAAGCTTGAGCTTTTTGAGTGACAAGGGGAGCTTGTAGCCACAATAGTATCTATAGTATCACTGAAGCTGTTTGCAGTGTACTTCAGAAAATAGTTCTGCAGTAGTGTGGTGCTCTGGTCACTTCAGTAAACCAGTGCTGCTTTCCAGGCTTGTAGTACTTTTTATCCATGTTTTCAGCTTTGTTTAGTTAAAGAATAATCTCTGTGTATGTCAAGTGAAACAAGTATACTTATGCTACAATAGCTTCATTAAAGTTGTTATAGCATATAGAGGTTTTATGCTTGGATTTATTTTCAGAATGGAATATCAAAATGAGATAGAACTTAAGGTTTCATCCATTGTAAAATTCATAATGGTTTTTGGTGTGAACTAAAAATAAGGAACAAGCAGAGATTAAATTTTTAGAAACTGAACAAATTTCTACACTTTCAAATTATTATTTACAATACATACCACATTTTGCACAGTTTTCAGAAGAAATAATTAAACATTCCACGTGATAATTTTTTTCCTCAAGTGTTTTCTTATTAGTGTAAACTTTCCTTCTCACTCCGTTTGCTCATCTCTTCCTGTTTTCATACATGTATAAATTTTCTGATGTTCTGCTTTTATGGTTTTGCTACTCATACACAAGAGTACTGTCACATGCTTGTATGTGTAAAGTGGAGATAGCATCTAGTGGCATATTTATTAACTGGCTTTCCAAGAATTTTTAGAACACATTTTGGTAGAAAGGGGCATTTATATTCATAAATTAGGTTGCTGGTCAGTAGTTATATTTGTGCAGAAGGTACAACCTGCTATCTGATGAGGTCTTAATTAAATCTTGGAAGCAGTAGGTGTCTCATTAATTAATTTCATGATATTAAATGAATTTAATATAAATTCAGTATAATACATATGTAAAAGACTAAACAATTGTACTAGAACTGATGGAGTAGATCTTAAATCAGTTGCAGATAGTTTTTGTTTGTGATCCATCAGCAGACAAGAATGATAGGTAAAGCTTTAGCTTGTTAATACTTCGTTCATGAAAGAAAGGAAGAAATAAAGCTAGAGGTCTTTCAGGCAAAGGAGTTTTCTTATACATGTATATGCTGAAAGACAGTTTGTGGAAACTAAAATACTCATGTTCACAAAGGTTGCCTTCTTGATTTTAAGTCTAATGAAATCTTTCCAAACTAGGGACCACAAAAGCTGAGGCATCCTATCCACGTTACCTTGAAGGGACTTGATACTTACCTTGGGAAACCTGGCCATCCCGAGATTTTGGCCCAAAAGTGAAGTCTCTGGAGTCTAGGCAAGTTACCCCAAAGCTGGGCATAGGCCTGTAACATTCATCTCTGCAGTTTTCGTGGCAGAAACTCCAAGCTCTGCCCTGAGTAAGGAGCCCCACAGCAGCCCCAGCAGGTTCTGCCCTGTAGCACAGTGGCTGGTGGCTGGCACACGGAGCTGGAGCCCAGCTCTGCCACTCTGCAGCTTCCTGCTGCAAACCGAGGGTAAAGACTAGGGTGAAAACACGGGAATAATTGTTCAGTGCCTGTGACTTCAGGGCTGAACTCCCCACAGGTCTGTCTAGAATCCATTCAGTTCTGAGAATTGTTAGGCTTAGAGAAAGTGAGTCAGTCAGTGCAGCTGCAGGGTCCTGAGAACTTATTTTCTGTGGAAAAAATGTGGGTTTGACAATATCTTGCTGTCAACTCAAATTTGCCCAAACCCAACCTCTAGAACAGGCATATTTCCTGGGAATAGGAAACTTCTTTTTGACTAGTTTCCCTTAGAGCTATAATCATGACTCTTTTTTTCCTGTATAATTTCTGCCGTCCTCCTTCACTTTTCCAGCTCAGCAGGTTATTTTTTTCCCCAGAACTGAAGTCTCTTTAGAACAGAGTCATCTTTGACCAAGTATAGAGGGGAATAGTTCCAGGAGATGCAAAACCAGTAAGAGAAGAAAACACCTTTAAGAGCTTCTTAAAATACAGAGAATAAACCCCACATTTCCTTTTTGAGAATTTTCTTTTTTCTGGAGTTAGGGATCAGAAAATGGCGAAAAAGTCACTTACCTACCCTGTTATAGATTTGATTCCCACACGAGACATCTCTGTTTCAGCCAGCTGAGGGTTTTGCATGTATTTTTTTAATACACAGTTGAGGTATTTCTAAATCCTGTGGTGCACAGAAGTCACCACTTGCACAGGAGGAGTTTAGTCCAATGCCTGTTGATGGAATCTTCACCACTGATTCCCAAGTAGTTTAGATCAGTCCTTAGGTAAGCACAATTACTAGCTTTAATATTTTTAAGGGTGTCCCAGGTTGGTTATGAAGAAAAAGGGGCAATGTGACCTCATGCATAGAATACTTTCCAATGTATTGAGTTGCTGGCAGCTTCTGAAATCTCTCATGCTTAATGTAACAGGGAGTGTGCCTGAGCAAAGGAAGCCGTAAACATCAAGAAAGGAGTGAAGTCAAGACCTAAACACAGACAAGCTGCTTTGGAGTTACTAATGTGTTTTTCCTATTAAAATGATGCAGCTGCCAGCATTTCACGTTTTTCTTGCATGAGAACTACACAAATGGGGAGATGCAGAGATGCCCCATGTCCCTTCAGATAAACCATGGATAAACCATGCACATTTGGTAGTAATTGAACTGGAAAGAAGGCAGGGTTTCTATTGGCATTGACTGATATGGTCTGGTTTATATTAGGATGGAATTTCTGAGATTGGGTATGTATTACTCTAACAAACAGTGGTTGCTATAGGAAATATATGAGCATCTGTATTACACTACATATAGAAAAAAGACATTCATACTGACAGTTTCCTGGGATTTGAGTGTGCTGGGGGAAGATAATGGACATTAATTGTCATACTTGTGATTTCATGTCTTGCGTTTGTCGTCTTTACCCTTGTCATTGTAATAATTATGTACAGTCTTTAGGAATCTGTGTGGGCTGTAACTAGTCACCAGTATACCATTTTGTACTTTCCATCTTCAGTTCCATCTAGCACAAGATGATGGTTGGGAACAGCTAGAATAGATTGACCAGAGGAAACTGTGACTGAACAATCTGATAGCCTATATAATACGATGAAATAAATGCTTCTGTGGACTAGGAGAGAAGTGGATGCCTTTTATCCTGACTCTAATAAGGACAAGGGGGAAAAAATCTGCAAAGAGGTCAAATTAACATTACTGGATATTTGAAATCTACCATTAGTTCAGAAAATAATATGGAAAACTTCTGTAATGTCAAACTACAGTCCCTATTATTGTCTGCAGTACCTATTAATAGTCACATTTTCTTCAACCTTTACCTGGATGTGGGGTGGCAGAAGAGTTTGACTGGATGAAGACAATGCCATGCAGCTTCTAGTTCTTCCTGTGCCATGGACATTATCCATAACTGTACATGTGGTAGTTGCAGCCTTCTGATATATCTGGCAACAATTGCCATCCTATTCCCCAAAGACCAGCAGATTTGAGGGGTTTGGCCCCAGCATCTTTCAAGTTCCATATCTCAACAGCTTGTGTGAATGCCAAGTGCATTCATGGAGTGCTGTAATAAATTTGATAATATTGTCCTTTGAATGAATCTGTGTCACTGAGCCACATAGTGAGTGCACACACTGCAATGCTCTGTATTTTCCTAGCTCTGTGATATAATAACAGAAGGAAAAAAAGTAATAAGCCAAGCATAGAAGTATAAAGAAACCAGAGAGCCCAGACTCAGGGCACTTGCTAATGATACTGTACAGAAAAACTGAAAATATATTAGTACAGACAGAACCTGAGAGTATACAGCATTTGAATTTTGATCAGCTTTTCATACATGCAGCTCTCAAAGTAGCAAGCATATTTATGAGGTTCAAACTGGATTTACTGTCACAGACATAGTTTCATGGTGTTACAGTTTAACCCCAACTGGCAACAAAGGACCACTCAGCTGCTTGCTCACACACACATCCCAGTGGGATGGGGAGGAGAATAAGAAAAAAGGTAAAACCCATGGGTTGAGATAAAAAAAATATTAATAATAGAAATAAAACAATTGCAATGAAATAGGGGGGCAGCAAAAGGAGAGAGAGAAATAAAACCCAAGAAAGGCAAGAGATGCACAATGCAGTTGCTCACGACCTACTGACCAGTGCTCGACCCATTCCAAGCAGCAGTTGGCACCTCTCGGCCAACTGCTCCAGTTTATATTATGGTCATGATGCTTTGTAGTATGGAGTATCCCTTCAGCCTGTTCAGGTCAGCTGTCCTGGCTGTGCTCCCTCCCAGCTTCTTGGGCATCTCCTCAGTGGCAAAGCAGGGGAAACTGAAAAGTCCTTGACTTAAGGTCAGCACCAGTTAGTGACAACTAAAAAAAAAAAAAATCAGTGTGTTATCAACATTATTCTCATACTGAATCCAAAACACAGCATTGTACCAGCTACTAGGAAGAAAATTCTATCCCAGCCAAAACCAGGACAAATGGACCCGCTCCATCCCTTCCTGACCCCTGTGCAGAATCAGCTTACTCAAAACCTCAAAACAGTGCTCAAAGAGTACCTAAGGCCAGCTTTTCCATGCTCTCTGCACCCAAAGGCAACTGACTCTGTGACTGAAAGGTGTAGGATGTGTAAAGTGGAGGTGGTGTTGCCGAGCTTCTGCTAACATCTGGTCATTAATTTCAGCTTTGGGGAGTTCCAAAACGTTGGCAAACACAGCTCCAGCTGGCCTGGGGACTGTGGCTTCTCCATCAGCAGGTAAATAGGCCAGATGGTCTCTAATTTTACCACTGTTCCTAGTATAGATGATGAGCCTTGCTCCCTACAGAGCAATGCACCTTCTAAACACTGAACGTTTTTATCCACCTTTTGACCACATAGAAACAATGTAATTATTAGAAGAGTAGTAAAATGATTAGAGCAGTGGCTAAAAGGGAAGTCTGAGTGGGAGTAGGAAAGAAAAGGCAGCAATGATCACCTCGCTTTTCTCTTTCCGAATGGCAGCCTAGAAATTCATTTTGAACAGCTGCACTTCCATTTGTGTTTGCTATAAAACAAAACTGTTTCACTTGTAGGAAGAAACTTTGTTTTGTCTTTGCCATTTCTGTTCCTTTCAGCAAACAACAACAATGAAAGACCAAAAAAAAAACCAACAAAAAACCACAAACAAACAAACAAACAAAAAAACCAGCCACACAATCAAATGAGAAAACACCCCAAATCCCATCAAGCTCTCTCTAGAGCTCTAGAGCTAAGAAGTGCATTAGAAAGCTAAAAGAATCCAAATGTAAGTGCTTTATCTTCGGTACTTATTCAAGGGAATCTTTCACATAGCTGCATGAAGCATAAAAACTTGTAACAGGGTGGGAGGATGAGATTTTGGAGAATCTGGAGCTGGAACCTAAGGCAATATTCAGGCAGTGATTATGCAATTGTTGCATAATATGAAGAGTGCTTGCATGAATAATCTTATTAACATTAGAGTTTCACAATCAGGCAATTGAACACTGCACTGTTTAAAGTAATCTGCAGTTATGATGGAAAAGTCAGGAAAATTGCCATTAAAAAAATAGAGGTCTCATAAATGTAGTCTTTCTCAGCGGGGGTTGTGTAAGAATGTCAGAGGAAAGAACAGAGGAAAACATTTTCTCAGTTTACATATAGCAGGAAGGATTAGTTTTAATGCTTTCCCTTGAGAAATGGAAAAGGTATAGATGATTATTATGGATTGTCAATATTTTTTTTGTTATGCCTGAGAAAAGCTTTGAACAGTGGGATTGACAAAATTGAAAGGAAAGGGGGGAAAAATTGCACTATTCACCTGCATAATGAGCAAGTTTTTTATTTGTATCTAGCAAGTGCCAGATCCACAACAGGCAGAAGGATTAATTCCCCACCATTTGATAATATTCTGTGCTAATGAAGCAGGAGCTGATCAGCAGGTGCAGCTTCCTCTCCCTCTAATTTCTAAGGCCCCTGTGATGGAGAGAAGGCCCCTACTCCCAGGGCTCCTGCAGCTCATGCTGGGTGAGGAGCCTGGGCTGCTGAGGAGGCTGTGCCTCCAAGGAAGGCAAGGGCCAAGAACTTCCTTAAGAAGTTGCAGCAGCACAGAGGAGCAGACTGTAGTGTCAGTGCCACAGCTGGAAAAGCCGCAGCATCTCTCCAAGCTCCTTCTGTGTTCCCAGCGGGAGAACACACACGCTGAGCTTGTGTTCATGCCAAGGGCGGGCCCAGCTTGGGCTCCGTGCGGGGCGGGAGTTGCGTTCCCTCTGCAAGATTCGTGTGCCACCTCCTGCAACTTTGCCAGCTACAAAGCAGCCATGAAGCTCTGCACAAACACACAGGCGGCGGCAGCACAGCTGCTGCCAGCAATGCTGCGGAAAACAAGTCATTAAATATCTGATATATGAAGTTTAAGCTAGATGCCAAAGCAGAAATAAACCTCTGTTAGACTGCCTTTTTTGTTTGGTTGGTTTTTGGTTTGGGGTTTTTTTTTCAGAAGGGTTAAGGCTATGGAAAATGAGTGAGTCTGTAAAGATGTATCTCTAGGTATCAGGGACAAGGAAGAATGACAGCTGAAATTTAACCTGAGTTCACATTGCCAGAAAGAATTTCAGTGTTTAGGTCCTGATAGCTAAAGAATGTGTACAGTCATCTGTGCAAAAAGACTGAAAAAATATGTAGCTGGTTGAGGAAAGTCATCTGCTTTTATCTCATGCCACACCATTTGAAAAAGCAAATCCAGTGCCCCAAACACCAATAGCTGCAGAACACTGGAGCCTTTCAAAGCTAGTGTGCTTCTAGCTGGATTTATTCCTTAGGTTTGTAAGACTTTTGACATGCCTTACATGACATGAATGTACAACTGTTTTCAGACCAAATAGAACTGGTATAAAATAATTTTGTGGTTGTTCCTATATGACAATCCATGTCAGGAGGATAACTGAGGCAATCTTCCCTATTCTGGTTTCTCTTATCCTCTAAATAAAAATAGTCATCTAGTAGACTTCCAAGCTTGTTGGGTGCTTGGATATATGTAATAGATTTGGATATGACACTAAACTTAAAGTTTTATTTCTATGGGAAGATACATCTAGAGAATGTACCAAAGACATAGTTATTTTCCTCTTTGTTAGCCAACGTGCTCTTTTGATGCTTTCTAGAGTACAGAGTTCTCAACATGTTCTAGGAAATAAATTCAAAAGAGATACTAAAGCCATATCCCTTTGGTTTAAAAACTGTATTTTTGATTGTGGCAGTTTGCATTGTCAGTTTTGGGGAGAAAATTAATAATTGGTAAGAACAGGCAAACCTGCACTAACACCAGTGAAGCTACATTCGTTTACATCAGCTGAGGATGTGATTCACTGTATGACAAAATATCTCAACTAATATAATTAACTAAAGCTGTAATCAAAGCCCAGCAGGGATGTGGATTGTTGCAGCAGTGTAGAATAATAAAAAAAAAAAAAAACTGAAAATTTCCAATATACCAATATATATGAATATGTTCAGCTACATCTACTGTTCAATTTTTTTTTTTGTATTTATGGATGTGATAAGTTGGGGAACCACGTCAGGATAAGAGGAGGCAGCTAGCTGAGTTGGGAGAGTTTGCCTCATAATTCTGAAAACTGCTTTTTCCTTTGCCTTCATTCAAGTAATGAACAGGTAAATGTAGACCTGTGGCCGCTGCCTGAGCAGCAGAGAGGGCTGCTTCCAGGGTTTACATTATCCATTTTCTTATTTACTATTTGCAAGGCTCTGTGTTTGGCTCTCTCTGTGCTTCAGCTTTCTCATCCCCAGACATGTCTGGCTGGATGTCCAAGGCAGAGCTTTGCTCTTGCTCTGTGCCTGTCATTGTGCCTCCTGCAATGAAACCAGTACTCAAGTAGGTGACACTTTCCGACCCCCTCCAGCAGCACCAATTAGAGTGACTGCAGGAATAAATACTTACTGGAATAACCCAAATCCCTGAACTATAAAGAAGTATAAGCTTGACAGGTACAAGTGTCCAACACAGCCTTTGACTCAGTTTAGTAAAGTGGACCTCTGGTCATTTTTTTTCCAGATTGTCACAATATCCAGGAACCTCAGCTTTTCTCTTGGCTTCTGGTCTAAGCAGGAAGGCGGGGGACAAGCGTGAAATGCTTTATCACTGCCGTTGTAAACAGTTTGTGTATTTGCTGTGGAAATGTGTTCCTATGAGGGGTCAGGGTGTAATACCTTGTACCTTGTCAGCAGAAACATACTTCAGTGCAACCTTCTCCCACTAACAGAGTTCTTTTTATACATCAGATTCTTGAGAGTACAGTTCTTTTTGTTCTCAGTGGTATGGTGGGCACAAAGAGAAAGTGTCTTCTGGTAATATTTGTATATAAAATACAAACCATCATTCAAAACAACGCATTGCATCTAAACCCTCAATAAAACCTTTTAAACAAAAATCATATTATGTAGATGCCAAAAGGGACAAATGGATGAATTAATAATAAATAAGTGTTTATTATCAGTGTTATTCATTTCCACTCTAACAACAGAAAGAAACTATGCAGTAAGAGATTCCACAATAGAGGAATGAAAGAACAGAACACCCAGTGCTATGGGGCAGGATCCTGCTGCCAGAGCACAGGTTTCCTCTCTTCCTTAAGGGTCCAGGTTTGGTTCTTCCAGGGTTCAGATTTCTTAGTAAATTAGAAATCCACACTTATGGCAATAATGGTGCACAGGAAAAGTTACCCTCTGTAATTGAACTTTAGTAACCAGGAGACTGAAAATAAAAATATCAGAGCTAGGAATTTCAAGAATGAAAGAGTACATCTTGAAACACAATCATAAAAATTTCCTGTTTCGAGTAAATTCCTGTCCTCGGAATTCCGGTTGTGACAAGTGCCTTAACTTCCCTGTAAGTCTGTCAGACATCTACAACACTGGTCTCAAATTTTCTATATCTAACATTTCTCAGTTTACTTACTCTCAAGTTCTCTTTGTTCAAAATACCTTAATTCTTTAATGCCCGGGCTTTGTATAAAGTACAGTTTGCTAATTTTTTCTCCGTTTCACATTTATTATTATTTTTGAGGATGGTTATTGATTTTTCAGATATCACGGTGTTCAGGTAAAAATATTAATGGCTAATAGACCTACAAAGAGCAAAAGGTAGTACAAAGGTAGCAAATGGTGGTGTACATGGCTCAGAGCTGTCTCTAATATGCTCACCAGGCTATTAAGAAAAATAAGGGAATTTGAGGCATTGTCTGGGAGTTACAGGCTTGGTGTTAGCACTGTTATCACATTGCAGGGCTTTAGAACAGTGTGGCTGCTTTCTATTCATCACACACAACCTCGGTGGAACTGCACCTTCTACCACTTGCTAGCTCAAAAGAATGTGAATTTGGTCAAGGCTTTGTAAAATTAAACAGTAACTGTTGTAATTAGTACTGTCTGCTCTCATCAGCAGAAGGGAAGTTTTTCAGATTAGGTTTTTGGTGTCATAATTTTAGTAGCAACTTAGTCACAGTGAAATTATCTAATAAACTGCACTTAACTAATGTGACAGTACATCAGAATCTAATAAAAATTAATTCTTTACGGCTAAGTTGCATAAAATATGGACTACTTCTAACATAAAAAATAAATAAAATACTCTTAATACTTTGCAGTGTCCCACTCCATAAAAACATTCTTTTTCAAACTGCAGATAGTGACACACACCTTTGTAGTGATAATTTTATTCTTTAGGAGACCGAACGATACACTTGGAGAACAAACTTATACACATGTATGCCAGATTTCCTGGTTTATTTTAAAGATTTTTATTAAGTAAATACTTCACTTCCTGTCTTTGTGCTCCTCAGAGCACACTCTTGTGCATGTACAGTCTAGAATCCAGAAAAACAGGACTGCTTGCATTAGAGATAAATGAAACATATGCATTTTTCTAATATCTGGAGACATTAGCTAGGGAACTTAAAAATGTGTTTTTACATTTCCAAATTAAAGGCGGAAAAGGGTTAAAATTATTCTAATGCCTTATATGGATTAATCATCAACTATCATTTTGTCTGCCTAGGATTTTGTCTTTGTACCTATTAACTGGCTATAATTTTGTGTTGGGATATTGAAACTTTCTTGAGGTGTTAGCTGACAAAGAGCAACAAAGACAAATGGTAATAAAACCAAAAGGTGGCAAACTAAGGGAAAGTTTCACAAATTTAATCTAAGTTGTATTGATGAAGTAACTCAGCTTCAGGCTTCAAAGAAAAGCAAATAGAGCTTCCAGTTGTATCCCTCTGGGATAGAATCCACTGCTGAGAAATTTTTACATTCCATACATACTTCTGGTTCTAAGTCTGAAAATATCTGCAAGGAAAGGATGTCTTCAGGTGACTATACCTGTCTTGCCAGGCAGAGAATTTAGGAAGTTCTGAAAGAAAATAATTGTCTTGGAATGCTCATATGCTTTTCAGTACAAACATCTGTTTTGGAAATCCCAGTGGATTTTGACTTCTCTGTCAGCAAATTAAGAATAGGATTCAGAAGTGCTATACTGTGACTCACGTCACTTTTGACTACAGAAAGTTGAAGAGATGAGGTGTCTCTGAGAGCTGATGACTCCTTTCCTGTTTTTACCTCTGCACAGTGTCTGGCATAGAAGCAGAGAAAGTGGTTGAGGCTGGCAAGGACCTTCTGAGATCCTTGGTCCAACCCCCCTGTTCAAGCAGGGTCACCTGGTTACAGCAGACTGCCCTGTGACTGTGACCAGTCAGGTTTTGAGTGTCTCCAAGAATGAAGACTGTAACCTCTCTAGACAACCTGCTCTATACTCACTCTCTACTTGTGGTTTTGGTTTTTTATTGGGATGGAAGTTCATGTATTTCACTTTGTACCCATTGCCTCTTCTCATGTCTGTGAGCACCACCAACTATTGACTATCAGTCGTTGACTACCAGCTAATATTATACAAAAATAATAGTTCGCCTCACTGGAAATTTATTTCCATTTGCAACTCCAACAGCTATGAACTGGCTCAAGAAAAACAGGCAACAAGATCAGTTTTCATGCTGATCAGTTTTCCCTGCTGACATTTGGTGAACCAGACATTGCAAAAAATATATAAATCTAAAGCAGAAAATCTGTCATTTCAAGACTAACTGTATTTGTGTAGAACTCAAAGTGTTTTCCAGATAAAATGAAGTCATGCAAAGCTGTGGTCATGCCCAAAGCCAAGGAACAGCTGACTAGAGCTGAGAACAGACTTTGCATTAGACCTCCAACCCAAACAAGCCTAGGGTCAAGGACTGATGTGCTTTGTGTAGTTTCAGCTATCCTGTTGGAAATATTGCATAAGTGAGCCTGCACTTATGTACTTTAGCTAGTGTTTTCTGCCCTTTACCTTTGTGCAGATTAGGAACTATTTTCCTCAGGGAACACAAATCTGTCTGAGCCTATGAGGTCTCTGTTTTAATCAGATCCCTGTTTTAATCAGATCAGCTCTTCATTCTCTTTTTTTACCTTTGAGATGAAGTACTAACAGCCAGAGACAGAAAACTCATACCATTGAGTTGATGGCTATCCCTGAAACCAAATCAATTTAAAGAATAAACAAGCTCTTACATTGGAAAACAGATCTGTATGGGAAGACATCACTTATCAACAAGGTTGTGCATTAAGGTCTGGTCTGTGCTTGCTTTGAGGTGCTGAGCAACCCTGTGTGACGGCAGAGTGAGAGGCAAAAGCCCCCTGGCTCTGGACACAATTTTACTACTTCATGATGGAGGTATTCCAGGACCCTCATAAAACAGGGTGTATCCCTGTCTTCTTGAACACAGTCAGACTCTCTGAATTTCTAAGGGAAAGACAAGTGAGATAATTATTGCATTTCAACTGCTATTCTAAAGAGTCACTATTTTGGAGTGTCTTCCTCTTTACTTGAAACACAAGTTGTCTGATCAGAATCCTGTGCAAAACATACATGTGAGATGAGCTGTGTCTACAGGGAACTGACAGCTATGTGAAATTGGCAGTGCTGGTCCAAGTCCTTAGAGAAGGGCAGTGCAGCACACCCAGGGGAGGTGGTGTATGTACTGGAAAGTTCACTTAGCAGAGAGTGGTGGGGGGGTGTATTTATATTAGAAAGTTAAGGTTTTACATGATCAAGCTACCAAACAAAAATTGAACTATGAGTAAATATAAAAGTATATAACATTGTGAAACAGATCGAGAAGAGAGCCAAGTGCCTACATGAGCTCTGAGACGGATTTCCTCTAGGAAAATAATTTTAAAATGCATCTATTTTCCTTATGATCATAAGTTAATCACATAATATATTTATGACAGGTTTTACAAATGTGGAAAATAGCTTTAGTTTTTCAGACTGTCAAACAAACTGATAAGTCATGCCAGTAAGTTCATGAAACCTGTCTTACTTATGCCTACGTTGACATATGCCTACTTACATGTACCTATATTGCTAAATAAAACCAATTCTCTGTGTATAATCACATATTATTTATTAAGCACTGCAGCAGCTGCTTGCATATTCTGGTAGGCACACTGAGAATCTATTTGTTGTAGTGTTGTCTTTGTGAGCAATAGATGAGGAACTGCTATTTTAGCTATTTATTAGGAGAGCATTAAAAGTGAAAATTTTGAGACCAGAAGGAAAGATAATATTTATGTTTGTTTAGGTTTGTTACCATGGTACTTAGACAAGTTACCATGGGAATGGAAACAAATTGGTAAGTTACCATTACCCACTAGTATCAGTACTATAGGGGGCTTTGTTTTCAGAATCCACTAACCTCAGCTCCATTGATTTGCTCAGAGCCTTTTTTCCTCGTTTAACTTCTTTCTCTATGTTGAAAAGGAGAAAGGAAAAAGTCCCTGGTGGAAACCATTATATGAAGCTGTATGATGAAAACACAGAAAGTGACTGTAAGATAAAAGTTAAAAAGGCTCACAGTGATTGATCCAGGTAAAAGAAAATAGAAATTTAGGCCAAATAACATTCACCAACTAGGTTATTCAGGGTGAGGAGTATGACTGGTGTATTCCTTAAGGACAGGGTCTTTCTGCTGTCTTGTTGTCTCACATATGCTCATAGACATGTTCAATAAATAAGTTCTGTTCTAAGTCCAGATGCAGAATGGCTATCTTGCACTCAGTGCAGAATTGCAGTGTAATTATGACAATTCAGTTTTCAGAGAGGGATGACTAGAAATACTGCAGATGAAGTACAAAATGTAAACATGTCAAGCACAACGAAATGCAGAATCATACTAAAATTAAAAACAAGAGGCCTGATAATATGCATTGCACTGTCTTGGTATTTCTTTATTGTTATAAATTACAAAAGAAAATATTATTTACAATTTTTTTCTGTGGTTCCAAATAAACCTGCTGCTTAACCAATACTTAGAGGTGATCAGGGTGAGAGATGTTCTTTTAAATTTGCAGCTTTTGAAAGCATGTGACTACCTGAAAATTTCAACAATTTTTACTTAAGAGCACACACTCCACCCAAGTAATTCTGGGAGCAAATGTCTTCTAACAGATTCAAAGGAGGGAGCAAAGAAATAGAATTTTGTGTTTACATTGTAGATTACTTTTAAGACACTCATGAATGTATATATTTGTTCTTTTTAAATTTCTGATTAAGTGCCCCTTATTGTGGATTCTTTTGCCTTTAAAACAAGCAAACATCCCAAAATCTTCACAAAATTGAGCAACTAGTATGGAAAAAACTCTATGACTGTTCTCCCACAGCATCATCCTTACACCGCCCCTGGTCCTGCACTAACTTGTTGATTTTCTTCCATAATCAGTTATCTAAAACATACCATGAAAAGTACTTAGGACAAGCATTAGGAGAAATCAGATGTTGGGGAATCACTGACAACACAGCTCTTGTAATAACCCTACTTTTAAGACATAATATTCATTCTAGCATGCAATTTAAATTAAACTGCAGAACCCTGTTACAGGTACACTACGTGTAGCGTAAGTACTCTCAGATGCTCATGGGTACATTTTAAACAGTAGTTGTTTTCCCGTATCAGCAGTGTGAAACATGTATTTGTTTGCATTATGCATCTCTCTGTCTCCAAGTACTCGCATCTAGTTGATCTTTGTCTTTCATTAAGCATTGTTTCATCTCAAATTCTCAGAAGAAATGCTAACTTTTTGATTAACTTTTAGAGGCAGCCTCAGCTGATTTGCAACTTTGCTTCTGAAATTAGGTGTTGACTTACATTTGGTAAATTTTAAAAGCAGGACTGGTGGAATTTGTCCTTTCCAAAAAAGCTGCTCTTTGAGCTTTTGAAGTAGCTTAAATACCGACTGGAACTAAAGCAAATATTCACAGAAAGTGCCTAATGAAGGTAGTGGGAAAGGGAGAGTTGAATTTTATGGAACTGGGTTTGCCTTATGAATTTTACTACGGTCCAGAGCCACGAATGTCCCGAGCTGTAAAGTCATAACCAGATTAAACTGTGCTCAAGGTGTTCAAATGTCTTCAGTAATTGGTTTGGGTTTTTACTGAATACTTTGTAACCTTTGACGTTTACACCCAAGTGTTTTCTTGTTAGTGCTTTACGTAGGTTAACTGCCAATTTTAGAGATCTTTATCAACAGTGGTGTTGATAAAGACACCAGAGGCAGTGGTGCTTGGATTAGAACCATGCCCTCCACATGGGCTTCTCCAGTTCTTGGCTCTGCCAGCACCCACAGGCCTTACTTACAGTAGGACCTCACTTTTCAGACAGGGCTGGCTGCTAATTACACACATTGTGTCTAATCCTGGGGACAGGAGACAAATTTAGTGCTGAGAATCAAGCCTATGTTCTTAACTGCCTCGAGCAGAGAGAGAAAAAACTCAAAAACATGCTGTAATTTAAGCTTAAATTCCCTAAAATCACAGCAAAGAAAAAGTTTCAAATTCGTTATTTGAGAAACAGTGTGAATTTTTTATTTTTCTTTTCTAAGCATCTTGATACTTGGTGTCTGAGTTGGGTTTTTTTACTGTGTGGCACCAACCATATGTTGAAATTTTATTAATAAACCATAATGGATTTCCCCAGCCACACTCAGCAATAAAAGTGTTAATTTTCATCTGCTTAAAACGTTCTTATTAAAGACAGTTAATTGCCACTTCACAGGGTTTTTTTCTTTTCAAAGTAGAATTATGCCTGACATCAAACAAAATTGAGCAAACATTGGAGCTTGTGCTGCAATGCAAACAGTCCTGGGGAGATCACTATTTCTGATCCTCATGCTTTATTCCAGTGGTCTCCAGCAGTGTTTTGGAGGGTTACCTGGTGTCCAGCTGCACAAACACTCTACCTGGCCCTTCCAACCAGCTAAACTCAGCCTTTGCAAACCTAAAAGCCTTCTGTGCAAATAAACATCACAAATAAATACCAGAGTGGGACTGTCCCAGTTAAACAGCTGTAAAAATAAAAATTAAAAAGGTTTGCCTTAAGACCAAGCTGTGAAACCACAAAGAAAGCATCTGCAAGCAGCAGTTAGAACAAATAATACTTTCCATTCAGCTGTACAGGCAGAGTCACTTAGAGGCAAGTTTCTAGGATGCTGCTTATTACATTTAATAGCTACTGTCAGAAGAAATAAAGTCAAGTTGTTTTTTGGGCTCACTTGCAAACAACAGGCCATCTTAGTTTGCAATATCGTGGAAAATACCATTTTGGGGGGTAAGAGGCCTAATTAATTAGTTTAGAACCATAACAAAGTGGAAGGTAAAATACCATCATATACATTCCTGGTTTAATTCCAAGTATTACATGTTGTCTTTTTAATTAATGGAGTCTGTACAAATAACATGCTAGAGGTGAGTTTTACGTAGCTGCATGACTTGTTGTCTGACTAGCCTTACCTCTAGCAACACGCTTTCAGAGATCTTACCAATGAGCTTTAAGGTCCGTTGACCCCAGTTTTATAGTCTGCCTCTCTGTCTTATACTTCCCTTTACTTTCAGCAGAAGGAACTTAATGCCTGTATTTTATCTCCTTAGTAGGAAGTTCAGGGCCTCAGCTGAAAATGCTGGCTTGAGGTAGGCTAATGCTGAGCTGCTGAGCTTTGCAGTGGCATATGTGCAGGCACACGTTCTGCTTTCTTTTCTCCTGTTGCAGCCATGCCTGGAAAATGCCATGAAAATGCACTGAGCATTTTGAACCATTTCCAACAACTGGAGCCAGGTGCAGGGGTTCCTCTGCCACTCCCCCCGCTGGTATCTGAAGCCAGCCCAGCTGGTTGGCAATTCAGGAGAAACTTCTGCACAGGGTGAAGCGTCAAAATGTTGTCCACTCAATTCTGTCCCTTCAGGTTTTTTTCAGAAGTGTAAAGCAGCATGTCTCTCCTTCAGCTAGTCAGTCTATTGGAAGTGGGTGTAGACTATGGGAGGCAGATCCCAAAGGCCAGCACCAAAATTGCCCTATGCCAGGGGATTCATAGGGGCTAGATTCCTGTCTCATCTGTCAGCCTTTTACTCCTCTTTTTTGCTACAGCAAAACGCTTGGTGGTAGGAAAGAGCTACTGCCTACAATTTTAAGGGATTATCCCAGTGGTTCCGTGTCAAACATGTAGTATGGTTCATATTCATTATTTCACATTAGTTTCTCTGGTTTTATATGCCATTACCTTTATTCCAGTGAATGACATATTTCTTAATTGTTCAGGCTGGACAGTGTCATCCATCTGAAAAAGAGGGGATGATTTCTTGAAATCTAAATGTGAAAATCATTCTCCCTGGCACCTAGTGTCCTGAGGCCCTTCCTTGCTGCTTCCATACCACTGCTGGATTTGTCTGTCCCAGGCTTTGCCTGAGCTCTATTGCCTGTGTAGAAGGTGATCTGAGGATTGCTTTTTTCCACTTACACTGCAAAAGTACAAATTGATTTCAACTTTGCTGAATATTTTGGCATGCTCTGTATTTTTTCATTTAGAAACCAATAAGTGCCTATAAGTTTCCTTTGCTGACTGCAAATCAGTACTTTAGATGAGGCCGTGAGTTAAGAATTACCTGCCATAATTTTCAAGATTATTTGGGTTTTCTTGCAGTAAAATGACTAAGAGATGAAGGGGTTTGGAGGGGGACAGCCTCGTACTCTTAGGAGCTCTCTCTGAGGGCTCCCTCTCACAGAGGGGAGTGGGGTCTACACGTGGAAGGAGGTGCACCTCTCTCTGCTGCTGCTTCCATGTATTGAATCCAAGGGGGAAATCTGTCTCTCCAGGTTGACCTTCCAGTCACTGATGGATTTGAGCAACAGCCCAGGTCACCAGAGCTGGAGTAAGAGCAAATGAAACAACATAGACTCAACTTCTGGGCCGCTGCTATCTCGTTATGTCTATCACACACACATCACTGGCACCTCAAAAATTTTAAGAAAATGTGTCACATCTACACTGAGGTAACTTTGGTGGTTCTTTCTGCATGACCTTAGGCCAGCTGGACTGTGAGCACCAGCCACTGCAGTCTGGACCAGTGACAGGGCTGTGTGATCAGATTTGGATCTGCAGTTGCTTGCTCAGTTACAGACCAGGATGCTGCAAAAGATAAACCCAGAAGCAGGAGCAATAAGAAATAAAGGTCACATAAAACTATCTGAACCTCATAAAACCTTTTTAAGAGATCAGAATGCAAATGCAATGGTTATAAATAACTTGTTAGAAAATTGAATCTGAGAGACTGTTCAGAAGATTTAAACTTAGATACTTTAAAAACTTAGACACTTTAATGTTGCAGCTAGCAACATTCAGTATAAAAGGAAATTACAGTTTAAGAAGGTGTGGGTAGAGCAAAATACTATAGGGAAATACCCATTAGGAAATCTGGTTTTCTTCTCTCTTGCAATCTCCATTTAAGACCTTCAGTGCCCTTTTCAAACAGAGATTAAATAATTTATATGAAATGAGGATCCACTGTGACCACTGGTAGAAATTCAGACACATAACTCATGTATTTTTCCCATTTCTCCACATACTTTGAGTCTTTGTGTTCAGACCATCTTACCTATTCTATGCCATAGGATCATATTTGGCAAAAGCATATGAAAAACTGCAGTGGATCTTTCATTCTAGCTCTCATAAGCAAAAAGAAGTAATTCCTTTTTTTTTTTTAATTGCAGCATAAGGATTTGGGTTTTTTTATTTAAACATTAACATTCCCAGTTTGGGTAGATAATTTATGATGATGTCAATAATTCCAAATACACAACAGCAATCACAATCCTTGCAGTGTTCTTTTCTCCTTCCTGTGAATACATAAATTGATTTATCTTCTCAAAACCACTCCTGAAATCCAGACTACAAGCTCGTGCCTGCTGCTTGACTGAACACTACCTCTGCTTTAAGAACATGTCCAAGTATTTGTTTGAAGCCTAATGTGGGCATTCTAAAATTCAAAACTGCCAACCTCCTGAAATAAAAATTATTTCCATTTCCCTGGCCCCGTGTGACCCGGGAAAAAGTGTCTAATGATGGGTCCTGCTACATTACTGCTGAGGCCAGCACCCTACTTGGTAAGCAGCACAGCACTAGGCAGGACATGAGGGCAAATCCTACCCCCCCAGTATTTTGGAAATATATGTCAAAATGCACAAGTTTTCCCCCATAGTAGGGGTACAGTAATGCTGCCCATCTGCCTGAATTATTTAGAGATATTTCATTCATAAATTTGGAGAGTTTTCTGAGAGGTATGAAAGACCCAAACCATTTTCTACTGAAATTATGGAAAAAATATTTTACTTTATGTTAGATTTAGGTTTATTCATGTGTATATAAACAGTGGTCCATGAAAATTAATTATAGTACTTTAAATGAAACATTTTACAATAAAACTGTTTTCACATTCAGAATTTAATATCTCTGTTAAAAAGCATCAACAAAAAAAATTTCTATAAACATTATTTTATCATCTTAGTTTAAATCATAAGCAAATGCTAGCAAAATCAACATAGAAGTCTTTATTGTACTAAAAATGCAGATTTTTGGTCGCAGGGAAGTATTGTCATTTCCATACTATCTTCAAGTAATAAAACATTTGCTATAATTGCAAAAATACTAAAAAAAGATTTTAAAAGGCTTTATTTTTTATCTTACATTTAAAAATATCCACATTTTGAACTATTATCTTTTTTTGATCACGTTACCTGTTACATCATTTTTATGCTTTAAAAGTCTCATAGAAATACGAGGACAGGCTGCAAGATCATTCCATGAAAACTGGAGCTTTGTTTATTCCAGCCTTGCCCACTTCCAGGAACACATCCCAAAGTCTTAGAACATATTTGACAAATCTTTCTGAAGAAATTCATCCATGACCCACCTGGGAATCATGTTGGCTAACAGTTCAACAAGTGCTGGTCATACCTGGCTGCAACATTCTAAAAATGCAGAGATCCTCCCGTTAGTGGCATGAACTACCACTGTTCAGAAGTTTAGACAAAATTATTTCTTTTCTGAAGAAAACACTGCTTTTGAAAAAGTATTTCAACAAATCATTCCATATTAAATGTTTTCTTTTCAAACAAATAATTAAGTTGTGAGTTGTCCAGAAAAGAACAAATCTGCGTGCTTCTGAAGGTTCACTTTTACAAAGAAAGCTGGATATCTTCCCTGCCTTGATCTGGAGTGAATGTAGTAAATAAGGTATCAAGAAAGGGTCAGAACCTCTTTTTAATGCAGGGAAGAAAATCAGATTAATAACTAATGTGTTCAAGCAGCCATTTATTTGGGCTAACATCGAGATCACATAAGCCAAGTGCTATTAGGAACTTTGCATTAGCAATATAGACTGAAGCTGGCAGGGCCAAATACTTGAATGGAGTAGCATCAAAAGTGCTTTTCTAAAGGCTGGAAACAGAAAATTGAGTATCACCATGTGTGTTGTAGCTTTCCTTTTGACAGTTGTTGGCTTTTTAACAGATTTTAAAAAAAACTGCATTCCATCGTTTTTGTTAAATACATTTTATATCTATTCTAACTTCTGAAGATAATATAAATCATCTTCTTTAAGGAGCAGTTGGGTTTACAATATAAGTTCTATGACGAGTCAAACGATAAGATAGCATTTTTCACAGAAATTCTCACGCAATAGCATAATATATTGCAATTAGCAATATATTAAACATTTAAAGTATAAAGAGCCATAAAAACAGTCTGAAGAGCAAAGCCACATTACTCCTCATTTAGACTAGGATTGTATATGAAATGCTTGGACCTCTTAGAAATATTCTGAGGCAAAGCTTGGTTAATCTGGTATGAAAGGCAGACAACAAATATCAGACTTTATCTTAATGCATATAATAGTATTCCAAGATAGATGGCACTTTATATGTGAGAATGTGCTACACAGGCTTTTGGATTCCCTCAAGATCTCTTTATTAGCAGGTATGCTAAAATTGCATGTGTAGTGGGGTATAAATATTGTACACAGCCTTGCTTAACCAAAATAAGTTGTCTTATTTACTAGCGAAATTTGATGTGTTGTCTAATAAACAAGCTATTGGGAATAACTTGTGGGTTTTTCCTTATATAATTATATCTAATTCGTGGTAGTGCAATGACACATCTCAAGAAAATCAAGTTATGTTGATAGAGCAATAAAATAATAACGGTAAAAAAATTATGACTGCACTTGAAGTTTTACTTGTGACAATAGGCAGTTGTATAAGAATAAACATTCCAGCTTCTGTTCAATAATTAACAAATGTAATTTTCTGTACTACTAAACCTGGACTGCTCAAGAATTTACATTATAACATAATTGCATGGATTAGACTCTGTAGCTTAAACATATACACCAGTAGTGCATCACGAAAACTTGTTAGCACTTGGAAACTTTTGTCTCAATCCATTATAAGACGTGTATCTGCTACTAATCAGAAGCAGGAAGGCTTTTCTGTGTGTCCTGAGTGTTGGCTGGGAGGATTACATAATTGGTTTATTCTCTTTGAACTGAAATATATTGTGTTAGAATATCAGCCGTTCAGGGAAAAGTTATTAGATATTGGCCTGACATTAGAACCGTGGGAATGTCTGGAAAACAATTTTAAGAAATCTGTAAAGGTAGCAGAAACCAAGACTAACTCTAATCCAAGAAAAAAGTGATGGAAATCTCTCTCTTTTTTTCTTAAGGATTCCAGTCAGTCAGCTATTTCCTAAAGAAATATTTCTTTGCACAGAACTTGCTTTTAGACATCATTAGAAGAGCAGGGGGAAATCTCTCATTTCCTGTGCTCAGGCCCACTAATACACATGGTCTTCATTAAACACTATCAGTTGTTGCTCAGCATGTACCCCCCCCCCATCCTATCAGCTATTTTACATGGGAATCCTGTTGCATGCATGGGTTTGATCCAAACAACAGTGTTGTGGTAGCTTTACTCCTCTGAGCAGGTCCATTGCATTCACTGGGATTGCACTCCTGAGTAAAATTTTCAGCGAGTTCATCCTGACAAGATTGAGTGCTTTGTCTGTGTTAGCCTAGTGGACCTTAAACCCATATGTCTATATCTTTGTCACAGCATCAGTAAATACCCAGGCAACAGACCCATAGAGTCAGAGAGTTTTGTTAGTACCTCCATGTGGTGCACTTTTTCCAACTTTCCTCCTCATACTGAGTACAATGTTCCTGCCCACTCCCCAAAATTCCATAGATATAATAAGAAATAAAGACCTTTTCAGGGTTGGAAGCAATTTTAGGCTACAAATCAATCCAAAACCTATGTCCAAAACCTATTCCTCAATTGCTTAGTAAGAGAGACTGATTTGAAGGAGATACAGACTGAAATAAAGAACAAGTTTGGCTCAAGCTCCAGGCAGTGAGACTATTACAGATCCCTATGGACATGGACTACTTGCAACAACTATGAATGATTTTCAGCTCTTTCTCTTGCTACTGTTGTATGAAAAACACTCATAGATTGAGCATTTCAGGATATGTGAGCTTTTTTTTAATTGAAAATTGATTAAGTTTTAAGGGATAGTCACAATATTTATGCATATAACATCTTGATAAAAACACAGTGAAGAGTTGCCTTTTTTCCCCCTTCTGTCTCCTGCCTTCAGCTTGCTTAATTTATCTGTAACCTTAGCTATCATTTATAGTTTAAGTGCTGTATAGCCAGACAGGAGATTCCATAGAAATTAAATTGGAAGGATTTTCCTGCTCAGCTATTTTTAATATGGAAACTCCTTGATGGAAAAAAAGAATACTTTTTTTCTCTGTTCTAACTATGACCAGTATTCTCTGTTCTAACTATGACTATAACACAAGAACAGTATTCTTGTGTTTTGCACTAAAGATATTAAAAACAATAATGCAAACAAATCATCATTGAAAAGGTAGTAAGTGGTGTAATAAAGAGTAAAAGCAGGGCAACCTTTCATCACCACTGCAGTTCAGCTGCCAGAGCTCGATAGTGTTTTTCATTCCATTCTACTGACAAATCTATGGCAGCAGAGACTAGAAGACATAAAATTAAAATCTTTGTTGTTTTTCACATAAATTAAATACAGTTGCTGAAAAAAAATGGGAATCATACAACCTGTGATTGACTTCATTCAACTGTATGGACAGCAATGGCCTCAGACTATGCTCAGGAGGGAGTTTTTAGGCTAGTATATGGGTACAGTGCAGGATAGAGCAGTTTGAACCTGGGGTGGTGTGAAAAGGTTGGGTTCTATAAATATGAAGATTTAATAATAAGTGTAAGAAAACTATGAATTATTTCAAAACCTTGGACATTTTTAAAGCTAAGACTTTTTCAAAGAGCAGTCTTTCTTCTTAGCTATATTGTACAGACAACTGGCAGACCTCAGACAAGTTTTGTAGGCTGGAAATGACACAGTATGCAGAGAAAGAGGGTTCTACTGCTGTATTGGGGTGTCCCAGCCCCATCTAAGGCATTTCAAAATGTATGGCAAAGCTGTGCAGATTTGGCCATCCTCTGGAATCTACCCAAGCATGCAAGATCATGTGGGGCCACTCTTGGTTGAGGAGGTTATTTTTACATGTGCTCTAATGGAACTTCAGTTTTAAAAGAATAATTTAAGCAACTTAATAGTATGGGAACACCTGATGTTCTTCGTTCAAATTAAAGGATATAGGAATTGATCTGAGGTAACAGGAAGATGTGGCCTGGAAATAGTAAAGTGGAAATATATGAAATAATGTTTTTCCTATGTTGTTTAACCATCATAATTTTAGACATCTAATTGATCCTCTTGCTCTGGCAAAGTGATAGCGACAGTGAGTACTTGTATAAGATCTATTTGCTCTTTACTTGCATATTTAAAGAGTTGTTACTAACTCTCTGTCAAATTATTAAATAGTTTAAGGAAGAAAAATATTTGCTGTATGCATTCTTTGCATTTTGTTTGAACCATGTATTACAAATAAATTTTTATATTAAACTAGCTCTCTCCATATTTATTAAGCAGGTCATAAAACTTATTTCTAGATATGAGTTATTTATATTTTTTTCTTTTTTTTTTTTGGTCTTATAAATCAAACAGGTTTGTGTTTATAGCTCCTGATTTGATCACTCAAACATTTTAAACATGGTGTTACTGCTTAAGGAAAGATGAAGTAGCTCTTAAGCCATTTTTAGGACCACTTTTTGAACAATTACTTACTTAGAATGAATTTTGGTAGGTTTCCAAAGATCATCTCAAGTAAGCCAACAGTTAACTGAATGTTTCACAAATGGCAAATAATAGATATATAGAAAAGTGGAAAATTATCTGTTTGGATTTTCTGATTGGCTCCATTCAACACATAAAATGCAAAACAGTTGCTATACGAGAGGACGCTTCATACCCAAAAAAGGAGCTAGTTTGTTTTGTTTAACAGTTTTTTGGCTCCACTGTGATAAGAAAAAGCATTTCTCAGATGTTTTTCATTAGTCTTAGTCCTAGCTACTTTCCAGATAAATGTGAACTCTCCAGAAAATGAGAAAAGCAGTATCATGACTCTGAGGCTGCAGAAATAGATTTCCTATTGTGAAGAAAAAAAATAAAAATATCTAAAAAGCCTAAAAAGACAAGGGATCAGCAAAATATTGCAGTATCTACTACACTTTAAGTATACTTTGAGATGAAACATTGTTCTTACTCAAGGAATTGGCAAAACTGACATTGGCTTCAAGACGAGAGACATTTCACCTTCATTTTACCCTCACCTTACTTCTGTACTTAATTGTGGCGATGAACACAGGGCTGAAGTAGCTGAGGTGAGGACTACTGCTTTATTTCAGGCTTTTGTTTATCTGGACTCCCATTCTCTGACCAGTTGTCCCCAGTCAGAAGAGCACTTTGCAGAGCACCTATAGTGCACGATCCTATGGCCTCGTGGAAGAACGTGACTTATTGCGCATTTTGTCAGAGAGGTGACACTGCTTTTTCAAAGGTCACTTCTTTGGGTGAGAGGCTCCTTGTCCAGGCAGTATCAAAAAGAAGTGACTATCCCAAAAAGATAGCTTTTTGGTAAATTACGTCATCTTAATAAAATGCTCGTGTAAGAATATCGGCTATTCATAGTGCCTTACACATGCCTTGTTCATGCCCTGTTTCAAGGCAATCAGTGTATAGACACAGTAATACATATCTAAAATGCACCAAGAAGCATCACTCCATTGAATTTTTCTACCATCAATTGTCTTATTTCTCTACATAGAATTGTTTACTGACTTACTGAGGGTTAGATTGCACTATCTTTTGTCCTTAGACACAGGCTAATGACCCTCTGTTGTTATAAAACTTGTATTCACACAGGATGCTGTAAAAACAATCAGTAAAACCACCTGAAAAATAATTTTTTAAAAATAGGCTCTATTTTGCTTTAGGAGGAGGGGAGACCTCTTTAATTGCATTTCCTTTCAGGCATTTCTGGAGGACATCAGCTCTTTTGATAAGACAGGATGGATAATTTTTATAGTATTAGACTGAATATTAGGGTGTCAGCAGTGAAATAAATCTAACTGAATGAGACCACAAAGTGTTTTCACATCTAAACTCCAAAAGTATTATGTGTGCTTTTTGCTCAAGTCATGGTGTCTTCACTGCACATAAAATATTTTCCTGTCCATATCAAGGCACATTGAGAAACACCTGGACTTCAGTGCCATTCAGGCTGAGAACACCCAGCATGGCTTTGGTCTAGATCTAGCCTGGCTTTGTCAGCTTCAGTAAAGCTTCGATAAACCAATAACTATTTACACCAGCTAAAGATTTGACGTGTATCCCTTTCTCTCCCCTTTTTTGGATAGTCTCTTGCTTGAAATCAGTATGAATTACAATAGGGATAAACAATAGAGAAGCACTTTTAATTAAAAAAGTTGCATGTTTAAGACTGTGAATACTGGGAACAAAGTTGAATGAAACAATACATACAGATCACTGAAGGGTTTCTAGCCTCTTCCAAGTCTCTCACTCTAAAAGCATTTCAGTGTTAGCCCTTGCATCTGCTGCAGGGAATAAGTACTTATCACAAGCTGATACAGCTAAATTTTGAAGTCTTGGTGTTTGACCTCTAAGAGCCTCTGAAAAGGGAGATAGCCAGATGAGGATGGAATATGTACCTTTATTTTATTTGGGGTTTAGTTTGGGGTTAAAAACACATGAAAGTAGAAGAGACTGGATATGCTGGAAAATGCGGGGATAGAGAGCTCTGTGGTTTAAGATAGCTGTGTGTTAAGAGGATATTGAAAATACGTGCATTATCTCATTTTTAGAGTCCATGGTTGTAAAAACTAAGGTGTCCTTTATTGAAGAAATCAACTGCATCAATCTTTTTAGCCCTTTGCACATGTTCTGACTTCTTGGGAGAGATTCTCCAGATTCCTTTTCCCTGCAAGGTGTATTCCTCCTTTGTATTACATACAGGGTGTTTCTTCATTTCCCTTGCTTTTTGCATTTTATCCCACCCACTTCATAAGGGACAGAGATTTCTTATTTCGTCATAAAATAAATGAGTGAATAAAACCACTTCTGCAGACCTGGCCATGTCCTAGCTCAACTTTGCACAAGTAGAGAAACATCTTAAAAGAATACTTGAGTCAAGGACAAGGAAAGAAAACTAAGTTTTCAAAAGGCAAAAAATGCAAGCAAGCAGGATTTTTGCAAGCTAAAGGAAAGGGAAAGGAAAGATAAATATGGTCAGTCCTTGGCTGAAGCAAAGAGGAAAGTTTTACATGACATCTAGCTCAATGGTCTGGAATAGGAAGGTGAGAAGATGTTTTGCAGATAAGTGTAAAAAACAGGATGAGAGCAAACGATAATCATTATCCATGGGAGTCCTATAAAGGCAAAGAAATTACAGGTTAATATTAACATGTGGTTTTGAAGTAATAGAAAACTGAGAAGGATATGTAGAGATAGTTCAAGATGAGTATTGGAAATCCAGAAACAAAATGTAAACTGTGGATAAACTGGCAGTACCTTGAAGTACATTAGCTATTCAAGAGCAAAACTCTGTGTGAAAGTTCTCATAGGGTATGTCTTACCCATCCCCTTAGAGGGACAGCTGGGAAGCTCAGGCCCGCTCAGTAAGCCTTTGGATTAGAAGAGAGCAGGAGCAGTGCAGGTTTTCCTGTAGGGCTGTGTGTGTGGAATTTGCCCATTCCTTATCTGCTCTGTGCCTTGCCCAGCTCCCTGTTACTAGTTTATCTCTTTCAGGAGCAATGCCTTCATACAGAATATAGACCATGTAAGAAAAAAAGTCAAGCCTTATCTGTGATTGGAAGCACACAGGTTTTTGCTAAGGCCCCTCTCAATGGACCCTTTGGATGCTATAACCATGTCAGCAACCTAAGTTCATACCCATTGCAGATTGCAATTCAAATGAGTTTCAACAATACCTGATGTTCCTTTCTTTTAGACCTTTTTCTGCGTCCCCCATCTGAAGGTATGCATTCAAACAAAGAAGGCACAAGAGCAAAGATTACACTGAACTTAAAGCAGACACCTTCAGCACTCAGATAGCTCTGTCCTTTGCCCACAATTCACTCACAGCCCTCCCCTACATTAAGCTGAGTATCTCATTCTCAGCAAATCACAGGACCAGATGCTCCTTTTGACGTGTGGAGACAAGTCACAGATTTGGAGGCTTTCTCAATTTGTGTTGGCTAATGTAACAGTTATTATAGCTACATTCCCTATATTGGAGAAACATGCTTCCCTGATTTGCTTTGATTTCTTATCAAAGTAGCTTACAGGAAACACTAGTAGCTATTACTTGGTTTACTCTCTCTTCTGTTAAGTTTATTTTAAAAGTGGCATGAAATTAGTTTTTCCACTTTGGTTTATTTCTTTTTCATTAGTGTTCAGTGTGAAATGGTTGAATCTGACTTCTTTCTCCAAAAACAAGAATCTGACAAGAGTGAACATAGTGCTAGCATGGTAGGCACTGACAGTTCCAGAGTCCAATGTTTATTACTAGTACTGTGGTACAGGTACAGTTTCTGCAGTACATTGTAGTCTCAGTCATGGACGAGTACCCCATTGTTCCCTGGGTACTGTACCAGCAAGAAGCAAGAATAGACAGTGGCAAGATAACCTTCGGTAATAAGAGATTTGTTTAGACTCCATGTTTGGCCAGTGTGCAGCTCATGCTGACACACAGAGTCAGAGTAGAGTTGTTGAACAATGCTGTTTGGGTGTTTTCAGTGAAGTTATTCTCTCTGAATGTGGCAGTTCATGAAAACCCAAATATGTGGATTTGGATGAAATTCAGATAAAACTCCGTGTGATCATGTTAGCTTCGGCTGAATCTTTGTGGTGGCCATTGTGGCACAGAGATTGACGTAAATTAATTTATATTGATATTTGACTTGAACATTACACTGTTACTCTGACTACTAGTAAAGTAAGTGAAGAGAGGATTTCATGTGTGTGTCAGGGCAGGGGTGAATTATCAGCAGTCTGAAAATCTGTTCACACACAGTGTAGAGAACTAATGTTTAGCACTGGCATTAACAGTGTTCTCTCATTTTTCAGTATAGATCGTATGCTCATTCATATTGTAACCTATATTACAGATCTATCTGTAATATATGTCTATACATATTTTATCTATTTGTAATATATTTTATCAGCTGGATGCAGCTAAACACACAAATCTATGTTGTACAGGTTGCTACATAGTGCTAGGGGGTGTGAAAACATGAGCAGGTTCCTCAGATTTTTTCTAATCCATGTAGAACAAATAGGCCTTCGTTTTTAAAGGCCAGGACCAGATGTGGTAACTGCACGGCACTTAATTTTTCTTCCTTGGAACAATGAAGGACTGAGGTGACCTTGTAACTTCAAGGAGTCTACAGCAGTGATTTCAAACCTGACACTTAGATCAATCACTAAATCATTCTCCTTAGCTGAACTGACTCTACCTATTTGCCCACCATGAAAAAAGCAAAAAGCATGGTCCTTTTAATGCCCCTCTTGTATTTCGAAGCCACTCCTGTGTAAAGCCTGTCCTACACTATGCTATCCAGGCATATAGCAGCCAACCTGTATAGTGGAGAAGCTGCAGGTAATATAATAAATGATTCCAGAAGCAGCAGGTTTAATTAACCTACATCTCCTCCACTCAGTAAGCCAGCCCATGACAGCACTGCCTACAATATCTGCAGGTCTCCTCCACAAACCCAGTGCCCCATTTCCTCCTCCTCTCCCAAAGATGCTTACAATCTGCCCCCCTTCCCATTTCCTGAATCCCTGTCCATACCCCATCCCCATCTCATGTTCCTCAAATCACCCAGTATTGCAATGTCACACACTTTTCCTATGCTCCTCACAGTTCTGTGCCCCCTCCCACCCTCTCCCTGCCCTCCCTTTATACACATTTTGGCTTTCTGCTCTGCAAACGTGTATTTGTGCTGACTGGCAAGCTGTGCTGATCAGGCAGTCCACACACACATGCGACTGCCCAACTAGCCGCTGCCAACTGAATAAAGAAAGCCTCTTTTCTCCATGTCTTTTCCTCAGAGAAAGGATTAATATGGTCATTTTCTCTCATCTACCAACTCCTGATTTTCATTAAACTCCTAGGAGAGGAAGATTTTTGAGACCTGTATCCCGAAGGCATTGTCAGATGTGGTTGAAATTGGCTGGCAGGTTCAAGATCATTAGGGTCAGGACTGACAGACAGGCTAGTAGCATGATTACATTATTCCTTTCCTTAGAAACCAGGCTAAAAAAAGTAGGTTTGACAGTATAATTGATACAGGGGTTTGTGAGCAAAACAAGCAATGCCAACAAAAAGTACCTTTAATTTGATACTTGTTTGTCTGCAGTAAGTCTTTTGCCAGTATTTCTTAAATCTCTTAAAGGATCATGTCCTCACTACCGACAAAAATGCACTCTTGGCCTAATTTTGATTAACAGATAAAATGCCTCCCCAGCAGCAACAGATCATGCTGTAAGAACAAATGAGAGCAACGACTTCATTAGAAATTCTGTGACAGTAAACTCAGCTGTGTTATTTCCAGTCCAGTCCAGCACACAAAGCACTCAGTGTTCCTTGAAATTTCCCGTTTCCATAACACTTGTCAGGAAATGCTGGGTATATGATATATAGACTTCTGTATCGAACGTACTTAGTGGCATTCCTCTGCTCATCAGGGGCAATGCACCCCACCCTGAGGTGGACATGGGCAAGAAAGGAGCATAGGAAAGAATAGTGAAGAATTGGGGTCCCTCACACGGGAAAAATAAAGAAGAATTGTGCACGGTTAAAACTTTTAACTGCAGAATCGCAGTGCTGTGTGATAAACTGTGTAGACCAAATGACTTCCTGAGCAACTTTAATCCCCAATCTGGCAACAATTTACAGTTTTCTCTTGGAAGCACCTTTCAACTCAGCACACCTCAGTTATCCTTCCGTGCAGCGTTCATAGTTTTTACCTGTTTCACATGGGTGGGGTGAAGTTTCATTATTTAATACTTGAAGATCCTAAAGTAAGAAAGTGCCATGTAACTGCAATGTATCCCTTTTATTATTTCCACACAAGCTATTTTGATCAGACTCTTCATCTGCAGAGCCATCAGGAAATTTCACAGCAGATGAATGTGGAGGTAATTTTTTCTTTACTGAATTGAGCCCCTAGGAGTTAACGATTGACTGCTAATAGGTTTGTTCCATTAAATAGAGGGAGAAGGAAGGTTTTGCCTGATGAGCAACAGACAAAGAAGGAAAATATCCAAAGTGAGCTCTGTGGAATATAAGTGACCATCTTATGGCATATGTTGGAACTAGATCTCAGGAAAGGGACAAGGTTGGTATTTATTACAGTCTGAAGGTTTGCAGTGACGTTTGGGCTACACACTGCCTACTTTCAGTTCACAACTTAAGAAGGGAAACTCTGTAAGAACAAGCAATGAAATCTATCCTATTGCTAATAGAGAAGGTTTGCAAAGTAAATATTTATAAACCTTTCATATGAAGTTAATGATGCTTATTAAAATGTTAAGAACAGCCATTCACAACAACTCCCATTTTTAAGAGCAGTTTTATTATCACACTCTCCTCTCTGAATTAATGGGCAGCTTAGTTACTTATTTGGTTTACAGTAAATGTTGGCCAGATTATACAATTTAGTTCATGAAATATTTAGAGGTTTTTGAAGTTATAATAATTTATGAAGTCTGCAGCACCGACAATATTTGTGATGCTGTGAATTTGGTCCTTGAAATAATACCTAACCTTGATACCTCTTTCTGTACTCCCAAGATTCCAACTTTCCTTGCAGAGTTATATTTGTATAATGTTTTTTGTCTCTGAAATATAGCCACTTCTAGTCTGTAGAACTTGCCATTTTATGTCAAATCACACAGGAGTTCAGGACTGGAACCAGTGACATGCTATTCATAACTTCAGGGAATATGTGACCAGACACACTTTATACTTACACAGACTTGATTTGGGCTAGGACAACAAGATATTACATGACTGGAATTATGATATGAGCAGATCAGGAATTAGACTTTTAAACTTTCTGTATTTATGGCTGTGGAAAATGCTAACAACAAATGCCAAATGTTAACAGTTTCTGATTACTTTGAAAAAGCATCCCTAATTTATTGTCTATGTAGTATGACTGCAATTCTGCACAAAGTATAAGCTTATTGCTATTGCTAGGCTTTACATATGGGCCTAAATTTAAACATATGTTGTTTACTGTATAGGGATAGACTGTTGAATCAGATATGTAAAAAGTGAACAGATAATTTTTGGAAAAAGTACTGAAAAACTGCTAGTAAACACTTCTGGCAGTGTTTCTTGTCTCTGATTTTGTGTTTAGTTTGGGTTGGTTTTGAGAAGAAGGATGGGGCAGTTTTCTTTCTTTTCATTCTGCATAATGCAGAGTCAGTCTATCTTATCATCCCTGCTTTTCCTCTCGCTTCCCCTCTACTATCTAGAAATCTTTTTGTACAAAACAGTTCACTCCTTACCTATGCACACTTGTACTCTACTCATTGGGCAAAGAAATTCTGGGAATTTGATTGTCTTTTAATAAAGGGACATCGTAACAGTTAGAAATACTTTAACATTCAGACCAAACTTTCAGTCATCAAGGGCATATTTCCAGGGGAAAAAGGGCAAGGAATTGAAACAATTTCCATTTATCTAAAAGTCCAGAAATTTCCATAGGAATTTTTGCAAGTGGGACTGGAACCAGAAACCCTGTTCTTCCAGTCTTTAATGAATTTTCTAGTTTGCTGTTGAAAAAGAGATTCCTTACAATTGCTTCATGACAAATTTTCCCTTTTTTTTTTTCTCCATGTTAAGTGAGGAGTATACTCCCAGTGGTTCAAGGTGGGGAGAAGGGGAACATGAAGGACAAAATTAGTTTTAAATAAAGAAGAAAAATATGGTTGCAGTACAAAAACATATCAAGGGATTCTGGGACAGATGTATCAGCTGAAACTGCTGCAGTGCTAAAGTAGGAACAATATACAATTTTTTGTTCTACACTGTCTGTCATCCTAACTTCTAGTTTGCCTTTCTTTTAACCATCTCTCACCCCCAGACAAGTGGTGTTCTATTGCTACAGTAGGGATTGAAGAGTAATTTTCTTCCATGAGTTCCTACATCATGTCACACAAGTCATTAGTGTAAATATATATAATTATATAGGTATTGAACAATTTGGCATTTCATATTTGTTTACACTGTGATTCTCTACAGGACCAGAGAGGACAAGATGTGTGTTAAAACTGAAAACAAAAAGAAGCTCTCACACTCACTAGCTTGCACAGGATATGGCTTCAAGCCAAATGCTTTGTGCCAGTGTGTGTGTAAAACTGCCAGTGCTTATAGTACTGCAAGTCCAGGATGCTGAGAGCAGGGAGTCACTGAGCTGTGGAACAGTGGGAACATCAGCCAGCCTTCCTCAGTTTAGTTAGTGAAACCATGTCACCAGAAACTGAGGTCTTATAAAATGCCTTGATGGAAACTGCATCATTCTATATTGTTCTAAATCAGACAAGGGCAAAGTGAGATTAATATTAAGAGAAGTTTGCCAATGCACTCCGAAGATAGCAGACACTATTTATGAAGAACTGCCTTTGTTTTTAATTAACTTCTTATCATGGATGTAAATTTTGAAAGATCTAAAAGGTAAAAGGAAAGCGACATAAAAAGTATTAGGTAATAAAGAGAAAGAAAGAATAAAAAACAAAGATAGATCTTTAACAGAACAGGAAAGCAAATAGCTAATAGAATAGGCAAATAAAAACCATGAATGTCGCCTTTTTCATCTTCTCTGACCAGATTTTTAACAAAATCATTTTAACACGAGAAACAGAAAAGAGAGCAAGCACTTTAAAGAATATTTAGGCAAGGTTTAAGTCAGCAGAGGATGTTCATTTTAGAGTAGTGTTCATTTTAGAGTACTCAAGGAAACCTACCTTATAGGTAGGTAGGTATAAAATTATGCAAAATAATTTCTGAGTAATTTTGCGAACTTGTGAAGAGTGAACATGAAATCTTCCTTTCAAAAATTAAAAAAAAAAAAAAAGGGAAAATGAGGATATGAGTAATTATAGACTGTTCAATCTCCACAAATATTCTAAAGTTATCTATTTAAAAGGAACTAGTTTCTTCATGGAAGATAATAATAAGTGGTTCAGCACAAAATTGTAGATGGGATATATCTTTCATAAAGAATCTGGTATTATCTAGCATTACTTTCCTAAAGGGATTTGGAAAGGGTAGTCCTCATACGACGACTGTAATGGGAATGCACATCTTGCTAAAAGATTCAAGCACTAGGGAATTTCAAGTCAATATCTATAGGGACCAGTTCTACACTCAGCTCTTTTATTATTTTCACTAGTATCTTGTACAATGAAATATAGAATACAGTTACATCACTTGTGGGTGACACTAAAATACAAGGGTTTGGCTGCAAGCACTTTGAAAGGCAAAACTGTAATTCAAAGGCATGTTGATAAATTGAAGAAATGGCTTGGTGTCAACAAGACTAAAATCAGTAGGTGCAGCCAGAAACAGAGCAGTTAGAAAGTTCAGAATACATGCTAGGAGTTATAATGGATTACAGTCTTAAGTTGTAAGCAAGGAGTGTGATAGTGTTGCAAAAAAAAAGGAAGGTCTTGTTTTGGGGTGTACTAACAGAAATGTCACATTAGAAATAAGAGGTATCTGTATTGCTCTGATAAGCGTGGCTGAAACTTTAACTGGTAAATAATTCTGAACACCACACTCTACGGAAGATGTATACATATAGAAAAATTTGTAAGGGAAGCTGCAACAATGATAAGAGGTCCATGAAATGTAGCATCTGAGGAAAGTTTGAAAAAACACTGGTTAATTATCCCACAAAGTAGAAGATTTGCAAGAAATACAGGTCTTTAATATATTATCCAGATATTTTTAAGTTGTGAATAATTATGATCAGCGGCCTGCAATGATATAAAAAATAAATCTGCTTAACTTCTGAATTCTGTGTGTTCAGAAATTGCAGTGGTTTACACAGCAGCATTCTGGTAAACTCCTTAACCAGCAGTTTTAAGAACAGTTTAAATATGGTAAGGATGATTTAAATATTCTTGATTCTTCCTTCTTGCAGGGAGTTTAACTAAGTGCTCTCTTGAGATCCCTTCTGTCCTATGTTTTCGTGATTTTAATTTGTCTGGAATTCTAAAAAAATTTGGGTCATTCTATTAATTTTTTTACATCAAGTGAAACTGTTAGAGATGTCAATAACTCCATAAGCTAAGATACAGAAACTTTTTAAAAACTGTCTTGCCATAACCATGTAGTCCAAGAAATAGCATTTTCAAGATACACTATATAGCTCAATTAAAATTAAAAAACAATCAAAGAAAGATTCAGAATACCTACCACTATTTCTTAAAGTCCAGGTGCTAGGAATTGTATTTCAGTTGGATGCTGGGAAATAACAGGCTATTTCTTTCTCTTTACTTAATCAAAATCACTGGCAGTTGTCAGTTCTCTTCTTACAAATAATGTTTTGTCTAATAATGTTTTTTGAGTCTGAGTTGTGTGCCATAGGTTCACTAGACCATATCTACTCCAAATAAGAAGGTAAGGCAATCGTGATTCCATCTTCACATCTATCAGGAAAAGAAAATTCTATTTTCTCATTGCACCTTTTACACTTTAGAGTGAAAGTCTCCTGAGTCCTTAAAGAAGGCTGACTTGACCTGTTTTTTGAGGGTTTCCTGTGGTCAGAAACACTTTTCTTGTTTGTGCTTGACATCCATATGAATAAGACTCAGCCCCACTGCCTTCTAGATAAGTACTGACAGTGGAGTTATTTCTGTTTGTGCAAAACAACAGTGTCATAAGGACATTGAATTTAGTCTTTAGATTGTGAGCACAGATGGGAAATCACATGCATAGGCTTCAATTATGTAGTTTGGGAGAGCTCTCCTGGAAACTGCGCATACAAATGAACCTGCCCATCGGCCCATCTATCTTTTCGAAATTAAGGGCAAGACTGTAGTGTTTGGTACTTGCATCTAGACTTTCTACTGGTAGAAATCAGCATGGATTTCACATGAGGAAAGACAATTTATACTTAATTAGGTCCAAGATCCTTAGGAAAATGTTGTTTGCTGTTAGAGATGTATAAATCAAAGCAAGAAAAACTGAATTTGAATCCTTAAAACCATGCAGTGAAACAGTTAAATCTGTATGTTGTCCTAGACTTCAGTTTAGAAATTACTACTCTGGATGATTAAAATATGCTAAAAAGCAGCCACTATTGGGCTTTTTCAAGTCTGTATGCTTATTAAAACCAGAGAGCATGTGAAACGATGATATAGTCCCTTAACTAACAGTTTATCTAGCATGAAGAAAAATACCATTATATCAGTCTTGATGAAACCTAATTGCTATTTGACTGTGATCACATTAACTGGTCTGTGCTTCTAGAGTTACACTTTAAAGGTGAATTCCTGAGTGCATTAATAAGCTTAATATCAGAGTCTTGTTGAGAAGAAATATTTAGTGAGTTGTGTTGATCAAACATAATTTTGATCACTTGGTATTCGACCTGATTAAATTCTACAGAATTCATCCTCCTGACAACAACCTTTTTTTCTGCTCATACTCACAAAAAAAGAAATCCCTGGATCCCAACTGTGCCTGTAATGAAGGTGAATTGTGTTTAATGACTTAAAGAGTGCCATTTTGTGCTTAACAGTTTACATATTGCAAATTACCCTGTAAATACTCTCTTCCTAGATCAAATTAATTGTATAGCAAGTTGTGCTGAGAGGCTGTGAATTTTCTTTGCTGCTTTACCTCCCATAGTCTGGAAGCTTAAAATCTTTTTCTTAAAATCCTATGCAAAACCTTTATCTTACTACCATATGAGTGCTTGAACACAGACATGGAATTCATGATGGATGCAGATGTTGTCACTTGATATTTAAAACAATAAGCTGTTATGACATTTATTGGACTTTGACTTGTTTGCCTTTGTTCATAAACCAGTGCACTGGAAATTGTTCAACTTCACGTTTTATGCACATAGCTCATTGATTTTAAGATAAACAAATTAAGATCACCTGTAATTACTGTAATTACATAGAGGGATCCCTGAGTATACATTGCCTAAATGCAGTTTACTCTCCAAGTGCTGGATACAACAAATTTTCAGCTGTATCAAAGTCCAGCATCAGTCAACTTTGAAATGAACTTGATTTAGAATCAAGGACCTGGACAAACAAGAGATGTGAAAGGAAGCAGCGGGGAGGGAAGGTGATATGTCCATAGCTGGGAAGTGAGTGGCCATACAGTTTTTATTCCTTTGTCCTGTGCTTCATCTACCCACCATTCATTCTACTTTAGTGATGCTTGTGCGTTATCTTCTTCTCATGGCTCAATTGTTTCATTTAAAAATAAATAATTAAATAAACTGTTTCGTAATCAATATGGTGCCTAGATAAGCATGCCAGGTCAAAAGACAAAGCACCTCTTGGTTCCAAAGTATTGGATAAGCTACTTTATTTATTATTAACTTTAAAACTATACCAATTGTATGAGATTCAATAAGGCAAAGTCTCTTGCGGGACAGGAGTCGCAGCAACTCCATGCAGTGCTACACACTGGGGGCAGAGTGGCTGGAAAGTTGGTCAGGGGAAAAGGACCCTGGGCACTGACAGGCAGCTGAACACGATCCAGCAGTGTGCCCAGGTGGTCAAGAAGGCCAAGGACATCCTGGTCTCTGTCAGTCAGAAAAAGTGTGGCCAGAAGGCCAGGGCAGTGATTTTCCCCTTGCGTTCAGCACAGGCGAGGCCACACCTCGAGTGCTGTGTCCAATTCTGGGCCCCTCACTGCAAGAAACACATTGAGGTGCTGAACTGAGTCCAGAGAAGGGCAATGGAGGTAGGGAAGGAACTAGAGCACAAGTCTAATGAGGAGTGTCTGAGGGAACTGGGAATGTTTAGCCTGGAGAAAAGGAGGTTCAGGGAGGACCTTATTGCTCTCTACTACTACCTGAATGTAGATTGTAGTGAGATGGGGGTTGGCCTCCTCTTCCAAGTAACAAGTGACAGGACAAGAGGAAATGGCCTTGAGTTGCACTAGGGGAGGTTTGGATCAAATATTAGGAAAAGTTTATACATGGAAAAGGTAATCAAGTATTGGGATAGGCTGCCGAAATGGTTGAGGCACCGTCCCTGGAGGCATTTAAAAAATCTGTAGATGTGGCACTTAGAGACATGGTTTAGTGGTGGGCTTGGCAGTGCTGGGTTAATGGTTGGACTCAGTGATCTTAAAGGTCTTTTCCAATATAAATGTTTCTATGGTTCTGTAATTCTATCCCTGATAACAGAGGTTATTTCGTCATTTCCCCCTTACCCAAAAGACATTTTCCTAAAAGCTGTTACTGTCTGTCTGAGATGAGCCAAGACTGAAGGTAGAGATGAAAACTGAGTTGTGGTAGTTAAATGATCTTTAAGGAAGAGCTCCAGGCCACCGACTTTGGATCAATATAAAATCACATAAGTCACTGATGACTACAGCCAGTCGTCATGTTCAGTGATAGGGAGGTGAGCCAGGTTCATAGAGGGCATGAAAATATTTCATTTGGAAAATATCCCCAGAAACCTCTAAAATCTTCTATCTTAGCAGCAATTTTTGTGTTCAGCTGGTGTTCTCGTTTTCACTGTGCAGTTTCTGGCAGCGGCCCATTTATCAAGGGCTCTGTCAAACACAAGTCTTTAATAGTTTGGCTGAACTGTAGTGGTTTAGTCTGAAGTGTATAATGCAGTGCCGACCTGAGCTTCTGATCACATGAGACTGGAGCTTCCAGTGACATCTATTCCAAAAGAACTCAAAACAGGAAGCCTGTGATCAGTGTATTAGTTACAGTCTCATATTAAAACTGGCTTTAAGAAAAGAATGAAGAAATTACAGGTTCCCATACGTTTGAGTAAGGCAGGAATGACCAAAAGTAGAATGACCAAAACTCTGAGTGTTTCGTGAGAATCTGGCAACTGATCTAAGTGCAGAGTTCTGAAAGTAAACCATCTTGCAGGGTGTACACAAAGTCACATCAATCTAGCTCAATCATGCAATATTTTTCAAAATGTGTTTTGGTTATGGAAATCCTTACAGAAATTTGAACTTTCCTTACAGAGGTCTGAAGTAAAAACTGAAGTGTGAATGCCAAAGAATGTTATAGAGGTAATAAAAATACTGAAGGGTACTTTACCATTGTTGTGGTGTCCACATAGGACTTTGCACTAGTTTACCTAGGTTGGAATTTAAACTTGCTTTCTCTGTGTGCAAAATAAGACTGATGTGACAGTAAAATTTAGCTCGTTTGAAAGTTCACTTTCAGTGTTCAGATGGTTAAATAGACTTCTGTGCTTATCACCTTCTGTTTTAACATTTGTAAACAGTCATTGAGAGAAGGGAATGAAAAAAATCAGAATATACACATCTTGTACCAGAAACCAGAAAGTATAGGTTATTTTGTACTTTATCAATTCTTGTCCCACTTTTGCATTTGCATTCTGGCTCATTCGATTCTCATACCGGGGGCATGTTAAAATTATCTTTGCCAGTTGGAGAGCTGAATGTCAGTGTAAAATGCAGGATAAAATAACTGAGTAAAAAAATTAATAAATCTCTCCTTATAGCAGTAATACACTATTATACTGTGTCTAAATTATGGGCCAGATATTGAGCAATAGAGAAAAAAAAAGCCAAAAAATTGAATAATTTCTTGTTAAGTGAACATTGTCTATTTCATGCAGTGAAAGGAACAGGGTCCAGAAGAATCAATTGTATGTGATCATGTAATTAAGGACTTTATCATACCATATATCCACAAGAAGACCCTCAAAGAAGTTTCATAAACAAATCTAATTTTAATATTTTGTAACTTTTTAAAGTACTTGGCTTTAGAACTTTAAGGATACTCTTCTAAGGTATGCCTTGATATGAAATTTCAATTTTTCAGCCTCTGCTGTCATTTTACACTTCTGTTACTCTATGAAACTGATTCAGTCCGTTTTCAAAAATAGCTGTACTCATTGGCTATACAATGTATATTTATGTTGTATAAATAAGAGCCCCACAAAGGATACAAACAAGAAAGGGTTATAACAGTGGGGCTGAGCTACAGCAGTAGTGAGGTAAAACAGATTGGCTTAATTGCAAGAGCTTTGCATGATGAGTTTCTGGTGGGAGAGTATCTTATTGCTTAGCCAGATGTTGTGAGTTTGCCCTGCATGCGAGAGAGAGGACACAGCTCGTTTGCTCTTCAGAGCCCTGTAGTGTGAGGCAGGGAGTTGGAATACTTTTGTTACTACAAAGGTAGGGGTTAATCCTAAACAGATATCTGTGTTTCCCACTTTTTTTTTTTTCTGTGCTCTTTCTTAACACAAACAACAAGCTTTACTAAAATATGTAACTTTAATTGGAAATCACTCTGCTGTAGAAGATGATGGAAGACTGCTAGGGCTGTAAGTAATCCAATTTTTGTCTATTGCATCAAACTGTTTGTATCAGTTGTTTTATTTGGTGTCCTTTCAATAGGATCAGTCATATATTTGGCTGTGAAACTTACTGTGAATACTTTGAGCTGTCATATGTCTTTTTTTATTTGAAACATGAGAGAAATCAAGCTGAGTAAACTGGAAGGTGGTAGAAAGTCAAAGTCTCTACAAATCTCATCTTAAACTATTGCTTAGCTGTGAACCCTTGCTTGTTGAGCTGTTGCTGTTTGGCCCCCGAGAGGTGGATGCATTTCAGTGGGAATAGATGCAGGCTTTTTCTGCTAGAGGTGAGGGCCTGATGCGTAGATTTTTGTTGCATACATTTTTGTTTTGATTGTTACTGACATCAGCAGAGGCATGATGTGCTCTAGCAGTACAGGACATGTAAAGTGAGTGATAATGCCGGGGGTGAAGAAAAACATGTTGACTGTAGATTTAGCTGAAACTGGCTAAACCACTAGTGAAAAATAAATTAAACTTCTATTTTATTGGTGATCTCATGCCTTTAATAATAATAAGGTGAAATTTAGATATCAGTAAAAGTACTGGTATATGACTGAGTCATATGGTACAAATCCTGATGGGTAGCTAATCTTGGGTCACTTCTTCGGAGTATGTCTGCAAGAGTGGGCACCAGGATGGAACAGCTGTCCAGGCCTTGAGCCATGAGGGGTGATGGTGCATAGGAGAGTCCAGAACACACAAAACAAGGAGTGCATTACTGCTACTGCATCTTCTGCTGATCTTTAGCCTTACAAATGCTATGATTCAGATATAAAGCTCTTTCCCAGAGCTGGAAAACTCCCTATTGTTCTCACTGTTTGCAGATATGAGCCTGCAGTGCTCATGGAACAGCTCTGCTGCATCTGTGCACATCAGTGTCTCTGTTAGCCTGGCATCAATGCCCATCAGTTCAAACAGCTCTGCTGTGATACGAGGTGGATTTCACTTGTGCAAACTGTAATTTACAGAGATTTGGGTGTTACATACAAGACTAATATTAATGTTGTATACCTTTGGATTCCAATTATATTAGTGTCTGTTTACTTCCTTGTAACTGAGATTCTTCTTTCTAGACTCGTAAAGGTAGTGTGTTTAGCAATTTGTGTTCTTACAGGTTGGAAACTATGAAAAATCAGACCTGTAACTTAGAGCTGTCTATTTAGGGGACAGAGCTCTCTGTGCTTTCTGTGCTGCCTGGACTCTTGTGAGTTGCCTTATCTATTGCTCTGTGTGTAGGCTCTGTGATATGGACTAATACCTCCATTCTGGAATCAGCTCTGAGGAAAACTTCCTCAATGACTGACAGCACCTATCTGCATAGTCAGGTAGATGAAAAGTTGGCTATATGCTCTGCAATTTGTGCAAAGAGAGCCATAGGACAATCTAAACATAACTGACAGCCACAATTAATGCAAATGTAGACTACTGTTCATGGGCTGTGCGTGGGCTGAGGTCACTACCAGTAACAGAGACACTAAAATGTAAGGTACTTCTCCCAAAATACTGACCATAATGTCTCTGGTTGCATAAAGCTCCGGAAAAATAATTTGATTACATGCTGAAAAGTCTGTGTAAGACATAATGTTTTCCTACCCTAAGCAGTCAAAGAAAAAGTTAACATGGTCTCTGTGAGCAGCGCAAGGACTAACTGGCGTGTGCTGGCTGGGCTGTGAGGGTGGGTAGGTCACCTCCTGTGGGTTTACCAACTCCTCTGCCCTCTTCACAGGATGGCTGGCCAGGACTGGGACCTAGTGTGCCTCTTAACATGCAGTTTGCTACAGATCACCTGTTTGTCAGGGGTTTCCTTCCCCCTTTATTTTTCTCCTTCTTTTTTTTTCCTTTCTATGCCAAAATTTGGTGGCATAAAATCCTTTTAGTCTTTCACTTTAAGTCCTCAGGGGTTTTATTTTACTAGATGTCCAGAAGAAGGGAATCTTCTGGCTGAGTGAGGTCTGAAAAACCAGGTGTACGTGATTTGGCTGAGATTTGGGAGTCTGACTACTACATTGAAACCTGTTATTGGCTGCTGTGCCTTTCTCCAAATCTGTTCTGCTTTCATCTGAGGGTCTGCAGTGTGCCTGGCTGTTTAAGGGAGTAAGGGCAGTGTCAGTGACGCATCAAAGCCTGTGAGTTTATTACTGTTGGCTGATGCAAATGTTCTTTATAAAGTAATTTGGTTCCATCTTAAAAGAAAAACAAAGTCAGTCATGCTGCATCCTGTACACACTGTGTGTGGCTTCCCAGTTTCATAATACGGGTCTCCCTTCCTGCTCTGTAGCCGAGCCTCAGCCTCCACTCCTCACCCTATGTGATAATGAAGCGTTGCTTTATTACTGCCCTTGTCACAAAAGCAAGGAGGTGGAGGTGCAGGGCTGGGGGAGGCCACGGGGCTGTTGATCTTTTTCAGGAACTTGCGGTTCTGCATGCTCAGGTTGGGGTTAACTCGCTTGAGATCAGGCAGACCTGGATGCTTTTATTTGCTCATGGCTCTTCCACTGCCCAGTAATAGCAGATAATGGAAAATCAGCTGCATCCTGGCTCTGCCAGTAATAAATTTCTTCTCCTGAGCAATCCAGACTATCTCCGGGAGCAAATAAAACATTAGCATCCAAACTCTTCTCTGTTTGAACTGCAAGATCTTTTGACTATGTTCAGAGCAATCTGATCAACAAAACAATTGATTCTTTCTTTTCCTCTCTTCCCCTATGACTTTAAGTGTCTTCTATGCACTTTATAAAAGAGAAAAGAAGCTGTAATCAAAAGTAAGGTCTGTATTTCTGATTATAAAACTTGACTCTGTTTTACAGGATCATGCTAAAACAGTTTTTTTGAGATTTTTTTGGTTGTTGAGATTTGCTTTAGTATGGGTTTTTTGGGTTGTTTTATCTTTTGAGGGGGGTTGGTTTGTTTTTTTTTTTTTTAAAGCAGCCATTGTTACTGCTAATCAATTTACACAAAAAACCCCAGAATGACAGCTGGAGAAATTCAACTTCCATTTTAACTGATGTGAAAAACTACAGGTTTTCTGCACTTTAATGCTTTAGTAATCCATGTTCTTTCACTCTTTGTCGCATTTACAGTTTTAATCTTTTCAATCTTCACTGGTTGCATAGCAATTTATGTTATGTTTATAATTTCCTTATTTTGTGTGATTATGTTCTGCACCTATGAGATTGCTGCTTCATTGCACCTTACACTTACAGTTTTTAAAATGTATCCATCTCCAGCGTTGTCTGCTATGGTTGTCTATGAGAAAGAGAAAAAAAATAGAAATAATCAGTGAGTTTCCCTTTTATCTATCTTCTCTTCTTCCTTCTGTGTAGTTGTGGTCTGTGAACAAGGTTGGTGTCTCCTATTCACTGCCATGCTGTGGTCTTTAAGTTTAACTTTTGAATTAGCTGCGTCTCAAAAGAAAACAGGAATTGTCCTACATGGAATCCGCTTTAAAATCAACAAAACCAGAAAAACTCATAAACAAACAAAACCAACCCCCCCCCCCCACATCAACCAACAGTTCTCATACATTTAGTGTAATAAAAATGCCCTGCTCTTGCACGTTAGATTTAAATTCTGTTCAGTTTGTTCTACTTGTTACAACTCTGTTCAGAAGCAAAATGCATTGTGCTTGTGTCTCTGAAGTGATTCAGTAGCATGCAAAAATCTAATATTTCTCAGGTTTTAGAAGGCTACAAGGCAAAAGACCTTGTGAACATAGTATTTAACAGCTAGTGGAGTTTTCTCAGACCACTAGAAATTTATACTTTTTTTTTTTGAGAATACATTAAATGCATGTTGAATAGAAAAGTTGGTCAGGCTCTGTACTGACTAGTCCTAACTATTCATTCTGCTGGGCTTTTCATTGTTCCCCTGGTTTTAAATGCACATTATGGTTCCTTCTGTCTTGCTCATTTTTTTTTATGGCTTCTCTGAACAGATAGTGCCTCATTGTACAGACAATACTGAACCTTGGCTCAGAAGGCGTAAATGAAGGTTTTCTTGCCTTGTTTATTTGTTTGGTAAGGGCAGAGTCAAGTGATAAAGCTTGCTGTGAAAACCAAAAAGCCATGGATTTTCATTGTCAGGTTGTGTATTGGCACACGACCATACAAGAAAGACAGGCTTCCAAAAATGTCTGATTTATGAGGGAGGAGAGGGAGTTAAGTGAAATAGTATGTCAATTGGAAGCATCTGGGGGGACTGAACAAATGTAGAGAGCAGTTACAGGAATGAAAACTAGGGTAAATAAAAGGAAGTATAACTGACACATAGGTCTTGAGGAAAGTAAGGATAGTAAGAGAAGAGAATAGCTTAAGGGTATATACTTGTATGAAGGGAAGGTTGTTGACCTTCATAATTACAGCCACAACATATTAGTAAACTCTAAACACAAAACTGGCATAGAATGCTTGAACTGCCTTCAAATATAAGAATTGTTAAGAGTTTATGGTTGCAATAATGTTGGGTGCTCTGGTAGGGTTTCTACCATATGCCTACTTGTGATGGCTGTGATTTGTTCTGATACATCTCTGCTGGCCACTGTCATGATGCAATTCCAATGAGTCAGTTGATGTCTACATTCCTGAGAAAAACTGTCGTTACTCCCAGTCACAAATTACTACTCAGTTACTGGTAGGCACTGACTGACAAGTGAAGCACAGTTCCTGACCACACCAGCTTTCATCTAAAACTGAAGAATGAAAATATCATTATACAGAGAGATGCAGAGGATGGCGTGTCACCTTCACATTTTGATCCGAGTGGTAATATCAATAGGGAAAGGCCGAGGTTGTCATTTAGAAATATGGTGGCAACAACACATATTAAAATGAAGAAAGGCTTGTGAGTCTCCTGTCCTGACATGAGAAGAGAATTATAAAAAACAACAGACTTGTGAATACTGCAGCCATTCATCCCTAGCTGTGTTTCTTGAAGCCTTTCACATTTATGTTAGGAACTGCAAAAACACAGCATGTGGGGAAAATCATTTCTGAGACTTCAGATTTGCAGTTGATTAAGCACTGATCAAAAGCATGTTGATCATGACTTAATGTTCTCCAGGCGTTGATCGAGGGCATCTTTGGATCTGGAGCTCACAGTGAAATGCAAGCAGCAGAGACCTCCCACGGCAGGAGAGAGGAGATCTTGGAGAAAACTAGATGGAGATGCTCTACGTGTTGGGATTGTGTAGACTGCTGTGCCCAAAGCAGGGAGAAAGTATGAGGGCTCATTCTGCCTTCTTGCCACCACACTTTGTACTTGCTGCCCAAGAGGAGCAGAAATAAGAAAATCACCAGAATTCTCAGAGAGAAGAGTACATCTGTGCACAGTGGCATGAAAAAAAAGTTTGTTCATTACTCATCCAACCCTGACAGCCCATACCAGGCTGCGTCCCTCAGTGGCCGAAGGCTGACACATGAGCCCACTAGGGTGGATGCTTGTAGCTTTACTGGTGAGAGGATTCATCTTGAGAACACCAGTCACACTTGCCAAGTAAGTCTGAGTGATTTTTGTTTCAGAGCTCAATTAAAGTAAATTGAAGAATTACAAGAGAGGAGGAAAATAAATGTTCACAAAAAGAAACACTGAAGATGCATTATGTCCTTAGCCTACTTCCACTAATGGATTTGATTCCTTAATGAAAACAATATCACTCAAGAGAAGATGGATCAGAAGTGGAGCATATGCAGCCCAGCATAGAGCGGTCAGCTGGCCCATGTAGCACCTTCTTGTTGCCGTGGTGGAAAGGATGACTGCAACTGTGAGAGCAAAACAAGGGCAGGTACTGGAAGTCCTTGTCAAATGCTACCAGAGACCTGTCACCAGGGTGAGGGGCAGCATGTAAGAGCTGATTTGGAGAAAAATGGCTAAGCATTGTGTAGCCAAAGATATTGTGAGGGAACTTGATATCCAGAGGTCAGATGAGCTATTGGTGACTGACTTTAAGAGATCTGAATCCAAAACCAGGGAATCAACAATCGCCTGAATACTGTGAGATTTGAAATCCAGACCGGAACTTTTTGATGTGTCATCTCAGTTTTCAGCTCCAGTTGTAATAAAGAGTAGCAGAAGAAAAGCAGGAAGACCTTTGTTGGCTGCTCTTACAACTACAGAGGATCAGCTGCTGGTTAAATAGTGGGTGATGAACAGAATCTGAAACTGGAAGGGATAAGATTATAAAAGTGCTTCTAATAGGAATGGCAACTTCAAAAGGGAGATTTCCATGTACACAGAGTGAAGAAAGTGCTGAGGGTGTACTAGAATCAGCCAGATTTTGTGGAATGTGCAGGTCCTTTAAGGATTCCTCACCTAGTGAGCTGATTGAATAAATGTTGCAAACAAAATCAGTTCCTGGGGTTCTGTGTCCTTCCTCTGGCTGTCTATGACTTTCCATTCAGTTCACTGTTTTTCCCTTATACAGATGATGGTGGCTCAGCTCCCTGGAGAAAGAGCTGATACTAGTTATCATTTTATCATTGAACACAGCTGCTCTGAATTTTAATAGGTAAGTCTTCTGCATCCGCAAGTAACATATGGCTAGCACAGAGTTGCAGCTTCGAGAGTCTTTTCCTGCTCACATCTCTATCAGGTAACTGTGGAAAGGAAACCTGCCACTTCAGCAAAGGCATTTGTAGCAGACAAGCTGTGGGAAGATATACTGTGTAAACATGCTGCAGTTAATGTCAGGTATCCTAACATGTGCTTAATATAATCTTTCTGACTTTGCATTTGTGTACAGTAATATCCCCTAGCATTCTGCAGTTAATAGATTAAGTGCTTCCAGGGTGGCACGATGGATAACATGTATATAGATCTGTAGTTAGCAGGAAAGGTCTTCACTCAAGCAGGAAAGCTCACCTAAACCTCCAGCTTCCTCAGAAGGGATGCATCATAACTAGAAGGTGTCTTTTGGCTGCAACAACTAGAGGTGTAGCAACTTCACAATCTCAGAGGCAGCTGGAAATAAAGCATCTGAAAGTGTTATTTACAAGGTCTTGCCACTTAGACCCACATCCCCAGGGCAGCTGCCCACATACTTGTGCCCCCTGCCCTCCTAGGATGTGGCTGTTCTTTTTAGAGTGTATTTGCCATTTCAATCACATCTGTCTGCTATTGCATCAAAACAGGTATTGAATTTTCTTGCTGTCATGAAACAGGAGATCTTATGCAGCTGAAAGCAGTACCTCAGATATTTGAAAACAACTACCCGTTGCCTTATCAGCAGGTCTGCAGCTCTACTTCCAAGAATCTGAATCACAGGAGATGGAGGGAAAGATGGTGATTGTTGTTTGGTGCAAAGAGCGAGGGGTTATTCCTCTAAACTTTGACCAGTTACAATATATGTTCTTTACCCTTTTTTTAGAAATTGTAAATGGGAGACTTGCCTAGGTAAGCAAAATGTGCATGGATGCACCCCATGTAGGTAAAATAAGATGATGCTCAGGCTGACACACTGCATTGCACAGGCATAATGACACATGGTTATAGCTCGTGTATATCTCTCTCAGCTGTATCTGCTCTGAGGCATAAAGAGGATAAGTAACTTGTACAAGGCCATTCAGCAGATCATTTGTGAAGCCAAAAAATGCAGAGGTCTTAAAAGCAAATTATCAGTCAGGAGGTAAAATTGTTACTCTGAGAACTCTCTCCTTTTTTTAATTGTTGTGGCTTTGTTCTGATTTGAAATAAGCTGTGTATTCCAAAGACTACACGACTGTCAAATAAAATGAATCAAGGCAAAACCTTTCTAGGATGTGCAGGAAAATGAAAAATTCCTTGATTTTATCTTTTTTCATTGCCACCCCCCCATTTTCAGTAAATACTTACTGTCCCTGAGGAAAAATCTTTACATTTCAGTTAAAGAGTAGTACCACATAGTTAACTCTTTCTGCTACAGAATATTTCAACGAGCCCTACTAACTAAACAAACTAACCAAAACAGATTTTTATAGTCCAGGTAAATAGAATACTACTTGGTGGCAAGCTAACTTCAAAGAGTTGCATTTACTGTGACTGCCTGACAGTGTGTCACCACATTTCCCCACAACAACATGGCAGGGGAACGTTACCTTGTGGTGTAGCTCCACAAAGTCCTTGAAATACTAAACGCTCGGTTGGCCAGGTATGAATATGACCTTTTCTGGACCAGTGATGTGGCTTTTCAGTGGCTTTTTTTTTTTTTTAACTGAGTTGAGACCTTCTATTTCTTTTATTTTTTTAATGTGCTTTGCTGCCTAACAACTGAGCAGTAGGAGTGGCATGTAGTAGGAGTTGTGAAAGGCAAACTGTAATTTCTAGAATACTGGAAAAGAAACCTACACAGCTGTCAACTGCGAGCTGTAGCACGTTTAAACCAGTGACTGCATCTATAAGCAAGAGGGAGGGAAACGAAGACAAACAAGTTTTTTTTCTGTCCTGAAACAAAAATACCACTGTAACTGTAGTGAATAAAATAATGGGAACTAACTGTGGCCTTCTGGAAAAAGTTGCACCAACAGATATAAGATGAAATTAAATGCAGGCAAGAATGATAGAGAATGTTATAGTTCTAGTGATGTTTGCAGTAATGGCATCATTGATCCAGGAAAGGATTCTTAGAGTGCAATGAGCACACATAGTTAATATCAGTTAATATAGTTAACAACAGAAGTGAGTATATTGTTTCCACAAGATGTTATGCCATGTGCCACATGGTGTCTGTACAAACTGCAGCATATGCATTTTAGGAAGGGGGGAGATGGAGTTGATAACGAGGTTGTGAATTCCAAAGGGAAGGGGCAGCAGACAGCTGATGAGAGTAGGGTCTACTTCCACATAATCCCTTTCTGCCACAGGGGAAAATGCACTGCATCTCTTCAGTAGATGTAGAAATCTGCAGTCACTCCACCCTGAACTGCTCACTCTACCAGTACCAGTGAGCTCCAGAAAGTATTTAACTGTGTGAGGAGCTATGCTTTTGCTGCTGCTCCTGGGCGTGCATTTTCACACTCCCACCATGAAGGAATCAAATGCTGTCCTGGCCTGTGTGACTCTTCTCCTGAAAAATTCATAGGATTAATGCACTGATGTAACCAGTGACTTCTTTACAACATATCTTTCAAGTCCAGTGGTTGGGGTTTTTTTCCCCTGTACGTTTGGAAATATCTGTGGTTCTTCACTCACCCTGTGACCTGGTTAAGTGCTGCTTCATTCCTTCCCTGTAAGCTGAGTGAGGTTCCTTACTGGAATAAGAAGTGTCTTTAAACAGGATGAATCTAGACTCTTAGGTGGCATAAATCACCACCACTCACTTTCCTTCGCTGAAGCAACACTGATTTGCTGTTGCTGAATTTCTGCCCTAATGTCTCTTTAGGATGCAAACAGCAGTGAGTTCATCAGTTAGCAGTGGCCAGTTTTCAAGAATACAAAAAGCTCCTGTAGTTCACACACACAAAAATTGTCGAGGTAGAAAATAAAGACCTTACAGGTGGGGGATTTTGCCACACACCGATTTTCTTTTTCCTTCTTTCTTTTATGGAGAGAAATAGAAGCTTTCATTTTTAGTACTGCTACCATGCAAAAATTCAAAGATTAATACAGTCTTTTGGCATAAGTTGTATTTATGTCCACATCATTTGCAGGCATTAGCACTGATAACATGATACCAACCAGAAACAGAACGAACTGTTACGAATCAGTCCTACCAATCACATTTTCCATTTGAAATAGTGGCAGCTGGATAGCACAGGCAGCTTGAATAAGAAAAACTGAAACAAGAGCCTTAATTTTCCTTGGATGGTAAGGAAAGGAAGGAGCTACTTTGGTTGTCCTCTGTTGCAGTGTAACATCCCCTTCCTTAAAGGTCGGATTCTGCTTAAGGAGCCTGTGCTGGTTGCAGCCTGGGGAATGTACAGGGCTATAATAAATAGGAACAGTTTCCCAGCCACCAGCAGTGCCATTTCAGGCTCAAGCAATTAGCCCAGAGAGAGCTCCTGACCTAAGTATACCTGTTAAATGGAGAAGGGAAGCAGTCTGTGTGCACACCGTATGTGTCTCTCTCATGTGGCTCTGTTTATTGACCAAAACTAAAGACAGTGTCTTGTGTCCCAAATGGCTACTCCTGTGCTCTCAGCTTCCATGTTCACTTTCTCAACCACTTTCATGCTGCAGAGTTCTCTCTCACTGCCCTTCCCTGGGGTCACACTTCTGACTATTGCTTTCTTTACATCTGTGTTTTTTCTTGTTTCTCTCAAGTATCCGTAGGGGCACAAATATAGTCGTAGAAATTCAAAATTTGAAAACTTTTCAAAATGGTCCTGATGTAGCATCTGTTGTCTTGTATGAGCATCTCTCCTATTTCTAGCTCTCTTAGTTATTAAAAGATCTTGGTTTTCCCTCTTTCTTAGAAAGGGTGTACAGAGCTCATCTGCCAGCTTTAACATCCTCTATATGTTCAAATGTTGTCAAGACAGCTTTTTCTGTTGGAAGTCTTGGTCAAAGCATCACTCAATGTTGATCAAGGCTGTGTTTGTCCATCCACTTGTTAAGGCTATAGCAGGCTATGAAGCCTGTCCATGTCTTGTCAGGATGCAGTTTGACACTTTAACCAAGATGATTCAGTGATGACTGTTATCAAAATGGGACTGAGCTAATCATTAATACATTCTAGTGCAGCACCAGCACTGGGCTGAAGGAGTGGAGGGACAAAATCTGGCAGAAATCTAGTCAAGTTTTTTTGTTCATTTGGTAGGGTGAGTTTTTTGCCCCTGTAGTGCTCTGAGCAGGTTCACTGTGGGGTTAGGGAAGCGCAAGGTTTGGCTCAAGCCACAACGACAGAACTACATGCCAGGGGTGTGGAGTAGGGTGAGGCTCACTGTCAGTCTGGCTTAATTGCATGCTGGCACACTATGCTGCCACACCACTACCCCAGGCCATGGCAGCAGCAGTGCTGAAGCTGTGCAGTGTCAGTCTCTCCCAGCATGGATAGGGCAGGAATGACAGGCAGGAGCACTGCGGCTCATTACCCACTTGCACCAACTGTGCTGCACCGCAGTCTGAGATGGTTCATGATTTGGACAGCCCAGAGTCTGGCCCCAAGCCTTGTTTTTTAACAACAAATAATACTTATGAGGAATCTGTTATGAAAGTGTTTTCTTCCAAATACTCATGGTTTAAGGGAGTCCCACCCAGCAAGGAATTTCTGTTTCATCAGGTGCTGGAAGGTTGCTAGGGAAGTGCAGGCATGTCTGTCTCTGGTGTGGGACCACAGCACATGCTGCAACCAGTTACATCCAACCTAAACACACTAGAAATCCAGTCTCTGACTCACAATGTGGGTGCCTTTGAACTCAATTGCTTTGTAATTTCTGGCAAATGGGGGAAAGATGACCAGACAAAAGAAGTCAAGGGAAGAACACGTCTTTGTTTTCCACTAACCCGTTTCTCCCTCATCATCTGCCAAGAGTAAACTTTAATTTTCAATAGAAAAATAAATCTAGCTAGACTTTACATACAGAGAATTGTTTTTAAAGTGAATGTTAGTTGAAGGAAAACACTGCCCTATTACAGTGATGTTTTTAAGCTATATTAGCAGGCGAAATTAGATCTTTAGAGTTGAGGCAGGGGATGAAACACAGGCAAAGAGCAGAAAGGGCTTATTCCACTGTTGAAGTCCCCCTGCACCCCTCTCCTCCAAATATAATGATGACTACATAGCTAACTACAGCAGATTGCTTTAGCTGGTGCTCTCCTTGTGGGTTAGCAATTGGAATTAGGCATTTTGTCATGTTTCACTTCTTAGCAGGCTCTTCTCAGACTTGAGAAATCTCATGTAGACAGAAAAAGTTAGAGCCAATCTGGAATAAATCTTTCCCTTCCCTTATAAGGACTCAGATTCAGAACTGGTACAAAATGAGTTATCCCATTAGGTTCTGTGTGACATGGCACCAACAACTCTGCTGAGGCTCTGGTCTTCTCCTCCGCAGTGTGGGGACTGTTTTTGATCAACTTGTAGCTGGTGTGATAACCACTACCCCTTTAGATGGGCCTGCTCTGGGGAAAGTTTTGGGTGCCTTTTGAAGGCAATAGTGCTTCAGGAGTCAGTGACTGCAAACTGGCTATTACTTTGAATATGGAATATTTCATGTGGGTTAATACTAGAAAGGCTTTTCTTTCTATTTGCAGTCAGAAAGAATTTAGGTATTCAGTAGCATTTTCCTTCTTCACATATGCAGAGTGAACAAGTTCAGGAAACTGGTTCATCAAAAACCCCACACTTTCTCCTGCTAACTTCAAGCCAGATTGCACAGTAAAGCGAACTGAGAAAATCAGCTGCAGAAATTATTGTGCTGGCATGAGAGAGGGGTGACACAGGAGCAGAAACGAGCAGCCAAGGGCAGCAATTATATAAACTAGAATAACTATCAAAACACTACTGACTGAATAAAATCCCATAGTACAAATGGACCAGGATGTAAAACTGCCCAAAGATGCCCTAAAAGAAAGGCTCACTCCATCTAACTTTATGCTGTTGGCATAGTTAATGTGGATTGAGGCATCAGAAATGAATACCCATCATCTTCTCTCCAGTTTACTGAGTCAGCCCACAAATTCCCGCTGTCCTCAAAACAAACAAAAAACAAATCTGTTGATCTTCTCAGGTTCAGAGAGTTGGTGTGACCACCCCAAAGGAGAGTTGCTGGCAGCACTTGTGGGTTGCCACTTGCTTATCAGGCTCTGACAACACCACTGTCCTCGTGAAAGCACAAGATGTGACTTGGTCTCCTGTGAGCAGATATGTTCCTTTTAAAATCATCTGAAACATTTGGCTAGTAGAGGGTCTGATCAAAGCAATGTGGATTTACAGTACAGATATGGAGTAAATATACTGTAAAGGAGAATCTCTGTTCTGGGGGTTATCTAGTGCAGAAGTTATACTGAGGATAAAAGAGAACATTTTTCTTAAACCATATTCAGCCTAATAGATTCTGTATTAGATACCAGTTTATTTCTTTATGTTAAAGATTTAACTATACATTATAATGATATTGTGTCTCTGCTTCATTTGGCAAAGCTAAATTTCTCTGCTCATGTCCTGTATTCAAGGAGCTCATAATTCTTTTTTTTTTTCAGGGTAATATTTTCCTGACTTCAGCCAGATGAGCAGCCTTTATTGTTTTACATCTAATTACCTGCTAAGGAGTCACACAGTTGCAAATCAAACACATATGAACAATAAGCAGATTTAATTTTGGTTTTTTTAATCTGAAAGACAGAAGCTTCTGAGAAAACAAATACAGTCTTTCAATTTTTTTAATCAGCAGAAGTTTCAGAGTAAAAACCAAACTAGTACCATGATGATACTGGTTTCACTGTGATAAGTAAATACTGTACATGTAACTGAATTTAGTTCCAAATTACTTGAAGAGAGTGACTGTGCTGATCTCCAAGTAGAATGTCTTATTTTTTCTGTTTATATGATGGGAGGTTAAGTGTCTGTGTAAAATAGTGTGATTAACTTGTGGAGACTGTTTTCTCTTTGTGTTTTTCTTGCTAAATTGTTCAAGCTTGCATTGAGGACTCAAGCTTAGCTTAGTTTTGAGGGACAGACTCAAATACTCCTGTTCAGGAATACCTTGTAGAACATAATTTCATTGTGCATAAAGTTACTACGCTGTAACACTCTGCAACTTTTAGCAATTGAACAGTCTTTTCTGATATTTTATAGACATTTCCAGTCTAGAAATTCTACAGAGAAATAAAACTTACAACTTTTGTTGTAGCAACAGAAGGCCTGTTGTTACAAGAGTTCCAGGCTCTTTTTTTTTTAAACATAAAAAAAGACAGATAAGGGACTTAATTTTGGGGGGGGGGGGGGGGGGTTGTTTGTTTTAATGCTGCTTGAAGAGGACTTGGTTTTGGAAGTCCTTTGAAATACTGGGCATCATAAATGTCTCTGCCTTTTCTGGTTCTTCTATATCAATCTTACTTTGTGTATCAACTACAAGACATCAGACATTGTTTTGTCACTTTCATATCTCTTCAAATCTGCTTTTGATTGCAACACTTTACACCAGAAGTAACAATTTTATACGTCCATCCTATAAATGCTGGGATCTTGCCAACATCATGAATTTCTCCATTCCCCAAACCCTTTCCTATTCTGTTTAAACTAGCTAGTCTCATTTTCAGAGCTGTGCAGGGTAAGTGTAAAAGAAAATTGCCACTTCTATCAATTATAACAAAGAGCTATGAGAAAGAAGCAGAGCTGAGCTTCAAGATTCCCTTGTAGATTCAAAGGACCGACCCTAGATCTTCTAACAATTTCATTAAGATATTCACATTAGGAATGCTCTTTCTGAGTCAGGGTCTGATAGAGATGATTAGAAAATGTCTGAATAAGTCCATTTTGACTAAAGGCTTTCCTTATGAACTGAATCAGATTTTCTCTTTTGAAATATATAGTATTGTTTACAAATTTCAAAATATTACAATGGCAAGATTTCTTCAGGCACGTCACACAGATGGTTAAAAGCATGCAGAATGTAAGAGACTGATTTTTCTGCTTGAACAAATGAGTGTAGCTGTATTCTCTATATTACCTATATAGATTATACTCATTTATAGATGAAAATTTTGTTTGGAAATTCATATCTGTAAGGGAAACGCAAGATATGTATTACAATTTATTTTTTTTACTATACTAATTAAATTGAATAATGTGTTTTATCTTATTATTCTACCTGGAACATATACACATACACTTTTAATAAAAATACACTTGCTCCAGCTTCCCCAAAGCAGGAGAAATACACTGGATTTTGCAGGTCACATGACCAACTACCTAAGCAACCAAGCATAATGACTAATTCTTTTGCAGTAACATTACATTAGTAACTGATTTTCTGTTCAGAATCTCCTCTAACCTGAACACACCTTTCCAAAAAACTCCCTTTAACTAACTGTTCCTCAGCCTATTCAGGAGAGAGAAAGCAGACAAAGGATAACTAAGAAATCTTTTGGCAGACTGTCTAGAAGTTGTTAACTGAAGGGTTTTAGTAGAAATGCCTGTTCTTTGACAAACTTTTTCCTGGATAAGCAAAATTTCAGTGATCATTTCTCATCAAATTTCTTTCAGATCCTGAAATTCTTGAATCTGATGTATTAGATCTAGACCACTTCGTGGCTTTTATTAGGCATGATTGATTCTAACAGAGGCAGATTAGCCCTGACCTGCAGCACTCTGTTTGTTAGCAGTGCTTTGCCTCTCCTGCACAAAGAACGTGTTAATTCAATTAAAACATGTCATACTTGTGTAACATGCTTACCAGGCAAGTTACTAATTTGAAGACTGCTAAAGTTATTCTGGTTTGTGAAGCCATTTCTGAATTTTTGTCTCCTAAGAAGAAATATTAGTTGGTAATTTTTAATTTTATATAACAAAAATATCTACTAGGGCAATGTTAATGAGCAGCTTGGCTTGACTTGGCCACGGAGAGAAAAACAAAGCTATTACAGTTGTAACACTGATACACAAGTTCAGCAACCTATCACAGAATGGGTCAGGTTGGAAAGGGGTCATCTGGTTCAACCTCCCTTCTCGGGCAGGGTCATCCTAGAAAAACATTGCAGGGGATTGTGTCCAGACAGTTACTGAATGTCCAGTGAGGGAGACTCCCCACCATCTCTGGGTGATCTGTTCCAGTGTGCGGTCATATGCACAGTAAAGAAGCTCTTCCTCAAATTGAGGTGGAAATTCCTGCCCATTGCCTCCTGTCCTATCTCTCGGCAATACCAAGAAGAGATTGGCTCCATCCTCTTGGCACCCTTCCTTCAGATACTTGTATACATCTGGGACAATGGGAAACTACTAAGACTGGCCTAGCTCAGGGTAATAACACATCCTCTTATAGACCAGCAGCTGTAACTAGTTTAAGATCAGGACGCCAGTGGTAACGGGTTAAAATGGGTTTCACCTTAGCAAAAATAAATTTAGTTTCTTGACCTTGCTTTAACTTATTTGTGTTTCAGTATGTCCAGTTCCTCGTTAGTAACATGAAGGAAATAATTCCTTTTCCTGTAGTTTTGCCTGACTGCCCTACTTAGACTGCAAAGTCTTTGGAACAACTGCTGTCTGATCTAATGTGCATGTACGGAGCAGAGCACAATGAAGTCCTGATCTCAGCAGGAGCCCCATCTGCTACTGCTGAGATAAATGATCTTTTCAGTACTGGTTGTTTTTTAATCTCTTTAAATTACCATAAATACATTTTTAAAGCCATATGCTTTCATTCTATATCCCACTCCACTGAAGAAATCTGGGTTTCTGTGGAAATATAATTATGTAACCATATAATTAAAGACTGCATCATACCCTGTACATGCAAGAGGGCTGAGTTGAGGTCAAGTGCCAGACTGATCTGCCACTTTGTACATTTCAAGTACCTAAACTTACTTTAGAAAGGTTATTTTAAATATAATTTTGTGTATGTAGTTTTATGCTCTCCTAAAGAAAAAGATTTCTTTTGACTTGCAATTAGTTCAGTTAAACTCAAACTGGTTAGCGGTAGAAGAAACTGATTATGAAGAGGCCCACTAGTTTCTGGGCTTGGGTGTCTAATGTGGGATGCTCACTGAGAAATCCAAAAGAAATTTCTCATTTTGTAAGGGGAGACAGAGAGAGAGAGAGAGAGAGAGAGAGAGAGAGAACTACGTCATAGCAGGAGAACAGCCCACAGGAGGAGCTGTGTCAGAGTGGACTGAGGTTAGCAGAAGCTTTGGGAGTGGGAGGACATTTTATATTTTTCACTCTATCTCTCCCTGTTGCATCAGTGTCCGTGTGTTCCCAGTTTAGCATGTGGCACTGCTGCTATTTTGGCAGAGGCATGAGCATAACATTACAATGTTTGTTAGGGGTTTGGCTGAATACCCAAAATTGCTAGAATACTGCAGATGCTTTAAAGCAAGTGGAAAAGTTCAGAAGTCTATAACTTATCCAAACTGGACGAGGAATATATAGGCTGAGCAAAGAGCATGTCTCTAATCATAAATATTTTGTCACCGTCAACTTTTAGCATTTTGCCTTACATGGAGGAAGTGTTGCAGCCTTTCAAAAAATACCATGAGTTTCTTTGACAACAGAAATTATTATTCAACCTGGATGTTGAGACTGCTGCCATTTCCAGTGTAACAGTATGTAGGGAATAAGGGTCACTGGCTCTTGACAGACCTTTCTCTTTCATGCCCTGAAGAACCAGGGTAATTCCTGTGTTACCTGAGCACTCAAACTTGACTTGTTGTAAACTGCTGCAGGAGGCACATGTGCAGAAAAGTGAGTGGAGGAAGATTTCTTGAACCAAGGTCCCTGCAGTACACGTTTGTATAAACCCAAAGACTCAGAACACTGATATTTATTTTGGTATTCCCTTTTTTTTTTTCTTTCTGAGCAGAGGTGTGTATACCTAGAACTTGTTCACTTTTATGAAATTTGAAACACCACCATTTTTTGTCACGGTGGCGTTTTAAGAGTTTTGTGGTTTCTCATAGTTCTTCTGCTAGTTTGGGTTTTGTTGTTGTTATTGTTGGTTTGTTGTTTGTTGTTTTTTACTTTAGGAGAGAGTAGAGATTTACATACAGAAAATCTTTCCTTCCTCAAGAAATCCAACTAAAAAAGAATGCTTGTAAGCACCAGGTGCAAAAAAAACCAAGGTAATTGTCTATAATTGTGAGATTCTTGCAAACACAATGCGTCTCTCAGTTGGATATGTACACAGCATCCATTTCTGCCGATGGAAGTTACACAACAAATTGAGGGTACAATAGGGCCATTTATGTTTAGCTTCTTTTACATAAAATGTATTGATTTTTTTCTTTGGTAGGGAACTGTTTTTTAAACAAAATCAAACATTTACATGTATAAAATATAACATCCATAATTTTTCACAAGTTGTTAAATTCCAATTAGGGTTCTGCAATCTGTACTTACTTGGTAGTAAGATAATTTGCCGTTACCAAAGAAAATACATTTGGTGTATTTCATATGTAAATTAATTTACTTCATAGAAGAATTTAAAAAGGCTTTGGAAGTTGATGCTTTTGCTAACATCAACATTTGCTTATCTTTGAATGGCTTTTCATAATAACAGAGTCTTTGGCACTCCCTTTTGGCCTTCCACCCAGTCTCAAGGTACCTCTCAAACACAAAGCTGTACAGTTCTGTGTCATCCCCATATTACAGATGGAGCACAGATAAATCTCTGCCTGTGGTCTGATTTAAATCACGTGTTGGCTTCGGCTTCCAGTGATGGTGGCCAGCTGGCTCTTTTTGAGATAACCAGTGTAAACTTCCCAAGCAGCTTTGCCTTACACTTGCTGAGCTGCTCTCACTTTCCAGCAAAAGGCGGGTTCTGCTGGCACATGAAGGGTGATCCCCTGCTTGTGCTGAGGCCTCACACCTGCTTGGGTGCCTTGGCTGCTGACTGTTAAGCCCTCACATGAAACTTAACCACCTATGCAAAGAAGATACCCAGTGTTGAGAAGAGTGGAGGCTAGAGCATCCGTTAGCTGATGTCTCATGTCTTGAGCAGTCAGATAGGCCAAATCAGACTACCTGCTGCTCTGTGAAAACTGGTTATTCTTTTATGTTCACTGTTAGTTCCTCTTTGGATGACAAAAATCCAGATTTTTTTTTATTTTCATGCACCCATTAAGAATAGAAAAAACGAGATTTTCATGATAGGTGATGAATCCTTTAACTCTGATCTCATTACTTTGAATAGCATCTCAGATGTGTTTAAAATTAGTCTACTAAAGCAGGTATGACCTTTAGTGAAGAAATAATTTAGAACTGCTTTTTATTCTTAATCAGGTTCCTCTCCAAAAACTTCTTTCAAATTACAAGTATTGGACTGTTTTGTTGACGTGTTTTATCTTGAAAAAGGGCAAATTATTTAATGTGACCAAAATGTCTCTCACGCAATTTTATGGTTATAACTATGGAAATGATTGTTCATTTATTTTTTTAATGGTCTTCTCTAGATGATATACAGAGAAGAAGCATGGGTTGGAGTTACTGACCTGACAAACTTTATCAAAACACTAAACTTGAGAGAACCAAAATGTTTCTTTTTCTATGGTTGTTTCAAAAACAGGTCACCAAACCATTTGTCAGAATTAGAACACAATTGTAAAATATTCTTATTAAAATTCAGCTACGTGCTTTCAGACGGCTTTAATAACAGTCCTGTTCACACCTCCTGGTTATTAAGAATTAACAAATCAAGGAAGGGATAATAATTTTTGTCTCCAATTTATCTAGAAATTTCCAGAAGTCATTTTACTGACTGTATAGTATTAGTATTGTAATGTGCTTCTTTTAATCTTTGAAGGCTAACTAAAACTTGGTCTGTTTGTTTTAACCAGTGACCAGCCTGCAGTCTCCTTCACTAGCAACTGCTGTCTATCTTTAGTTTCTCTTTCCTTTATTAGTTTATTTGCTATTGTCACTTCATTTCAACATATTCTAGGACAAAGAGAGAAAAGCCTATTCTGACATATGGGAGGGTTGTTGGAAGTTATCCAGGGAAGTCTTCCAGATCTGTGGGGATAGGAGGGCAGAGCAATGAGCTATACCCCGTAAGGGATGTCTTGTCCTCCCTGGGAAAAGTCAGAGCAGAAACTGCAACAGGTGATTTCCGGGGTCTGTCGGTTTGTGTCACTGTCCCAAAGGAAAGTATTCACAGCATGAAATGAAGGTGGAGGTGAGAAACAGAACAATCACAGAAAACATGCCTGTGGCTGTATTACCTCAGGCTGTGATCTTGTGAGGTCTCGCATACGGGGAGATCAGTAGCTGGACTCGGAGCTCCAGCGACCGCCCGGAGGCTGGTGGGCACGCTGGAGCACACAGCAGTTGTCTTTCTCTGCATCTGGGTTGAATCAATGTCACAATGTATTACTCTGTGTGTGTGGTGCAGCTTTCATGTTACGTGAACATTTGTGGATTTGTGTGCACTCAGGCCTCTGAATACCACAAAGGGTACATGTGACACACTGAGGAAAAGGAGGGGAAGCGGCAGGGAACTTGTGTGCTGTCTCTTAATTACCTCATAAGGTGCTGCGAGTGCCAATAAGTGCAATGGGAAATACTAGTCCAGGCTATGGCTTCTTTTCTGATTGCTAACGACTGTTTTGCATAGCAAAAGGCTGGAGGCAGTGGGTACACACTACCAGCCATTGAATACAGGGCTTCATTGAAATAGGGCAGTCAGTTTTAGTTATGGTACTGTTTTAAGAAGAGGATAGAACATCTGGAAATGGCCAGAATGCTAAATTTTTTTCTTCCAATGCAAAAAGAAATTACCAAATTATTTAAATCATCCTGGTATAAATTCAATTCTAGACTGTGAACTGGCTAAGCAAGTTAAAGTCTGAAGGATTGGTTACAATCACCTTTCACGTGCAGCTGAAGAAACGCTGACATCCACAGATACCCCAGGCAGCATCCCTACCATGCTGTACCAATGAATAGCTACCCCATCCCGCACCCACATTCCCCATCCCATACCCCCAGTTCAATTCTTCCATGCACTTCAATATATTCAAGATGTCATCTTTGCAGATGTCCATACTAGGCTTTCCTGACAAACTGGACAGGGGACATATTGGAAAGGAATAGAGAGCAATGAAGGAGAAAACACATTTCCCCTCAGACACATTGTAACTGCACAGGTTTCTTCATTAGGCTGATTACTGTGCACACACCTGTGAGACCAGAACTCACAGTGTGGATCAACAGAGCATTCATATGGCTTGGATTCCATGATCCAGGACAGAGGCAATGGGGACAAACTGATACATGATACTCCACCTGAACATAAAAGAGCATTTATTTACTGCAAAGGTGGTTAAACACTGGAATAAGTTGAACAGAAAATTTGTGAGATATTCAAAACTGTGGAGATATTCAAAACCTGACAACAGTGTACTGGCAGTTCTAGATGGCCTGCTTGAGCAAGAGGATTGGCCTGGATGATCTTCTGAGGTTCCTACCAACCCCAACCGTTCTGTGCTCCTGTGTCATCATGACCATTGTGTCATCTTGAAGATCTGTTTCCAAAGCTGAGGTCTCTCTCAGAGATTTTGCACACACGCACACCTTCACACGACAACTAAGTCACAACTCCAGCTCCCACCACTCGGCATTTCCTCAATGCTGCTTATTCCAGCAGCAGTCTTTCATTTTGCCATTTTTCACTGCCCTCACCATCCACGCCAGGCTAAGGATGCAGAAGGGTCTTGTCACACAGTGGTCTGTCAAGAGCACCATTAGGAACTCTGAGCTAAGCTGTTAGTAAGAATTGTCCTCAAGCTCCTGGTGTGGCTATACTGCAGAGCTGTCTGGCCCAGTTACAGATGTGGCCCTGTGCCTGTGAGCTCAGCATGAGAGGGGTCAATCTGGGTGCTTGGGAGGACATCCCAGCTTGGGAGCTCTCGCTCCTGGTGGATACCTCCTGTTTTCTGTGGGCAGTGAGGAAATAGAGGTTTGTTGTCTTCTTAAATGGTGATCATTTTAGTGCTCTGGCTTGTATTATTTATTGTGCTGGTGTAAGCAATGTATTGCAAATTGTGGCGTATGGCAAACGTGACTGTCCAGAGGTGGGAGAGGTGGCCCTGTGGTATTAAACAAAATGTGTCCTTGAACAATATCTGCCATGTCACAGCCATCATTTCTTCAGCTGAGGGCAGCAACCTCAGTGCCATGCCCTTGTTTGTTAAAGCCTCTTCCCAAACAGACAAAGCCTGGCACGCTTTCCCTTTTCCCTCTGGCACAGCGCTCCACCCCAGCAGCATTCTCAGCACACAGCTGCGTAAGGGTTATTTTCTCTGGGAGGCGGTTGTGTGTGGGTACGTACGTGTACACACACACACTCACACAGAAGGATGTGTTCTCCTGAAGAAGAAAAAACTTTGTCAGCAAATTATCTCAGCTTATTTCAGCTATTATAATCCTCTTCAAGCCTCAACAAAGCACCCATACATGTTTGATCAAGTCACTATTAAAGAGAAATATTGTGCTGTTCTTGCCAACTGGACCACCTACACCCTGGTATCGCTATAATTATTGTCAAATATTATTGTTACAAGAGGGCACAAACTGTGTAGATCTTTCTTTAATATGACAGTGGCCAATTTAATGGAACATTACTGATTAGCACAGCCAGTGCAGAGTATGCTAGCATACCTTTTACAAAACTTTATGTTACAGTTGAATGGATTACAGAACACCTCTTGAATGCCTAGTGGCTGGCGTTGTGCCAGAGTCTGTAAAAAAATTGAAAATGCAGCTTGCTTTCTCCTTTTTCATAAAGAAATCTGAAAGCAGAAGCACTGACCTTGGCAAGCTTCTTGCACTAAGTTTTCCAATAGGCAAAAGAACTATAAATCAAACCAGAATAATCCTGCGTGTGTTTTTGTTTTCATGCAGGCTGCTAGGATTGCACTTAAGGACTTGATTTTTATTGCTAAAGGAATGTTTTTAAATCATCAAGACCTAGAGCGTTTTGTGAGCTTAGTCCAAATTTCATCATCATCTTTTGCAATTTGCCTAACGCCCTGGCTCCCATGGAAATACAATTTATTTCTCTTGCAAAAGTCATTACAATCTATGAGCACAAAGAAAGAAACCTGCAGAACTGAAAATGAGCAATAAAATCATGACAAAATCTGCTACCTAGATTCTTTCCCCTAAAGCAGAAAAATAAGATAAACAGTGCTTCTCTTTCTCTCTGAGTTATTATTAGTTCAGTATTATTTATCATATGGCTTGGAAATCTTAAAAGGTTACAGTTTATTCTTCATGCATGGCTTTGGGGAGCCTTTTGACTCTGCTGAGAATTATAACATGACATTGTTTTCAAAATGAAAGCTCTGAACAGATTATTTTCCACATTATCTAGATAATAGAGGTGATAGATGGGACTGAGTCTAGCTGGTGTAAGCAGTTGTAACTCGTTTAAATTATGGAAATTTGCACCAGCAAAGAACCTACCCCTAAGGAGGGAAGTCTGGAGGAAACGTTCTAATTCAAATTCATGTTGCTTTTTGGGGTTTGCTTTTGGTTAATACGGACATAACTTGCATTTAGGTTTATGGTGAAGAATATTAAACTGAACAAAAATTTAATTCCATCTCTGTGTTCTTTCATGCTAAACCATTAATAGATATGTTCCCTGAGCCTGTTTGCAAGCTACATGCAGGTCAGCTAAACACATGCTTAGATCAGAAGCAACTTACAAAGTCTACGTTAACACCAGTGGGACTTCCTGTGTGTTACAGCAGCTTTGCTAAATATTGATTATTATAAACACATATTTAAACTTAAAAGCTATAGTGCTTTCCTGACTGTGGGCTTCCAAGCTCTTCTAAAATATTGTATCTTCAACTTAGACTAAATATATTGCTTTCCATAAACATATGTACGTATTTATATGTACTTTTCTTAATTTACAGCATTTAATATAATTACTGTGCTGTATGTGCAAGCAAGAAGTACAGGGTATTGGTAGCATTTTCCTTGTTCTTTCTCCTTTTTCCCCAGTTTTTCAAACCAGATCTATGACGTGTGATTTCTGAGTTCCAGCACCAGTTGGCAAGGGCGAGTCCTCAAACCCACCCACAGCTGTTTCTGTCAAAGTATCGGATCTGTGGGGCTCAGAAGCACACAGCTGAGCCATGAGACACAAGTCTGTAGGGAATGATCTTTTTTCCTACTAATTTTCTGAATGTGCTGCTGGAGCACTCATGAAGTTAATTAATGATTACAAGTGTAATGAGTGGGCCTCCTTTACAATGGGCGCAGTTTACAATTACGATTTTTATTTCTTTTCATGCTCTAACTAAAACTTCCTTGTTCCCAAGTTCCCAGATGACAGACATATGTTTAAGTGTACTGGGGGCAGCCACACAATCTTTAGCCTAGGTTTTTTTCCTGAAATTCTTTTCTTTCTTTATGAATCTTCTTTAGCTGGCTTATTTCCTTTGGTTTCCCATCACCAGAATAAAAGCTTCTATATCCTTTTGTACTCTGGGACAAGAGTTACACTGTGAGAAACCACCTGAACAACACTGGGAGTCATGAAAATAATTGCACTAAGGACTTGTCTGCTGCTTCATCGGCTGCATTTTATGTTTTTCTGTGGAATTGTTTCAGCAGATGTAAATCCCCTAGATTGTACTGTAAGAGTAGCATATTTTACCTTAGCCAAAAACAGTTCCAAAGGTATTTGGCTTAAAATAAAAGTGTCCATATAGGGTTTTGCTGGTTTAACTCTCCTGGTTTCAGAATGTAGTTTTACTCACATCTCTAGAGAAACAAGTTGTACTAATTAAAGATCTAGCATCTAGTTTAAGACCCTGTCTAATAAAGGGGGGAAAAAAGTAAGAGGAACTAGTTTTACCCTGAAGTTGTCATATATTAAAATGAAATTACATTAAAAGCCGAGACCATCACCTTATCGGGCTATACTTTCTAGTTTGTATTGTTACAATATTATAACGGTATGAGGGAGATGTGTTTGGGGCAGGTAAGCTGGGGGGCAGGACAGGGGGACAATAGCAATATATCAGATTAAGTTTAGCTAATTTAAGCCCATTTAAAGCTGGCAGACACCCTGTAACTTCCAAATATGAATGGCCATGGAGTTTGGGGGCAGGGATGTTCCTCTCTGGTTATAAAGCTTCCCACATCTCTTGGGGTGTGGTGTGGGGGAGGGAGCTGTTCATTTGGCTGGATATATAAATGTGCATTTTCCTGTAAGTGCTCTTGAATGGTCAGGAAAATTATCTCATATACAGAATATCTATGAAGTGTCTTGACCAAATGTATGCATTCAGCAAAAATGCTCCCGTAGCTTCTGTGAATATCACTGGTCCACAAACATCTCACTGGCTCACAAATCTCTAAGCACTGCTTGTGCACTAAGTTGATAGATGCCTTATAAATACTTCAGCTAGATAGAAATGGCACTGGCTGCATCACTGCCTCACATATCAGATTTGATCATCATTTTTGTACCCCTTACCACAGTGCTCAGTAACAACTAGGTGGGTGCTGTCTTTAAGTATGAATGTTTTGGTGGGTTGGAGCATCAGAACACAGAGTCTTTACTGGTAAAAACTGCTTAAGGGCTTTGTTTAGTAGCACTTTTTGGAGACTGGTACAGCAGCATCAAATCTCTGCCTATGAATACCTGCATGTGGTTGTCATCTGGCAGGAAATAGGTGATCTAGTTGGTATACAACAGCAGTTCAGCTGACAGCACTCTAATATCTTAATTAAAGGATCCAAGTTAAGTTCCTACTCCCAACACACCTATCAATATACCATTGATGGTGTTACAGGGGTGGCCGTGTAACAGTGAGTAGGTCTGCTACACACTTTAATTTTTTTACTGTGTTTATGTATGTCCAGGGCAATTAATGAAGTGAATGGTAATGATCATGAATATGTGGGTGGTTTGGGGTTTTGGTTAGTTGGGTTTGGTTTTTTAATAACTACACAAACACTGCACATGAATTCTTAGCAGAGGTCATGTTTAATAAACTACATTTGATGTATATGTGATACATGATAGCATGCCATGTCTCATCAGTATACCAATAATATCTTCTGCTTTACAGCGTAGATATTTTGGGATGTGGGGTATGAAAGCTCTTGAAACTAAAGCCTAATCTTCTACAGAGAATTGCGTGCTTGCTGTCAGTCTTGTTCAAACATACATTTCAGTCATCTTCCATACGTCAGGAACCCCAGATTTGTTACATCCTCATGGTGTAATTTCCTCATTCAAACCACTGCACTGGTAATCATTTAAAGACACTATAAATAGTCTCAATAATTTGACTGGCTGCTAGCCTAACGAAGATGTGCCATTTATAATTTCATCAAGAGACAAGTATAAGAGAAGGTTTAGGGAGGGGGGGACACCCCAACTCAGCCAAGTCATTGAACTTTCAACACCATATTGGACATAAAACATTAAATGAACAATATTCAACATGCAGCTTTTAAAGCTGTGCTTGCATTTTTTCTGGCTTAGTTTGTCTTAACTGAAATTGTTTGGCTTTTGTTTCAGACCGTTGGTGGTTATGGTCTGGTACAAACAGGTAGTGACCACACTTCCAAACACTCATGTAGATGAGAACCACCTGGTTTCTGTAATCTGCCTGGGTTGTAATTTTATGATAATATCTTTGAAGCTTTCTGTACCTTCATCTGAAATTGACTTTCTTTCAATATTTATAGTCCTTAGTTAAATTAAATGTTAAATATGTTCTTCTGAGACCTGTTTAACCACACTGGAGGTGTTCTTCTGGAAACAGTTCTTTGGAAAGGAAGAAAAGAACCACTTAGATTGAGTAAAGACTATCAAAATGGACTGATAAAACAAAAACAGACCACTAACAACAGTCTGGGGCAGAAAATCAAGCTATATCTGCATGACATTGACATGTTTAATATAATAAAATATAATAAACATAATAAATACAATAAAGTGATGATGGGGAACAGTCTTGTGAAATTGTTTTGGATGAGCTTCTGTTTCCACAGGAGAGTTTCTGCATGGGTCTTTTTAAATCTACAGAGATATTATCCTGAAATCTTTGGAGATAACTAAAGGGTATCTAAAATTATTTGACTTATTGTCAAATATTTTATTAATAAGCACTGTAAAAAAAGGAAAATATGAAAAAGACCATCCTCTATGATTACATGCAGCCAAATATGAAAATAAATGAGCTGAGATCCATGCAGAGAATTCTGTACGCTTCAGCTAGTTCTCTAAAACATATGTGAAGTTCTTAACATTGCTAATGTTTTAAAATCAAGCTGAGATTCTCACAAAAAAAATTCAAGGAAGATTTGGCTACAGATTACTTCTAAAATTGGCTAAGGTTTCACAGTATAATACTCATTTCTTTCTACATCATAGTCTAAAACAGTCATTACTTCATGAGTCAATCATGCATGCCAGAGTGCACAAAACTAGAAATTAATAGTATCTGGTAAGTGTCCTGTACTCTGATTTTGCACAACATGAAAGAGGATGGTGACTTTGAAACTTCCCAAGTGAATTTAGAACTACTCACTTGATTAATACTGATTCTGGTTGGATTATGAACAATTCTTTGCTGCCTATCTTACGTTTTTCTTCAAATCACAATGAATTCCATGAAAAATTCTTGCTTACACGTCTGCACTAAGCCATATGAAAGCAGAATTCAATTAACTTTACAGAGGATCTGTTAAAAACGCACAAAACAATGGAACCAAAACCTCAATCTGAGGACTGCATTTGATTCTCCATCTTTAACATGCTGCGATGTGTCTAGAGATTACAGCACATATGGTCTGCAAAACCACCCACCATTTCAATATGTCTGAAATATACAGTAGTACATGTAGAATCACAAGTTAGAAATTAGGTAGAAGAATGGATGTTAGTGTTAAACCTACAAAAACACAGAATTATGTGTTCAGAGTAAATATGTGTTCCTTTGTTCCAGCATTGCACCCTTTGTCTCTCTGTTGGGCTGAACTGGAAGAGTTCTCCAGGCAGCGGGTGCTTCATGCTCCAGATGTGTTGCACCACCAGGGCAGAGTCAAGGAGACTGTGTGTGTTGGAGGAAAACTTCAGCAAGGAGGCTCTGAAATGAGTCCTACCAATGGCACCAACTCTTGCAATTTCTTGCTGTGCTTAAAAGCCTCTGCAGTCTTTACCTTGAATATCACTTTAGGTAGTTTTCTGCACGAGTAGTTTTGCAATACTTTCATGAAATATAATATGCTATTATAGCAGTTTAAAACAGTCATCAATATTTCAAGTAGAAAATGTAAAGATCTTCTCGAAACAGTTACTGTTTACTGTACCTAGTCAAACAGATGTCCTGTTGGATTTGCAGAAGCCCAGGGATATAAAAACACTATCCTGGTAATAGTACAGGTCACAATCACACTGATGTAAATCTGAGGACACCTCCACAGTCTTGTTTCCTGCACTGCATATTTGACAAAATAGAAGACATTTAATTCCTGGTCAGAGGGAGGTAAAAGAGCCAGGCTTTGGGTCTCAGTAGTTCAGCGATACTGCTGAAATTGTCTACCAATCTGTTTTTAACTCCTCCTCAATCATCCTTTAATATAAGTGGGAAAGGGATCCTCTTATTGATTGAGCCTACTTGCTTTTATCCAGCCTGCCTTAAGCTTGAAATAGATTTCTCTTGTCATAGAAATGATAATACAGCTTTCTCATAGTGGAGAAGGGGGTCTTAGGTGATGTGAGAGTTTTTGTTGCTCACAAAATAAGTCAAATCTGTTTGGATAAGCAATGGCACCAATGCCAGCTTCCACCCAGTGACAACTAGTGCTGCACAAATTGATGTGCCACCTTAATGCTACGGGATTGATTGAACATTTCCCTGCTGTTACTTTTTTCTGCTGTTGTCTTTCCTCAAGAGAACAGTGTTCCTAGCATGACCCCTTTTTCTTTGCACATCAAGTGATGGAAAATCACCTTTGCTGAACTTGTGGGAGCAGATATTGATTTCAGACACAGTGATGCAAACCAAAAGTAACTCCTTGGGAGCTGAAGGCATTGCCCCAAACATTGGTCTGTGAAGCTGGAGTCAGACTCCAGGTGCTGGCCTCCAAGCTTTTATTTCTTGACAAATGAGAAGTAGTATTTCTAATACACCAGTGCTGCAGAGAGTCCTGAGTCATTTGGCAGGAGTGAAAATTTATTATTGTTTATTACTGATGCTTATAACGCAAAACATTGATGTATGTCAAATGTATCTCAATACATTTTCTTAATGTTCATATCCATGACGAATGTATTTATACTTCTGCAACACTTTATGAGCACTAACACCAACATTTAATTTTCATAAAAGCTTTTTTTTTTTAAGGAAAATCCCAGAAAGCCTCATCACATAACACAGCTATCACTTACCGTGCAACAGATATTTTATGCTCATTTTGCGTCACTTCAACTCTTTTTAGAAAGTGCCAGATATGGACATAGCTAAAGTCAGGACAAATTCCTTCAGCACTGCTGATAAGTCTTTGTTTGGGTTGCATAATATACCCAAGGTGAAAATGTGGATTAAAGTTAAGCTGAGATAAACATCAAAAAGTTTGTGCATTTAAAAATAGAAAAGACTGGGGAGATAGAGGAGAGACTTGAGAAAATCTTATCAATTAATATAATGGTCTAAAGACAGATGATGTTGTACAAAATACTAGAAGCTATTTTCTCTAGAATTTGAATAAAAAATGTGAGTTCTATTACAAGTCACTAGTGGCTGTCTTATTTACAAAAAATTAGGAGGTGCAGCTCTTGGTGAAATGCCACCACAACTAAGTGCCACTGTGTTAATTAGACTGTGAGTATGCTTTCTGAAAAAGGCTTGAAAGGAATTGCAAAATTTGCTACCAGACTTATGTAGAACCTTTAAAAATCTGAAGCATTTTGTTAATGTCTGCTGTCCAATTAGGTTTTTTTCTCCCATGAATGATTCATACTTATACAAAGATTTTTCTCTATACAAAAGCTACAGAAATAGGACCATTACTACCATCAGTTGTCATTAATCCTTCGTAGGCAGTCAAGACATTCATAATAAAACCATACAATCCGGAGAAAAATAAATATTTATTATTACTTAAATCTGCTTTCTGCAGATTCTTACAGTCATTGGAAGTTTAATATTCATAGGAAGCTTTGTGGGAATGCTGTTGTGGCAAAGAAGTGGATTCCATTCCATTTGCAATGAAGAAAAATAGTACTTCTTGTTAAGGTAGACTTTTTTCTTTTATTTTCTTTTAAATTTGGTTCCTTTTGATTTTAAATTTTCTTGCTGATAAGCAGTTTTTATAGTTTATCAGTTGTGGCACACCATTGATCAACTAAGTTATGTGGTACTTTTCCCCCTTCCTGATGAGGAAACGGTTGTTGCATTTTTTCTGACAGAAAAATGATGGCTGAAGATAGGTGAAAGTGAGGAAGAAACCAGCCAGTGTCCATGGTCATAAAGAATGAATATATGGTTTTGTGGCCAAGTGAGAGCATTCACAGAGCTAACAGCAATTCCAGACGAGTTGTACAAATACAATGCTCTTTGTGAATATAAATTTAGAGATGGACAGAAGGCTGTACAAAGTGAACAACCATTCACACTTCAAGCATTTTTTTTCTCTAATGCTGTTAGTACAACATTTAACCAGCCTTCCACTTATAAAGTAATTCAGTGCTGATGCTTTGCCTCTCAGAGGATGGAAGATATTTTTTTTGCTGTCATTTGCCTGAGATGGTACTATTTCCTGGTGCTTTAAAGTAAATAATTTATTGTAGCCTGGGGCTTTCACTCTAAGACTTTTCACATATGATACACTACTTACCTTAGCATTGCTGTTTATGTATTTACATTGCTCTCATCTCAATGGTTCTCAGGCTCCTGTGCACCAACATGTCTTCCACTCCCTGCAGAGGAGGAGTGTAAGTCATTAATGCTTCTGTATCCCTGATGATTTCATTAAATGAAGTTTAATTACTTCCATTGCTTTTGTATAACATAATCTAGTGCTCATTTACTCTATTATTAACATTCAGAGGAATTAAAATAGGGTGCATTTGCATCAGTACACATTGAGCATGATGTAAGGCCAGGCGTAATTAATTTCTCTTGCTTACAGCTATGGAGATTGTTAATTTTGAGGGGGAAAAAAAGGCAATATGTAGGATTTGATTTTTAGTTGCATTAGGCTACTTATCACTCTAGAGTTGTAAATCATCATTTTAGTTAAAAGTGTTCCTATTTTCACTTTTGAGCACTGTTTACCAGAGTGCTGTCAAATGGTAAAATGTAATAGTGGAGCTAATTCTTTTTGCTGCAGGGGGAAAGAAATGATACTACACTTTCCAAGTTAAATTACTGGACTACAGATCTAGCTCCTCTTATGAACGGCAAAACTTTCAACAGCTTCAAGGAGAGAAGGTGTGAGTCTCTGCCAGTCATTCCTAACTTTCTGGATAAGACAAGTAGTTCTGCATAGTTACCAGTCAGGTCCAGTGTCCCCCCCCCACCCATACACCATGGCTTTGACCCCATCCGTAGCTCTAATCCTTGTCAGCCCCAAGTTTGTCATCTCCTCGCTCTGGATAGGAGGTCTGGGAGCTCCACACCCCTCCTGTAATATACCCAAATATTTGTAATGGGATCGCAGCCTGTTCATTGGAAACCACTGCCTCAAATGACATCAGTTGCACAACTGCTCGGTGTAGGGAGTTTTAAGCTCTGTTTTGCTACTCCCAGACTGACAGAAAGCCAGTGACCTATTTTATAACAGAAAGTGCTGAAAAAAATTGTTCTTCTGAAAAATCAGTTTCTTCAAAAGCTTGCTAAAATGGGAACCCTGAAACTGAGGAATACCCAAATCCTCAAGCATTTTTTAAGAATATATAGCTTATGTAAGAGGATTTACTAACAGAAATTAGACTGTTTTAAATGAACCATCCGCTTAGGAAATATATCACTTCAGTAGCCTTCCTTGACCCTTTGCAAAGGATAATCTGCATGTGTTTGTTCAGAATTTTTGGTAGAGAAATATGGTTGCCTTTCTTGTTTAATTCTTTACTGTTTCCATGAGATAGGATGTCAAGAGATTGCTTTTTCTGTCCCCTGTCAATAGGTGACCTGCCTTAACCAGGCACTCAGAAATTAATCATAACACTTGTCAGCACGTGCACCAACGATTGCTAAGGAGCTAACCACTCCAAGGCCATCTGTAGCAGCACTTGCTGTTCATTTCCCAGTGCAAGGGTTAGTGTGGTTGTATTTGCCAGTCAATGTTATTCAGGAAAAGTCATCATGAGATGGGGGAAGTGAAAGAGAAATACTCCGTCAGCTGTATCCATTTCGTTATTGCTTCCTGGTCACGAGATCAGAAGATAGCAGTGGATACAGCAACTGAGATGGAGGTGGTCCTGTGGGGGCATGGGGAAGGAACTGGGTAATTGTATGAAAAGAGGCTTTAGCAAGTACTTTAGAAGTCTTCTGTTAGCCCCTGACAAAATCAAAAGTAAGGACTGAGCAAAGGTGGTCAAAAGAATCCAGGAACTTCACCAGTGATGTAAACCACTGCTGTGGACCTTATTCCTAAGGAATTCAGATCACAAAGTCATAGATATTGTACATCTGTTTCAAATACAAATTCTTCTCTAGTTAACCTAGTCATCAAAGCCAAAGTCAAAAGCACTGGGGGGAGCAAGATGTCTCTTTGCTTTCATGCTCAGGAATTCCAAGAAGTGGAGGGGGAAAAAAAGGGATACAGAAAAACCTACCCTGGACCAGTGTAATAGTGCTCAAACTCCTGGAGAAGGTCTAGTAAGCGAAGTACAAGGCATCCATTAAGATCTCTGCTGAAGAGGTACAGATTTACTGTGTTTAAATTCTTAATTCTCAGTCTTGGTTAATTTTGGAATTACACTGGAATTCCTGGTTTATGCAGTTCCCAGTTTATGCATTGAATTCAGATTTGGAAAAATAAATAATCATCACTTTAAATGTTCTACTTGCTGTGCTAGAAATACAGAGCTCGGTCTACTTTCTCATTAATTTTAGAACATTCTGATATAATCCTAGGGCATTTGATGTAAAGAAAGAAAAAAGCATCCAGAAGATCTTCCTGAAAAGTTATTGAATTAAATCTCTTTTGTTAACAAAACGTAGTCCATGAGCCTCTTAAACATCCTTCAAACTGGATTAGACCAATGAAATAAGTAATATTGTACAATGAGACTTAGCATGTGAGGGCTTCTGTAATGGGCTGGTTTGGATAAATGAACAGAATCAGAAGTTCCATTTCAGAGAATCAGCAGTCTTGTTGTTTCAGTCTAAGAAATATATTTTAAATTCCACAGATAGAGTTACTCTCAAAAACAACTTGGGGACCAAGATAAGTGGTCTATGAAATTGTTCTTGAGAAAAGTTGGTAATAAATTATATTGCTAACACACCTTTTCTTCATGCTACCAAACCTTGCTAAATGCCTTCCGTGGGCCAATAAGAAGTAAACACAGACTTAAAATTAGATTAATGTTGGATGAATAAGGCATTAATAGGGCAATAGCTTGAAGCTATTGATAATAAATTTAATTTGAGGAAATTTAAAAGACTGAAACAGAAATTAGTTGTACCTCACAATTTGTTCAACAGACTTTGTAGCACCCACATACCATAAAGCATACAGAAATAGGGAATGCTCAAAGGATATCAATTGAAAGTGAGTTTTTCTTTCTTTAAGTGATTTTTTTTTTCTCTTGTCTCCATAGTCTTATTTAACAAGAAGGGTCTTAAAAAGTCACAAACACATCTAGAAAAGTTATCAATATAAGTTATGATGCTTGAATGTGTCCAATTAAAAAAAAACTACAATATTTTAATAATTAATATTAATTTTCTAATAAAAAAAATTCATGTTTGAATTCCAGGATACTGTGTAAATTGGGGAAAAAAATCTTTCTGTAACTTCTGCTATGTACAAAGCTTTCCCTGAGAGACCCTAAAGTTATATGAACTACCCTGTCTGCATTTTTGTTCTTACTGAAAATCGTCACCAGCTTTCATCATATCAGGAGGCTTCTTGCAATACAGTAGTGTCTTTCTGTCTAACTTTGATAGGCCACAGAATTTTCAATTTCTTGGTTCAAATAAGCATCACTATTGCAATCTTAACACTTTTTTCATAATGAATATAATATTCCTAAAAAGAGGAAAGCCATAGCTCTCTTTTTTAGTTATGAAATTACACCACCATGCAGACAGAGTAGCTAAATAATCTGAATAATCATCTTTTATGCTAAAAATTTCGTGTACAATCAAGAAATTAATCTGTTCTTCATATGGAACATTTCACAGCAAAACAAGTAAGATTTGAGGAGCACCTAAATGAAATGGATGTGCAGCCCTTAAACTCCACAATATTTCCAACAATTTGTGATTTATTAGAACAGACTTTTTAAATACTGTATACGATATTTAATATTACAGTTAAATACTGTATACGAAGCAATTACCCTGTCCTCTGAATATCTCTGGCCTGAAGCAGAGAATGGACCTTATTTCTCATAGTATTGGTAAATCTTGTCTGTATTAACAGAACAAAACAGCATAAGCAAACTGCAGTAGATCCTTCTTCAGTATCTAACTGCAGAAGCATAGAGGGAGCTGCATCAGTTTGCAACTACCAGGAATTTGATCACATATTTGTCTATATATTATATGTTAATCACCTGTGTTTACCCTACCTCCATTTAAAAATTTGAGCTACTAAAAAGAATGTGTTTTCTAGGGACGTAAGAACGTGAGCAATATTACTCCCTCTTTTAGTTATATAAAATTATTGCTATTCACAGTGATACAAAACTATTGCACGATACAAGAGTACAAGTATTGTTTACAGCGTGGGAGTAATACCATGGATTTTCACCATGAAACACACACACACAAAAAAACAGTCTTGCTTTAGAAATAACATGAAGTCGTGTTTTGTTTTCTCAAAGGAAGGCACATTATAATTATTGACGATATTGCTGAGCAACAGACAACTACAGTGCTTTGAAATGTACCAAGAGGAAGCTGTTGCTAGAAACTACTTTTAGTAATTTCTAGCACCAAGTAATTATTAGTTCATTCCTTCTATCTTGTGTCGGAAAGGCGACATCATTTTAGAGTGCTGTGTCAGGATCTACCCCTATAGGGGTAGGAATTATCCGTGTTGGTGACGAGCAATGATCCCATAAGTGTGGCTCCCAAAAAGGAGGAACTACATGCTTGTCTGGCTGGGCAGTTATAATGAACTATGAGATGTTGCACAGATAATTTGCACGTACTCAGGCCTTCTTTAAAGGAAAAGAGTCCCCATTGTATGGACATTTAGGTCCTTTAGCTGAACATCTTTACCTTCTGCCTTACTGCTTTGTAATACCTTCAAAATTCTGGGTATGATTCTCTCAGGAACACAAGAAGAATAATAAGTCAGTGTACTGCCCTTGCATGGCTAGATGCACCTGTTGCAGGAGGTGTTGTATAAGCCCCCAGGCTTCTCTGTCACAACTTGATACTGTCCTAGTCTTTTCTGAAAGGTCTGATAGTCTTTTCTGCCAGTAGTCATGAAGGACAATACAGTATTTGTTGCTTGTCTCTGTTTGTTGGTCTCCTGCTTCCCGCTACTGTCCAGATTAGGGCTCCAGGGCAGCAAGTTATCACTGCACTATTTTTTTAAATGATGTCATAACTGGTGTTGGGGTACTTGGTTAAGTTGCTGGCTTAATTATACCAGAACCTTGGTATGCGTAAAAACTACTATGTTTCTGGGAATTGGGGGTTTTTTTTGATGAAAAATGAAGAAGTTGACAAGTATTTTTTCTTTGACTCTACACCGATAAACAAATATACAGTACAGACATCAGTCTCAGTGGCACCTCTGCCTAACATCATCAATATCTCACAACTGGAATAGAAGAAGAGTAGTGTAATTCACAGGTTAGAAGATATCTGAAACCGTTTTCTGGGTTTGTGATCACAACCCAAGTCTGGTTTGCTGCCTAGTATTAGACCTCTCCAGTTTTCTTCCTGTGGTGATTCTTTTTCACACATGAGAATTTTCAAGGTGAATTGGCATGTCAGACTAATGAAGTTGTGAGTGGTTATCCACTGGGGACATGAGTATTTAAGCACGAGATCGTGGCGGGTAAATCTCTTGATTTGAGCCTATCAGACTGTGGAGTTTCCCTCCTTCCAGAAGCTATATTTCTCCTATTTTCTGGCCTTCATAGTTAATTGTGTGTCTGTTTGTCCAGACTTGTCCTATTTCTTCTTTAGCAATTCAAAGGAACACATTGGCTGCCAGGACATCTGGGTAATATTTTGGGGCTTTTGCAGTACTGTATTGTGCTGTGGAGGTATGTTAGCCTGCACATATCTTTATTTTGTCCAAGAGGAACAGAGGTTGCACACACACTCTAACTCAGGGTCACCAAAAACTTCTAATTTCTCTGCCAATTGATGAGGTAAAGAGAACATGCAATAGACCTTTAGGAAGGCTGAAAGGAGACTATCTACCTATCACCTTTATCACAGAGACAAGCTCAGCAGAAAAACACCATCAGTCAGCAGAGGCTCTGCCAGTGCTCCTGACCTCAGGTTGTGGAGAACCCCAGTAAATTTTTGTTTTACTTTCCTTGTAGTCGGCTTAGAGTCTGTGTGCCTGAGATTTAGATTTGAGAGAGGACTTGATTTTTAAATCAGAATGCAAAAGTGAGAAGCTTCTAGAGGCATGAGAGCACACTAAGAAACTTCTGTATCGCAGTGTAAGATCTTGTCCTTTCCCTTCTTTTCTGGGTTTTGGAAGAGAAAAAATCAAATCTGACTTTCTGAAAGAAAAAAAAAAAAACCAAAGATAAATTAAATTATTGTAATGTTAATGAAATAGAAAAAATCTCTGATTTCATACACTATATTTATTCAGAATACCCTGAAAGACAGCGAATAGCTTGTAATACCTGATGGAGCAAAAAAGGAGGTAACAGCTTACTAAGACAGTGATCTAACTATGCACAGAAAAATTACTCTGAGAGCAAGAATCCCTGGGAGAAGTCCTACAAGTTATGAAGCAGCTGAGAGAGATATTTTATAGATATTTGAGATATTTGGGGTTAAGGCAGGCATTATTTTTAGCCACATCTTCTACTTTAAAATTAAGTAATTTATTCTACTGGTAAAAAATATTTAAGACAAAATTGCTGTATTGAACAAAATTTAAAAAATTTATAGAACATGTGATCAAAGTAGCCAAGACAAAAGCCTTTAACTTACTATAATCCCTTCTTCCACAGTCTGAGAAGTTATTTTCCTCTCTCTGGTTACTTTGAAAAAAGATGTCTATTTATACCTAACAGTCATATACTTTAAGATTTCTAAATAGATGGTGGAAGAATGGGTTTGGAGGTCTTGGATTCAGTTTGGAAGTTCTACCAAGTCTATACGGCTGATGTGATAAATGAGCCTGGAGCTGGTGTCCAGTTTGCAGTCAGACAGAAATGGTAATGGTATATTGTTTCTAAGAAGAATAGGTAGGATACTCAGAAAACCTCTATGTATTTTAATTCTACCTTTGTTATTTACTTGGTCTGTTTGTTTCAATCTCTACAACTGAAAAAGTTTCGTGCTTGTCCGTGTTTTAAAATGCATAAGTACTTTTCAATGAAGAGAGTACATAAAATATTGAGTTCCCTGTGTTACCCCTCCTAGTATAAGTAGCACCATGAGGATATTGTTCTGGGATACAGATTGTTTTGTTTGTAACATTAAAATTGTCATTAGCTCACAGTTCGTAGCTCATAGCGTCATTCTTTGACTGAATCATTAGTATTTATTCCAAAGAGAAGGGAGCCATTCTTAAATCCTTTGTTACTCTTTGAATTTCTGCCAAGAAAGATGCTGCTAAATACCCAACAGGCAGTTTTGTACCTTACCTAATACCTCCATACCAAAGCCAGCCATCTCTGATCCGGAACTGAATAGCAAATGTTTCTTGACAGTCAAAATGTACAGTGTATCTGGTCCATGTTTACTGTAGCAGTTAGGAATGGAAAGAAATCCTCTGTCTATATTAGTTAAGCATGTCCTTCCACAGACAATAAATCAGTCATGTCTGGTAGGTTGGTGTTGGCTTTCAAGGCATTCTGGTATTCGGCAAAATTGTTCCCTGTAATTTTCCCATTCTGCTCAGTCTCCTTGCCTATAATGGAGTGGATGTGCTCTTTATTTTTCTTTCTTTTTTAATAAATGTATGTTTGCCACTTGAGAGTTCTCTAGGGTCTGTTCCGAAATTATCGAAGTTTATAGCACACATTTTCAAATTAACATTCTTAAATATGCTCACAAAACCTGCTGCTGCTCCCCAAATGCATCTTTCTACATTAAATTGCACATTAATGCATCTGAATACCCATTTGCATTCACAGAGAATGTACAAATAGATGCTCAACAAATTTTGAAAAGATATTCTGTGAAAAGTTTTGACAGTTATTTAAGGCAAATGTTTTCTAACCTAATAGCATATGTGTGTGACCAAATCCAAGAGGATCTGAGTGCACTTTCTGGCTTGTTATGATGCAGATGATTCTCAAAGTTACCTGCTCAGAGAAGACCCTCTAAATTTAAATCTCACTCTAAATATGGGTGTGGATTTCAGCACTACAGAGGTTTTGTTTTTTTTAATCCCTTCTCCTTCTATTATTTTTAGATTCTCAAGATCTGTATATATACAGGGACTAAAACCACAGTAAGATCAAGCAGAAAGATTTTTCAAACAACCCTTAAATTAGTAAATTAAATTAATAACCCTTACATTTTTAATGTATGCTTATATTCCATTGGCTTGTCAGAACCCGCACACTATCCCAAACTCCAATTATTATGTTTCTTTCCATAGATTCTGGCTGTGCAGGCTCCACAAAGTATCTGAACACCATTCCATTTTCTTTCTGCATTGGAAATTTTTACCAAAAATATTTATCACTTCCAACCTCCATTGATAACTCCTTTGATGTAAAAAGCAGAGTTGATTCCAGTTTGCAAGTCTAGACTTGTGATTTTTACATGGAACTACCTGTTATCATCCTAAGACATCACTCTCAGAGTATTTGATTGAAAAATACCGAGAAAGAGACTTCACATGTAAGAGATTTATAATTTTTGCATTGTTACTTTTCAACGATTTTTCAATTTCACCTTCTTTGACATTCAACATATTTTTCTTAACTAAAAATAATCTGTAAGATGATAGTGCATAACATCTCACAGTATATTTAATGTAGTTTTTTAATACTAAATCTAATTGCTGATATTGTGAAAAGTAAAAAAGTTGTTGGTCAATATGTTCTTCAGACATTCTCAACATTTTCATCTTCTGACTATTGCAGAGTCATTGCTGGCAGCATTGATTTCCCCCTGAAGTAACAAGCACTTCATGTCAAAGCTCAGGCTGTTGATCACTTTGATAGCAACCTTTTCAAACATTCAAGATAAAAATCCTGCCCAGTAAAAACCTCTGTCCTATATCACTATTTCATACTACAAAAAATAAGTATGTACACAGAGTCAGAAAGATTGTTATGCAAAAATTCTGGATTTCTTTTATGAATTTCTCCTTTTTTCCCATATTGCACCTGTATTATAATATGAAATTTATTTGCAAAATCCCAAAGGTTGCCAGGAATCTCTTTCAAAGAAACATTTAGACTTACATAGGATTTAGTAACTTTCATAAACTTTTTTTCTCTCCTTTTCTTTATTTCTGTCAGCTTCCTCGTCTTTTAGTTTCTGACTCCCTTAGAACAAAAGAGTCAGATGAACACAGTCTATCTTTGTCAGATAGACAAAGTCTATACCTTTTTGAATGTCTAGAAGGTGCCTCATATTTCAAAGTGCTCCCACAAAGGAGCAATAAAAAGTGCATAGCTGAATTTCTGACTGCAATTTTGAGCCAGAAATAGGCCTGAATTCCACAATCAAATGTGCTTCTGTAGTGCTGAGTTTAACTGTTTCATTTCAGCCCTTTACAGAGAGATCGAGTTGTGGAGTTCAAATCCCAAACTCTGGCTGGCTCTCAGCACGTGGAAAGTTCAAAGAGTTTGGAGCAGACACTTCTGCTGTAGTCACACACTGCATGAGCCCAAACCTTGAAGCAGGACTCAATCAAGCAGACCAGATTGACTGAACATACCTTGTGATGTCACAAAAGTTATTGCTTCCCTCCTCTCTCCTTTTTTGTTCTTTTGCTTTTTTTTCACCTCCCGCAATCCAAGTTTCTAGTTTGTCATAAAGCTTTGGAACCAGGGTTTGTGCTTTCATTCCGAACATTTCATAGAGCTTTAAACCATACGCAGGAGCTGTCTTCTGTGTTTTACAGAGAAGAAAAATCACATATCTGGCTACTTATAGAAATTATAACTATTTCATTCACCTATTGAGGACAGTATACTCATCATTTGCAGGCAGCAAACGAATACCTTAACAGATGGGAATTTATATTGTTTCCATGGTTACAATAATAAATACGATGCTGATCTGCCCAGAGTAGCTCTTGTTTTTCAAAAGGGTCTTTAAATTATTTGCATTTTCCAATGGATTTTAAACTTCATTTTATGATGATAATCTAGAAGCTATTTTTTGTTACTACATCATTTATACTAGACGTGCCGTTGTTACAAGAAAGTGAAATATCTAATTTCTTTGAAGCATATAATTAATGAGTTGAGTTAAAATAATACTGTGTTCTGTGCTTATTCTAACCACCACTGTTCTGAAACATAGAAAGATGTTAAAAGCAGCAGTAGAGATAAGGAAGCAATCTTGAATTTCACCTTTTTCTTCTTATGTATGGGAATTGCCAAAGAATTCAACCAAGAACTGGTTAAATACTGAGAATAGAAATGATGAAAAATCAGTAGGTTCACTGGGGAGGAAAAAAAAAGAAGGAAAAAGTTTATTTGTAGGCCCTTTGTGATGGCGATTGTGTTGTTGCCTGTATTTGAACAGTACCTCAAATTATAGCCCACATAGCAGGTACTTTAATCCACAAAGAAATATTGTCTAAAGTGGTAAAATCCCATTTATTCACAAACACATTATCTCAAAATTAATAGGATAAGATTGCTGAATAAATTGTACATCAACATGTTCCATTCTTCAGCCCATTTTTGGTGTCATCACTAAAACCTTTTCAGTACATTTTGTTACCTAGTTGACCTATAGGTAAACTTATCTTGAATCTGCCTGTATTATGCTTAAACTCTTTGCAACTGCCATTTTAATGGAAATTATTTAGTTCAGTATTTCTCTTTCTAAAGAGTATAAAGACTCTGGAACAAAGAGAATTTCTTTGTAACTATTTTTTCCCCCGGAATCAAATGGAAATGCTGTTGATATACAATGCAACAGTCAATTTGTGCAGGAATTTTCCTTCCTAAAGTAAATAAATACTGTATCCCACTGAAATAAGAACAGACAGATTTGGAAGGGACAATTTCATGAGCTGCACTGAAATATGGCAGATTAGGAAAGGCATTACTTCTGGGAACTGGTGCTTTTAATGACTTGGAGCACTGTGAGTACGCTGAGCAAAGCTTGTATGTTCTAGTCATTGTCTGTTGTACCAAACTGGATCCCAGGTTTGGTTTGTAAATTCTGTTGTCTAATCCTGAATTCTGTTGTCTGTGAAAAGCTATTTGGGCCTCTTTGTATTGAAAAACTAGCTAGATTTGGAGGCTGGGGGAAGGAAGGGCGGAGACTGGGAGCTGATGCTAAACATTGATTTTACTGTAACAGCCTGGCCCGACACATTGCTTAGGAAAGACTCAGTAATTACTCTATTGAGTTGCCTTCCCAGGCTCAGGATTCAAATTATGCAGGCTGAATATGTGGCAAAACAGGATTAAAAATGCATTTAAGGCAAGAGCTGTCTGGGTTGAATACAGACCCACTGCAACTTGCCAGAAAAACAGCAAGCCAGAGCAGAGAATTCAAGAGGGAGTCTGTCTGGATTTAAGTGTTGACCAGGCTTTGGGCTCATATATCAGCTAAAGGGTTGTGGAGAGCAGCAGCACGTCTCAGGGATCCTTTTTTGTTTTGTAAAGATTAGTAACTCCCTAGTGCTCCCTTCAGCGTAAAGATAACCGTGCTTAAGAAATTACTTGGCTACACTTGTTTTCCTAGCCTGTCTTCCTCATTGATTTTGAGTAATCTTTTCAAACAAGACATGAAATTCAGAGGTAATATATCTTAAGCAGCCAGGTGCTTGAAGGAATGAAATGCCTGCTGGTGATCTGAGGCAGTGACAGGGCAGAGCAGTGCTCCAGGAGAGCAGCGGGCACTGCTGCAGGTATCCCTTGGCACGTCCCTCTGTAGGACAGGTCCCAGCACTGCCCAGGTTTGGACTGGGATCCCAGCACAGAGATTTCCTCAGTGCACTTGGTCTCCCTGCAATAGGCTTGCACTGAGTTTTGTCACCTGCTGTGTGCAAATGATGCCCAGAAGTACAATGGAAAACACTTATGTAGAGGACTGTGAGCCTGTGAATTAACCACGAGTCACAATCTCAAATTACAAAATCAAAAATTGCAGTAAAGGATTTGGTAGTGCTCTGTGTGAATGAAGGTAAAAATCTTATTTCTTTACGCATATGTATGCTGTCTATCAATGGTATTGATATTAACACCAGTAACCAGTGCTGTTTTCAAGCAGATGTCAAGGAAGAATAGGAATTCTTGGATGCACAGGTCTCAAATGCTTTAATGGAAAAGGTAACTGTAGTTGCTCTGCTGGCAACAATTTACTAGGCCTTGACTTACTAAAGTTCAGAACAAACATTCTTATTCATCCTTCTGAGAATCTATTGTCTTACAGTGTTGTGATGCTCATTTCCTCAGAACTGAGTGCATTTCTGAATTTCACTCCTTAAGATGCACAATTTATCCTTAAGAAGCCATAAACTTTGAGGTAGTTCTACCTGCCTGCTCTTGTAGTGCAGGTAGAAGTAACCAAATCCAAGTGACTCTACTTCTGTGTACTCGCTTTGTTTGTTTTAGTTTTAACTCAAAGATGTAATCAAAGAGAAGCCCCAAGGACTTCAGGAATTACAGAAGAAACCAGAACAGTCTCTTATTAGCTGAAGAATTAACTGTGTATAATGAGCTTTTTTTAGGAAATCTATAACAAGATACTACTTCTGAATGAATGTGTTCTTGATTAGCAAAATACCCCATAATCACACGAAAGTTAGTGGGACACATGGTTTTAGCCTTCCTATTAGATTCTCTTTTTAAGAACCTTGTAATATTCTCTGAAAGCATGCAAAATAAGATATAATCAAAAAAATTACATGATAACAATTAAAACTCTTTCTCAGGAACACTACTAACTTTTTATATTTATGCCAGAAAGGTGATTATAATTTGGGGATGGGGGAATGGAGGAGCAGGGAGTAGGTAGGTAATTGTACTAGAAAACCAGTTGTGTTGTGCAGTTTAGCACATGTAAAACATGTTGATGTCTTGATCATTAGGCAAATTTCAAAGGTAACCAGTATCAGCTAGCATTGATCATCTTACTAATAGTATTCTGAAATATAAGTGAAAACAGATGTTATGAAGATTTTGTAAATTCAGAAGTCTTTTTAGTTAGTACATAATTTTATGTCCCTGACTACTAGCATTAATAAGGTCAGGGTTTCCCACTTGGTCTCTAATACACTTTGTAGCATACAGTTTGGAAGACCTAATTGTAAGTCTTCCACTTTTACACATTTCTGTCTTATTTTCATGCTATTGAAAAGGCAATTACTCCTTTTCTCTATTGCTTTTTATTATTAGTTTTACCATACTTATCCTATTTAAACTGTCTCCGTTTTCCTAATGGTGATTTTGCAGTGCAGAAGAAAAGGAGTCAGGAGAACTAGAAAACTTTGCTGAAACCAGGTTTGATGTAGCTCAATAAAACACAATTTTCAGTAAGGCTCAAGGTTTGTAGGAGACCCAGAGCCCAGATGTCACAGGGACTCCACAACCAATATTCTGTACTACTAGTCTGTTTAGAGGCTTTGAGAGACAAAAATCAAGTGTTATGTGACTAGTCTTTATACTGCCTACACATGGAGGGAAAACCACTGGAAATGCATAAACATTAACCTAGCTTTTCCATGTCATGGATTCATGTCCTTTTTTCCACTGAACATGGTCCAAGCATAAGTTATATGGCTCTTGATTTCATTTTCTCTCTCACTTTTCTAATGTCTTTTTGGCTGACTAAAATACCCTAAAGTACTAAATCTTCTTGACCTCAGTTATATACACTGGTGAAGGGCGATGAAGCAAACAGTGGACTTCTGTGCTAAGGAACATGAAAGATACTGTTCCTTCTCTCAGTGATCTTTCCTGAACTGTTGATGTCTTCCAGCATACAGTGTCAACATCTGTAAAATATTCCAAGCTGATAATTGATGGGTGGGACAAGTCCTGAGGAGCCAGTCCCAAGCTGCAAATCAAGGGCCTGTTTCCTGTAGCAAGAATCAAATATGGTAAAACAGTGCTTCATTCAGCTTTGACATTAATGCTTTCATTTCCAGCACCATCCAAACAGCATCCTTATTTGGTAAACCCTGGGTAAACTCTAAGTACAGGATAACAAAGTAGTTGTCATTTTTTCATTGAAGAATAATATATGCTTTGATGACTTCGAAGAAAAGCTAAACATTCTTTTCCTTAAGCTACTTATTTCTATAATTATAATCCTTCTCTAATGGATATTTTCAGTCTGTGGTAGACTTTACTCCTTTGGCACTTCTTTTTTCTTTTTTATGTAGAAGGGACAGATAGGGATAGTTTAAATGTGTTCACAAGATAGGACATATTTAGGCTCAGACACTTCAATCTGCAATAAAGAAAAAAAAAAAGAAAAAAAAAGAAAAACAAGAAGCAAAACCCATTAGAACTCAGGAAGTCATGCTTCACTGACAAGTTCTTCTCCTTTCCCCTCTCCTGTGGATGCAGGTGTGTTATTCTTAGTAGGATGCAGAGATTGTGTGATTTAACTAGTTATTTGCATTTAACACTGTGCAGTAAACTGCAGTTTCAAACTAGATGATATTTGATGCATTAGGCCAATAACCAGTGAAAAGTGACAACTGTCCTTGCTGCTGTTCCATCACAGGTCAACTCAGTCAGAAAAAAAACCCCTGAGAGTGAGAAGCAGCTGGGCCTTGGAGTAACTCTACTTTTGTCTTTCTTCCATTCTGCAGATTTGTTTTGCAGAAATATTTTGCTCTACTTAATATTTTCTCCTCAATATATACAAGAGACTTCTCTCAAATGAAACACAACAGCAGGGATGCAGAGCAGTTCAATAAACTGTGCACAGAGATTAAATGCTGCCCATCATGATGGCCGAGTCAACACTTCCTAGATAGCCTTGTGCACTTTGCACTTGTAAAGGGAGAGCAATTTATTCCCTTGAAAATGGAAGAAGCTTTTCATTTTGAATAAGAGTCCTTTGAGTGTAGTCTTCTTCATATTTCTGTGCACAGTGGAACAGCCCATGGAAAGGGTCACATCTACTGTTCCTTAACATAAACATTCTTCTTGTTACCTAAATCACCATCTATTTGATCTCACTGATGGAATGAAGTAACAAAAGTTCCATGCCGTGGCTCTTAAGATGGAATTTTTTTTTTCAATGACAAAATGAGCTTGAAGTTCATGTAACAGGACTGTGTTGTAAGGTTTTATCATCTCTGCTGTCACCACTGAGGAGTTATTCCCTTGACTAATTCACCAAGGCAGCAAACTTAAATAAGTTCTCACACAACTGTTTCTTTAATGTACCCAAATATATCTACTATTAAGAAAGAATAGATGTATATTTTTTTTAGTGTATCAGTGCTTCAATTTTGATAAGCAGAGAAATGTGATGGCTGTTGAACCAGCACACAGAACTAATTCTCATTTAACTTAAGTGGAGCAGGATGGGGGGTACTCCCCTGAGCAATCTGAGGTTTCTGTGTGGGAAGTACATCTTTTTGTTCAAACCTGTGATGTTTAACCATACACCTGTCAACTTTCCTTTAAAACACTCCAATTGTACCATTTTGGTTGCAGTCCCGGAAGTGGGTGGTTGTGACTCTCCCTGTTGTGAGCAGAACCCAGAGCAGTCATATCAACATTAGGTAATGACACCCTAGAGTTGACAGGCTTCCAAAACCTTTTTGGTCTCACAACTGATACACATGTTCATAATTGATTTGGATTGTGGGGCTGGTAAATACAGCACTGAGTAGCAATTAATGCTAACATTTTCATTTCATTTCATCCTGTCAAATACACTTGACACTCTTTTTATGTTTGAGATTGTCAGGTATAAAGCCATGTGTCTCATTATATGCCTATTTGTCACCTCCCATCAGATCGCTGCCACAAGTGATGCAGGTAAAACCTCCCTGCTCTTAATTCTTTTAATTCACTGGTTTTGCAAGAAGAATTTATAAAAGATGTGCCTATAGATGCCAGTAATTCAGATCATTTTCCATTACTGCCTCATTAGGAATAAACACATGGGAAAAAAAATATCCTTCCATTTAAAATAAAAATAATTTTTAAAAAAGACCTAAATAAAGACACTTCCATTGTTTTGGTGCCACTCAGAAACAGAAATATATTTCACTGCGAGTTATATATGTTTCTGCTGCTTTAAAACTGAACAGACAAGGTTATGTCTGTGCAAATGGAGGTTGGCATTGGTACCTGGAATTCCAGTGAGCCAAGCCTCCTGTACCAGCAGCACCAACAGATGTGCCACAGGACAGTTTACATTTTCCTCTTCTGTTTTTAAGATAGGCTGAGATTCTTTTGGCAACTCATTAAACATATTCACGGAGCATCAATTTAATAAAAAAGTTATTGTAGAAATGTCTCACTTTTCCGCTGTTCCATTATTTAGTGAACATGTAGTCTGATTAAGATTTGGTCTTGCTGGCCCAGAATGTACTGAAAGACTTCTTTAGGGGCTGCTGAACAGCTACTGTAACCATTTGATCACTGTGAAACTATAGGTTGTTTACTTACTGTGAAGCTACTGATTCTCTAGCAAGTGTTTCCAGTTGGGGGGGGAATCAATGTCCTATTCAGGGTATTAATACATGTATTGTCTTTTCTCTTTTTGCCAGTTCTGGAAATTTTTATCCATATGATAAAAAATACTGCTCTTGCTATCTCATCTTATGCACATCACCTTGGGGATATATCAGTGTCAAATAGGACATGAGTTTCAAAGAGTACTTAAAAGGTAAACCTGTGACATGACAAGTAACATAAGAATGCCTGATCCAAGAGGGATCATGAAAAGCCTTTAACAAGTGTACGAATCCCTGCCATCCAGATTTCTGTCTCTGCATGATAGGGGTTTGCAAACAAGCTGGAAAGCAACTAACAGGATAAATCCCACCTCTGTTGAAAATCTCATAGGTGAGGGTCCAATAGACCCTGTATTGCTTTAGTGAGGAACTCCTTCAACCTCAGAGGAGATTCAGGTGCTGCAAGCACAGGCTCTCCTCCTTTTTTGACTACTCTAGGCACCCTTTACTGAGGTTTCAAAGAGAAGGCAGGCAGGAGAGCTGTCTGTGGCTGGGCCTTTCCTCACACTGTGCCTCTTCCTTTGAGTCGATGTGCGAGCTGGACGAGCAGGATTCATACTGCTGGTGAGTCTGGTGCTCAGGTGATTTATTAAGCAGATAATCTAGGCAGGGACACCTGAAAAACAGAGAAATTAGCTATGAAGATTTACCAAGATATTACTTTCTCAATTTTCAGAAGCTGAACAAGTTTTAACAGCTTTAATCGTTTGTTGAACTGTGAAGTGTAGTCAGGATTGAGAGTGAACTTTGGGATTCTTAGCCTCATTTTGCCTGTCCACTCATTCACTACTTTCTTAAAAAAGAAGCGGAAAACTGAAATCCCTCCATACAGTGTTGGAAAATTTGAAAATCTAGAATCTGGAATTAAAGAACTAAAAGCTTTTTTTTATTATTTTTTTGTTGTTTGTTGTTGTTTTTTGAAACATATTAACTAGCATTATTGCCTCATGGACTTTGAAAGCCTTCAAACTACGAAAACATTAACATGCATTAAATAGTTAATTAAAAGTTAGTCTTGACCCATTGGCTAGGCAGTTTCAGTTTTCTGGCAGTTCACAGTTCTGCTTCCTCAGGATATGTCAATTCTCTAAGCTTTTCAGCCTAGCCTGCACTATGCGATGTTGCTTTGCACTGTCTTTAAAAAAAAAGAAATCAAATAGTTCTTCTGCTGTTACCAAATAACTGACTAAAGAGTGACGGTGGATATGAAAGTCAGTGTTTTAGAGCTTTTTGTATTCTGCATTTCCCAGGGACATCTGTGCAGTGTCTTTGAAGGTGGATGGTGTCACAGTTGCATTACGACCTCTTAAAGTATATCATGCCACGTGACTGAGTCTTTTGCAAATGTACACAGGCTGTGGTGGGAGGGGGGTGAATTAATACATTATTATATAATTTTAAGTCTCTCTAATCTCTTTCCTTTTTACGCAAGTTTAGCAATTTTACAAAATCCCATTTGAGCTAAATCATGTTAGGAAGAGCCTAATAACAGCTTTATTTCTTGGTATTAAATCATATTTCATTTAAAAATCAAAAGCACCACAAAAACATTATTAAATAACATTGTGACGCAACTCTTAGGAATTCACTGTGGCTTTTCTCTGTAGCAAGTGCCATTGGTACCTGTTAGCAGGACTAATCAAATACAAAACAGATAATAGAGGCCCACAGCATTGGTGTGTCTACATAGCTACATGTGTATATATCTAGAGATGTATACATGCTGATGTTATAAGCAAATATATATATATATATATATATACTGTGGTTTGTTTCGTTACTGTTATAGCATTATCCTTTCAAAAGCAAGATTCTTTTCCCAAATGATCTCCCACTAGAATTTATCAGTTTTATTCTTTTAATGATTGATACTTTTTCTATGATGTGCTATCTGGTACATAGGACTTTATGGATTTAACAGTTTTATTAATTGGAGAGGTTTCCTCTGCACAGTAAAATGGCTCAGTATGACAAAGGAAGCATCATAAATTAGTTGATTTGTCACCTATCTGAATGTAATCCAGCAGTGATTTCATTATTGTGGTTATTTCTCTTCAATTATCTGCAAACTTAAAATGCTACATAACATCCCTGGATCAAATGACAGAGGAAAAAATGCAAATGTGACTGGGTTTCACAAATAACCTTCAGATTATTGGTGCTTCATATTAATTTTTATTCCTTAAGGAAAAATATTCCTTGAGATAAACTAAACACATTAAAGTACTTTAAATGAGCTTGGTCTCCCTGGAAGACAACAGATGCCATAAAATTTCCACTTGTGAACATGTAACACTGATGTTAAGGAGGGCTGCATGCATCCAACATGATATGGTTTCTCTGTAAGACACTTCCTCAGACGTATCACTAGTGGGATCATCAAAGAGTTGTATAAAATACAAACTCTTCCTGTTGGTGTGAGTATCTAGAAGGATATAGGATGAGTTTTCAGCATACATGACTGTATTTTTCAAGGCCTGTAGAACTGACATAAAACTGAGATGCTAAATTGTCTCAGGTGTCTTCTCCAAACTAAAATGCTATGGCTTTATTCACATATTTACCCCAAAATAGCTGTAACTGTTTAAAAAGTGATTCTATTTTCACCCATTGTGAAAAGGTAATTTAAGTAATCTTGTGCTGAGATGAACCTGGAACATTCATGTGATTTGTTATCACAGCCCAGATACAGGGTAGTGATTTCTTGAACGGTAAATTTTTAAACTTTGAAATCAAGTGAGTATTGTGAGATACACTAAATTCTCTGGGATTCTGATTGCCTGAAAGTCTGGTGCTAAGTACAAGAAATGCTGTTGCCTGGGATGCTGCAGCTGAACTTTCAAAATAAAAATATCTGATTGTACCCTATTGAATGAAATTTTTATCTCTCTGCACTGAATGTTGTGCTTCACATAATATTAGTTAGTATCAGGCTATGAAAAAATTATAGGATCATAAGATCATGTCTCAGCAGAAGCCATGATTAAACAGACACAATTATATGTTTTACAATCAAATAGACAGTAACTGAACTAACTTCCTACCCCCATGGTCCCAAGCGAAAGCACTCGATGCAGGGAGGATATTCCTAATGATATACAGAGCTTGAAATGCTGAAGGGGAGCAGGAGAAATAGAGACCTGCATTTCTTCCTTCTCCAGGGATGTAGCTTTTCTGCCTTTCACCAGCTGCCTTAAACCTGAGTAAAGGAGTGTCAGAGAAGAAAGTAAAAAAAAAATGTCCTAAATTATGGTACCAATTTATTGATATCCCACACTTTAAAGGCACTAAAAACAAGTAAAAGTAAATAAAATATCTCAAGTAAAATATTAGAAAGAAAGCATCAGGTCTATTCTTTAGAAGCATACCTGCAGCAGACCAATATATCCAAAAGCTCACAATGAGTGAAAAAATCATGAAAATATGGAAATGCCTGGAATTCTCCTAGTGACCTCAAAATATGTTCATAATCATAAGTTCAAAATTTTTAAAAAGGTTGATGATTACCTTCTGCTTAAATATTTGCATTTTTGCTGTAATGACTTCTCTTTGGTCACTCGTTTCTAGTTATGTAATACAGTAGTGTGGATATCCAATGGCTCAAAATATTAAGATACATGCTGTATCTAAGTGATCATAACTGATTAGGTCAGAATCACCCAAGAATATACACCTTCTTTTCATCTTTTTTCTTTTCTGTGTGGATTGCATGTTTTTCTTTTATGTCATACATCAAATAGTTAAGTGGTTTATGGAGAGAATGAAAAAGGATCTTTTATTGCTGTGGTCTGGTATCACTGAGTTTACTTCATTTTCAAAATAATATCAAACATTGTGAATTTCACGAAGGCAAAACTGAAAAAAAAATAAATTGTATGGGCTAGCTTTGTCAGCATCTCAACTAGAACAGTATCTTGTTGTTCCCCTTCAGCATATCATTGGTATGTGTATCTTTGCAGAGAAACTATCTGAAAATATCAAAAGGAAGTCCTGAAATGCAAAGTCCAAGCCAAGTTCTTGTTATGAAGGATAATACTGGCACACGGGTGTCTTATTGTTACAGGCCATCAAAAAACCACAAACATGAAGAGAACAAACTTAATATTGATTCATCCTTTATTCACTCACAGCAGCTTCAAGATGTATTTCTGACCTCAGTTATGTCTCAATATAACCAAATTAACTCGGCAAAATTACATCAATTTTAAGCCACAGTGGGATGAAAATCCCACCTATGGTATTTGTAACGCCAACTTCTAAGCAAAATCATTTCAAGGTACTTCATCCTCATCAATGTATTCTTCTTTTCATTTGTTTGAACAGTCATCTAACATCACAATTAACATCTAACACGTTTTATTTAATTAATTAATTATGTGTTATTTATTTATCGTTATTGATAACAATTTTTTTATTTATTTTAACAGAAAATGTCTCTTTTTAGTTTTAAAAAGCAATAAGAATTGGCTTGGTTTTTCTATTTATGGGACACAGTACAGATCATACAAACAGGTAAAAGTAATAGAAAGGAAAATAATGAAGAACAAAAATATCACTCCCTTTGAGATTACATAATCAGTTGTGATGTGCTTTGGTACTCAAGATGTCCAGTTTCTTACTATTGAATGAAAAATCTGCTCCAAAGACACTAAAGGAAACACTGACCAGCACTTTATATGAGCTGCAAATATCAAGAGAACTATTTGCTTATAATCATGTCATCTTTCATTAGCACTTTTCCAACTCTTAAGGAAATCCTGGTTCATGTAATGGGAAGTGCCGAAGGTAAATTATCAGCTACCTGCAGAAAAGTATAACCTGCAAAAAAACTCTTATTTAGATGACAAAAAAAAAAAAATGAATGGTGATAGTTAGCCTCCTGTGGCAAAATTCTCCCCACAAACTCAATTCTACTTGCTTTAAATTTATGGTTTTGTTTTGTGTAAAAGTAGTTAGATTTAGATACCTCAAGTAACAGCATACAGTGCCGTCTACCTTCTCTTCAATAAGTCATAGAAGTGGGTTGTTTTTTTCTTCTTAACTGTATTATTTTTGCTGAAACTATGATTTCAGGATAACTCATCCCATTTGGAGAACCGTACTTGCCAGAAAAATTTGGCCTTTAAAAAACTTCTGTGTATTAGCACCAAAAAACAGAGAGGGGAGGGATGATAATGGTGTCAGCTTCTCCCCTGGGTTCCAGTCTCTGTTCCAACTAGTGTTAAGTAACCAGAATATTTTATAGTGTCTGTGTGTGTGTGCTGACGTCTTTTCTTGGTAGCTTGATAGAATGATTCAGATATTTACTCTGGTTTTTATGCACATCTCTCAAATCTCAAAGTGACTTGACTCTTCATCAAGAGTCTATCCAGTGTTGGACCCTGTAGTGTTCCCTATCTCCCTATAGTGTTGGACAGCTTGAAGAGAAAATGCTAACAGCAGCTAGAACATTTTATAGTCCATTAGTTACAATAGTCTTCTTAAAATGGACTTGTAAACTCAAGTCCTGTTTAGAACTTCAGCTAATCTGGGTTTCCAGCATCTTTTGGCTCATTTCTTACTTTACATACTTGAGGTACCGACTCTAAGAAGAATCAGAACCCTTCATTCCACTTCTGTCTTAGGATTGCAGTGGAAACTTAGTCTTTAATTTTTGTTTGAATTAATTACATCAGGAATGTCTTTAAGAAAATAAAGCAAATCATTTATTTCTCACAAAATTCTTTTGTGTCAAATGAAAGCAAAGGAGATTTTGTTTTTTGATGCAAAGAAAAAAGTTCCCTTCTGTTCAGAAGTAAACTTGGTTGTTGTTTTTACTGGTACATTAGATCAAACTGCAAACTGAGATGCTGGTACGTGGACAATCAGGGGACGACGCTGAACCCTGTGAGCAGGGATGTGTAGGAAAGGCCAGAGGTCAGCTGGAGCCATCCTCACTGGGTGATAAATGTGCTCCTGAGCTGCAAGGCAGCCTATATTTGTCTATGATCCTTGTCACAATCTCATGGTAAATTTACTGCTCATAGATTATAGTTTTTGGTGTCCTCCTCTGTACAGTGAGCAAGTGTCACTTTGGCTCTCTTGCGAGGCGAAGGAGATAAGTGTCCATGATTAATGATGTGGACACTATCTAGCAGCAGGAGCCCATCAACCTGTGACAACTCTCTATTCCATGGGCATTAAACTCCTAAATGCTGTCACAGTCCTGCAATAGATTGTAACAGACAGCAGGGAACAAGAAACAGGAAGGAGTTTCATAAACATTTTCTTTTCCCCCAAGTAGATGAATTTTACTAGTAGTGTTTTTTTGCCTCCGTTATTATGTTAGACCCAAAAAAAGTTTGGAAAAAAGTGAATTTCAGCTACCTCTCAATCTATTTGGCAAATACCTATTCCCTTCTGGCTGTTCCTGTGGGACTGTGATCATTACTGTGCTTTGTTTGCTACTTTATTTGCTTACAAACATGGTCAACAAAGGCCAGTGCTTCTCTGGGATTGGGGCATTTATTAACATAATTGCTGCAGGAACATACAGCTTTGGCCCTGGCTAGATTTAATAGAAACAGTGGCTATTTCTTTCTCTTCCAAAGTCCCAGAATTGGCAGACATTTTAAAAGAGAGATTTTTTTTTTCTTTTTTCTTTCTTTCTTTCTACAGTTGATCTTTTTTAAGTCGAATAGTGCTGGCAAAAAAATGAAACAAGTGGAAACCATTTTAAAAAATCTTGACATGTTCAAGTATTTTGAACAAAATACTTAGAATTTGCTCTGTGGCTACTGCCCTCGCAAATACACAGCGTGAGGAAGATGGAGTAAAATATGAACCAGATGATGATATTAAGGGGAGACTGTCTGAGCCTTGTTGAAAATCTGGAGCTGGGAGGGGGCTGAGACCCAGGGCCACCGTCCCCTCTGTGCCCACCTGCTCCCAGCAGAGCTGCTGCCACCCCAGGGATGCTCGGGCACCTGGCTGTGCCAGCCACGGACACAGCAAGGATGGGTGCTGTCAGGTGAGCAAAGGCTCCTGCCTCTGAGCATTGCCTGGTGAGGAAGAGATGCTGGAGGGAGGGGAGAGATGGCAAGGCTTTGGTGTCAGTCAGAAGTGGCTGATGGTAAAAGGGCAATTTTGCTTTGCTCTGGGAACAGAGGCTATGGGAGGATGGGTCTCAGCTCTTTGAGTTCCCCTAGAGAGCTGCAGCTGGGTCTTGAAGACACAAATGAGCCTTAGTAAAGTGCAAAATCTATGCAGCAAAGTCTGCAGCCCTTTCCTCCTAGTCTAAAAATCTCTGAGGCCAGGGGACACAGCGCAGGTCCTGGGGCGTTCCCTGCCCAGGGCACAGCAATTTCTCCTCCTGGTGCTTTCACACACATCATCTTACACATTTCATTTCAAATCACACAGCTTACAGTCAGCAGTGCAGCACTCCCTGAGAAAGAGTTAATCTCAAAAGAACAACTTCTCACAACTGTGCATAGACTCAGCTTTCCTAAGAGTGCAGCAATGTGCAGTTAGACAACTGAATTTTCTTTTAAGGCATTGTTTGTTTTTCCTGTGCAATCTATTTTTTTTATTTATGTGGTACAGCTGTGGATGAGCATGATATGGAGCATTGTGTTCCTTCTCAGGTGTGAAAAAACAGCTGTGTGAGTTATGAATGTGTCATCTTTACTTGAGTGCATTGATACATCCCATATGTTATTGACTTATGAAATGAATACTGACTGTAAAGAAGAAACATAATGAATAAAATAATTCAGGAAGATCCTAGAGGTAAAGTTTGCAAACAAATTTGTTTATTTTTTTCCAAAAATCAGGGAACACAGTCATACCTGTGATTTTGATATTTTAAATGTAGAGGTCAGCTGCAAAGTTCAGATCCCAGTTCCTGCATTTCATACAGGCTTATATTCAGGGTTTTTCTACTCATCTGCTCCAGAACGTTCATTAAAATACATTGTAGCAGAGAGAAAAGAGAGAAGGGAAGAGATCACATCCTTGTAGCTTGTCATGATTATTTGTACTTTCAGTAAAGAACTTGAAAGCAGATTCAGAGATCCCAGCACTCCAAAACATCTCTTTGGGCAGGAGCACAGTAAGACAGGCTGGGACTCTGTGGGGGAGTTACGTGTGGTATCTGACACATCGTCTGCCACAGAGATAAGTAGTACAGGACCCCTTTGGGAGTTGCACCTGCCAGAAGCTGCCCCAACCTCTAATCATTTTCTTGATGCATGAAAAGAAGTGTAAAAAAAGAATACTTTCTTCTGGTTTTGCCACTTCTCTAACTGGAAGAAACTATTAGAGATACATTCTCCGAGGCACTGAATCACTTTAGTACCCTTAGGCACTTAGAGCCCAAAGACCCTGGAAGTGTTCAAATATAATATGAATAAAAAAGCACCCACTTTTTGCCACCAGGACAATCCTGTGTCTGCGTTAAGTTAAAACAGAAACAGCATCCTTAGATCCTGAGAATTCAAGGAGCTTTGTTTTTATGTTCCCCACTATTCAAAAGATCTTTGACAAAAACAGTTTCTCTTGGACGTCTGAACAGGGGGTTAAACTGGAGTCATTCTCTCGCTGCTTCTGGAAGCAGGTATTGTTGGTTATTGCTGTATGGACATATTAGCACAATAATAATATCATGCAAAATTTAGACAGTATGAATTTTGAGTGTGCAGCACAGTGGCTCTCCAACCCTATCTGGACTTTCTGGAGATACAGTCAGCAATAGTATTGCAATAGTTTGGTAAGGAGCCAACTGGACTGCTATTGGTAACAAGAGCCCAGAAGGCTGAGAACTGTGGCCTGCCCGCAAGAGCTACCTTTATCAGCAAGAAAAGTGCTTTTAGGAACTCACTATGGCTGTAATGTGTTACTTGCAGCAGTCCCAGACCCTGGGTGATAGGTTCATTTTGTCACAGAGGGCACAGATAGATGGGAGGTGGAGGCTGATTCTCACAGCAAAGGAAGCCAAAGCAGGAGAAGTGCTATAAATTTAGAGGAAGAGACTGTGTGAGGGTGTTAAGCCAGGAATTCCTTTGATTCTGCCAATCAGTTTCTAAAATGATGTATTCAAATTCCTAAAAATGCAGAAGTGACTTGGGTGATTTCAGGGGGAGGGGAGTAAGTCAAGGCGAATTATATTCCTCCTGCCGCAATGTAATTCCAGCATTCTTTCACAGCTATAAATCTCCCTCAGAAAGCTTTGAAAGTCTTTTTGAGTGTTAAAAGCTTGGGTGGTCAAGGTCAGGTGAGTTCCTTCCTCCCTCTTTCCCCAGACAATGAATACTTTCAAGAGGCCTACCCTTCTAGTTAGGTTTCGTTATCTCCACTTTTTATATCTCTCTCCCTCCAGGAAACAAAGCAGCACATACAGCCAGCTAGGGACTCTACCAGAGGACTGCATAATTCCTAACACAGATTTAAAAGGGAAAAATCCTTCTTTTCTTTCCTTGCATATTCCCAGGAGAGATGATCAATATCTAGTGAACTGACCCATGGATCCATTCGTCCCTATGTGTGACGATGCTCTCTCCTGAGCCATACCTGAGAATATCATGTTGCACAGAAAACAAGCACCAACAAACACCTTCCAAAAGAATAAAATACTCTGATCTTAAAATGATTCTGAGCCATATTCAGATCCTGCTCCATTCTAATTTTCACTCATATGTGTCTGGTTTTGAATACCCGCTTTGATTTGTGAAAGAGCAGCATACACTCTTTCAGATAATAGGACACACTTGGCATTTTGGCAGAGAGCAACTTGAAAACACTGGCTTGTTCCAACAGTGATTTTAAAGGTATGGGATTATGTTCTGAAAGGAAGTTATACCAGCCTTTCCCGTTGATTACCTTAAAAATCTCCTGTACGCCTCTGTAAAAATGCTGCAGATTGCTGTATTTCTCAAATATGAAACTGCAGTCTGCAGCATATACATCATGTTAATCCCTTTGATTTTTAAAATTCTTGTCTCCTTTTCACTGTCTTATATTGACAAAATTTCTGTGCCTTTGAAAATGGAGGTCTGATCATTAGGACCCTTCCAAGCCAGGTCTTGAGATGCTTGTTCTTATTATGAAATAGGGCCAAGGTTTAATCACAATTACCTGCCATGCTGAATATGATTTGTTCTGATCTACACTGACAGGTCAGTTATGGTCATCATTATGCCAAGTCCAAACACAATAAAATTTCATAACGAAGGCAAGCACACAGACAGCGAGTTTTAAGCAACAGAGTACACCATTTGTTGTACATGTAAGAAAAGGTATATCATGGAACCGTATGTACTGGGCATGTAGAAGGAGATAGTAAAAGCTGTGAATGTTCAAACCGTTTCTGTACTTTAGAGCTAAATCTCCATTTAAAATGAGGTTTTTTAAGAGGCGCTGTTCTTTCAGTGGGGTTTGAGAAGCAGAGGCATTTGTGGCTGCAGTAGGTATCTTCAAAACAATGAACTTTCAGAAACTGCCCAGGTTTCTGGACCTCTCAGAAAAGATATCACAGCTTTTATAAGAGCTGGAACAGTGCCAGAACTACCTGTCTGCAGGATTTATTCTCAGCTCTACAGAGAGTCCTACGTTGTAAATCTAAACTGAATTAAGGATTGGTTCCTAAATTCCTTTGGTTTCAGCAAGACTCTGGATCTAAATAACCCTATATATCAGGATTTTAGTGGTGGATAATCTAACTTATTGAAGAATCTTGTCACTTGTGGCATCATGCCAGTAACTGATCAAATCAAAAGCTTCAACTTCTTACATATATCTACAGAAGAGCCTTTTTACCCTCTTCTTTTTTTTTTTCTCTTCCAGTAAAAATCCAGAATATTTACAATATAGATAGTGCTGTTTTTTTCCAGTTCTTCCTTTCATTTTTCAGGTATCAAGATAGTTTTAACTGGGCCTTGGTTTTTAATTTCTTTGTACCTATGCAGCATTCCCTCTCTTACTAAGATCTCAGTTTCTATATGGGTTGTTATAGTCAAGGCAAATATCTGTTTCTCAAAGAAGATAATATGTGTTTCTTAAAGCCAGGTTTTCTTGAAGCCGGGTTTATAATTCTGGAAGACTAAATCTGGATTTCTACATGCATGATGCTGGCATGCACATATACCTCCTGATCACAGAACTCCTCACTTCTGATATGTATTTGAACTGGTCTGTGCAATGAAGTTATAAGAATAGACTCACCCTTTCCATAGCTGAAGTCCCCTATTTTACGGATGCCCAGCAGAAGATAAATTTGAATAGATCTCTTTCAGCACCTCCTGAAAATGAAGTGCTTCCTGTAGAGAACAAAAAAACAGCAGTACCCAGACTGACATTTTGGGATACAAACTAAACAGTTCTATGATTTTATGGGATCAGGATGCTGAGACAAAAGCATGGCATATATAAATGAGCTGGCTATAAAAACTTGCTACATATTATTTATGTTTATGTTTGCTCTTGTCTAAATTTAGACCCTCCTTATAATGTGACTGCACAAACACATCTGGCCAGACACAATTCATGCAGTTCCGTGGGGTCTCATTACTTGCATTTATGAAAAGCTGTGAATATTTTTGCTCTAAGTTTACTCTGGCTTTAAGTAGGACTGTTCATGATAATTATTCTGTGTCCCAAACTGTTTTAGTGGGTTTTAGTCCCACGCTTAAAGTCAAGCACATATTTCAGTGTTTGAGCGACTCAGATGGAAACTACTGTCTTCCTAAAACAAGGTCACTACCACAATATGATCTGTTGGCATGATAACCATTCTGACTTGCCCAAAGCTTATCCAGCCGCTTGGATTTTCTTGGTTTGACTCTGTGGCTGCTGGTACACAAAAAAGAAGTTATATGGCCAACATCCCCTTCATTTCCAGTATCATGACTTCGGCTGAGTGCAGTATCTGTCACACACGTACAGAAGGACCCCAGCTCCCCCCTCTGACCCAGCTCAGAGCCACCTTTCCCTCTCGCTCTGTCTCATCCCACAATTGATGCTCTGTGGGTCCTGTCAACCCAGTGTGGTCACAGCATTCACAAGCTGGGTCCCCACCCTAAACTCTCCCAGCAATTCCCATCTTTGATTTCACTGGGAAACTGCCATCATGTTACTGTGTTGTCAGGTCATTTCTAATTACTATAGAGTATTTGCAAGGGAATAGAGGCAGTTATTTCTGCTCTGGGTGTGCAAAAACTATAGATGATTAAATTTTACAATGGAAAGGAAAATCCAGGTGCACTCCTGATGATAGGAGAAAATTCCAAATGCCAATAATGCTATTTGGGTGGGAGTAAATAATTATAGGGTTTGCTATGGATTTTCCTTTTGTTTCATGTAATTATTTTCCATTTACTCCTTTGAACTATTGAGATGTTGAAGGCAAAATCTCAGTAATTTCCTTTTCTGTCATACCCAGCAAGACAGTAGGAAAATATATCATATTTTTAGGATAAAGGATAACAACAGCTGGTGTCAGGCTAGTAAGTGAACCACATGTAAAAAGCTCTGCTGCCTTGCCAAAGACAAAACTCATCCACTTTCTGGTATGTCTCCTACACACAAGTCAGAGTGCAAATTCCCCACTCATATGTATTGACAGTTGAAAAATAGGCTGGCATTTGCATAGGGGGAAGTATGTATGGAAATTTGCAGTATGGACTAGCAGAACATACTAAAAACAAATGCCCAGTTGCAGTAAAAACATAGATGGCCTAGGTGACCCTGGTCCTAGTTCTGCTAAAACTATCAGGTCAGGGAATACTTCTACCACTCCTTTTGCACCCCACATATCTGTCCTAGCCTCAAGTGGGAAATGTCACCAGCACCTCCAAGTATATAAAAAACCCTTGCCTGTTTCTACTGCTGGCAGCTTCTTTAGTCTGCACAGATGGGGCACTTCTCTCTGAAAAATCATGCCATAAATTGCACAGACAGTCAGCTGTTGTGATTCTGTCCTTGCTGCCCATTTCCCATTCCCTTTCTGCTGGAGAAGATTCCCCTTTTCTGAAATATTGTAAAGAAACTTCTCTATTTCTAGTGAAAATTAGAAACAACTCTTAAACTCTTTTTTCTGTGGCTATTTAACAACCTCCTTTAGCAAAGTTTACTAAATAGCAATGCTGTCTTGGCCACATCCAATCATTCAAAACTTTGGAAAGAGGCTGTTTCAGGAAGTCAGTCCCACTACAGGGGACCCAGGTATTCAGTGTCCCTTGGAGGAAGTGCAAACCCAAAAGATGCCTGCTTCGTCGAAGAACACGGCTGTCAGTTGAGTGTTTCCTCATAATCAACATGTGCACACCTACGTTCTAAGACTCTCCACGGGCTTTGGTTCTTTCATTGTAGCTGAAAACCTCCTCCATGAGGTTTGTGTGATCTTTGTTTTTCTCTCTGTGTTTGGTAGTGTGTAATCACACACCGATAATAAGGGGGAAGAGAATAAATCCTTGCATGACTGTTAATAACTCACTAAGGTTTGCAGCAAGGAGAGGAATGGCTGTGTGGCTCCCGGGAGAGTCCACAAACCAGAAACACTGCCAGAGCCTACATGGTTAGAGGCTGGAGTTACCTTCTCTGTGCCCAAACATAACCGCTCTTTGAGTGTGCTCCAGAGGAGCTCGGAGGCACCAGTACACGTGCCTGGCCCTTCCAAACACAAGCTTAGGAGTGATGAAATTTTCTGTTTCACTCCAGTCTGGTTCTGGAGACTTTGCTTTCTACTTTGTTCTCTCATTTGAGTCTGTAGATTTAGTACAACTGGGAATTTAGATTTAGTACAACTGGGAATTCTGGATTATCTTTCTCCTGACCTTGCATGTTATGTAATAGTGCCTGCACTTCTGCAACCTTTCTATGGCTTGTTATAGTTATACATATATTTTAATATCTCTTTCTTTGCTACATTCTTAGGTTGACAATTTAATTGTCTTTTTCAGAGTTATATATGCAACACTTGCTTGAAAAAATGTCTTCTGTGCTTTTGAAGAGACAGTCAATGTCAGAAATAAGTGAACACTCTTTTCTTGTCCTTCAAAAGGCAATTGGAAAATTGTATGAAACTCCTTTAATGCTCACACTTTGAAGTTCCCAAAAAGGTGGTTTCATTTTCATGTTGATGAACTTTAGGAACAATATCCTGACCAAACATTAAGTAACAGAGACACTCCAGGTTAAAGTTCTTTTTCCTTTCCATTCCATATGACAGAAGCTTCTATTGCATCCAAAATTTTGGATAATTAACTTGTATTCATGCTCAGAAAAAAAAAAAAAAGCAGAACAGAAGAAAAAACTTCCTGAAGAACCTGCAAAGGGTTTTAAACAAATGAGGACCTGTTTTATCATTTTAGCTTGTTTTCATGATAGGTGATTTCAAAGGAAAAATGGGAGTTCCAGGTAGAAAATTCAGACAAAATAGATGTATCTAATAAAGTTACTGAGTCTTTGCAATTTTTTTAAGTTGGTAGTATTCACAGCTCATATGCTTTTTAATTATTTCTCTGTGTGATATTTGTGTTTTCTGCCGGATTGATGTTGTGATAAAAGGGTTTTGTGAAATTGGTTATGTTTCTTCATCCCAGAAAATAGACGTTCTTTTCAATGCCTTTTCAAAACTGCAGCAAACATGCTAATCTATAAAGGTCCATTAGTCCTGCAAATACTATATTAAATTCTAAAGACTAAAATTTTTAAGAATATTTCATCCATATTTCATCTGTACTGAAACCAAATGTCAAATGTGCTTAGTATGCTTACAGATCTCACAGTAAATGGCTTGCACAGCTCTATTTTCAAACTTGGAGGGTTTTTAGAGCACATGTTTTTCAACTTTAGATGGCTTTTATTTAATCTGGTGCTAAGGTGAAGTATCATGCACGAGCATTAATGTTATGATTTACCGGAAGCAATTAAATCCATTTCATCATCTTATATATTTCCATTGCAGATTGGGTACCTAGTTTCCTTTATAGCTCAGCTTTCAAGCATCTTGAAGTAGTGACAAGGCTAAACTACTTGCATGTTTTAAAAACAGAAATTTTACAAACTTTAAATACAATTTTTTATTTATTTTTATGATTGTTTGTCTAGATTGAGGAATGGACTTTGAAAATGAGACTGGAAAAGACCTGCCCTTAAGACCAATAATAAAGACTTTGGGTTCATTCTTTACCTAGCATGAAGAAACTTTCACTGACTATTTGGCAATCTATGTTTTTTAGCAGGTTTATTTCCTTCAAGTTTGTCTGTGAGAAAATTCCAGCAAAGTAAATTATATAATCTATCTGAAACTACAAAGCTAGTGAGAAGTGTTTTATCCAGTTTCACTTGCCATGATTAAATTCGAGTTCAAATAAGATGCAAGATGTGAAATGGATATGTGGTACTAGAGATTTTTTCAATACATTTTGGTGCATTTATTTATAATAAAAGCATTTATGTGCATTGCAAACCCCTTAATACAAAGGCTGCAAAGGGGACCATTTAAGTCAGATCAGCACTTGTCCTCCTCATCTCATCTCAAAATATGTAGTCAGAGGCAGTTCAGTATCCCCAGAAATTTTCATTATGCATTCATAAGTGAAAGAACCATAGAGCTTGGGAGTCTTGGCATTAACATCCTTGGTTTAGAACAAGTCAGAGACACTCATCACTGGAGCCAATTTCGTTGTTGAACATTTCCGTATGTTAATAACAGGAGTAACGGGAAGGCTTACACTGTTATGTGTGAAAAGTAAAACAAAAAATAAATGGAAAATAACACTGTATTTATGCTTTTTCTTCCCATAGAATGATAATACTTCTTTGCATGGTTCTAAGGTAAAAATGTTTTCTATCCAATGATTGTTTTCTCTTGTGACTCACAAAGAGAAAGTATGGAGGCTGTTAAGGAAAAACTGCAGGTCTATTAAATTTACATTCATACCAACGTCAGTATTAAAGACTTTGGGGCTCGTTTCTCATTTGCTACAATGCAAATGTATTCCATATTTTACAAACACTTCAAGGCTATTTTCTACTGCCAGAACTGTGAAAAGTGCCCAGAGGGTAAACAAGTATCAACAATTAGCCTGTAGCCAAAGCCTCCAGCCTCCAGCCTGCATTAGGACTGTTGAGAAAATGTCTGTAATAAGTCCTCAAGATCACTGTCTTTTCAATGTATTATTCAAAACTTGTATTACTATCAAATCAACAGGGAAAGAATGGCTGTTTGAGGGTTAGACATGAAAGTGCCAGTTCTTGCACCTCCTTTTCCATATTTGTTGGTAACTAAGTTTTTGAAAGAGTCCTAGCAGACTTTCTCATAATCTGTTTTATTATCCCACTGTACTTGGCTGATAGCTTGTACAAGTGACTGATAAGCCACTCAAGTCAGAGCTGGTGGTTTCTGACAGTAGGTTCTGCCATTTCCTGTACCTGCTGCAACTGAAGACAGTGTGCTTTGGTAACAAAGACCTGGGCAATTCTAAGGTTAATAATTAAGTGAGCCTAGGCCCACCAGAAATATATTTTCTGTACCAAATATATCCTCCATTATTCTTGGATAGTGCTTTTACCATTTAGAGTCTCCTAGAGCAGTAGAGTTCTAGAGCCCTCTTTTTCAATGTGACACTCAGCTCTGTCCATCCATGATTCTGCACATTCAGAATGAGCATCAATAGCCATCAGAATGTGCTGTGCTTCCCTCCTGGGAAGAGTTATAAAGAAAACAGGCGGACACTGGCTTGCCCAACAATTTGCTGTTGATTCTGCACCCAACCCAAATAGCCTCTCTCTGCGGTTATCCTGTATTTCAGAAAACACAGAGATTCAAAATCACTTGTCCCAGAGAAGAGTTGGGTTGGAAAAGAGACCCTAGTACCTTTACATATGGCCACTGAAGATGGAATTTCAGCACTTGGGTTTAGTAATGTTTGGTCATGGCAAGGATTAAAAGATTTAAAAATTGAACAATACAAAGAGAAATAAAGGGGTTAGGGGATGGATTTTCTGTTTGTTTGTTTGTTTAGGGTTTTCTGTTGTGGTTTTTTCATTTGTTTGCTTTCTGGTGGGATATTGTTGGGGGTTTTTTTCGATTTTTATTGAGAAATTAAAATAATTTTTTAAAAATTTGGGTTAGAACATGCAGGTCTTACTTCAGCAAATGCCTTAAGAAAAGAAAATTATAATTCAGCACAAAAAGCACATGTTCATTTTGCAGTCAAACCTCCTGAACAATAAAAGGTATAGATCTTGACCAAATAATTGCAGTGACATGTTCTGTAAATTCTCTAGGTCCTGGAAAATCCTGAATGTTTTGAAAGAAAGTAGCAGAAAATAGAGGACAACTCTGAGCCCCTCATGTCTCCAAGCCAACTGTTTACTCCTTCTCTCCTACTCATTTCATATTTCCCATATGAGAAATGGAAGCCCTACAAGTGAGTATTAAACAATTTAGAGATTGAAGTAGCAAATAAGTAAAAGGGACTACATTCCTGTCGTTTTCTGTTGCTGTGATCCTTCTCTTCAAGACTGCATCACATGTGATGCAGAATATACCAGATAGGGCCCTTGTGAGAATAAAGGCATTGAATATTGCAAAGTGGTGCAATGGGAGCCATATATAAATGCTAAGATAAATACAGATTTGATAAATTACTAGCAAAGGCACTGGAGGGAACAATACAAGATGATGCAGTCGGGCTTTTTCATCTCACTCTCATGACCCTTAGAGAAGGCATGGCTTTCCAGAACCCTGCACCTGAGGCAAGATATTTTAGTCATTTTATACGTAATTACCCCTTGAGACCTCTCAGATGCTCAGATAATAAAACGTAGCTGTAGGTCTTCAACTGTGCTGATATACGGATGTCCATTTCAGAATAGGAAAAGATGCCGTATGTCAACATTTCTTAGCTCTGATTGCCAGTGCTAATATGTGTGAATGTACTGAGAAAGTATGGTTTCTTTAAAAATTTAACTTAGCTGCAGCTTGTGCCCACCACTGCAAGGGTTTAATCCTAAAGCTTCCCACACGATGGTAGGGAGACATGCAAGTTGTTGAGATCTGCGCTGAAGACAGCTCCTATCCAGCAGATTTGTCCCAGCTGTCTGCACTGAGCAGCCATTTCCCTTAGCTCTATGTATACTACCAGCTAAAAGCTAACTTAAAAGGAAACATTTCAGTCAGTTAGTGAAAGGACAATACTCATCTTTGCTCCTGACATTCATGTTTCTCAGAGCTGTTAAGCAAAGTGATAATTTGCTGCAGAGGAAGTATACTAGACAGAAGACATTTTTACAAGAATATGTTTATTAAGGAATACCTACATAAAAAATGTGTTTTTTTCTTGCATCATTTTTCCTGACAGAAATATTACTTACACTAAAATCCTATTAAAAAGTTGTTTAATTTAATAACATTCATTGTATTAGTTCCCCCTAAAGTAATCACTTTGTTGAGAACACACTCTCTGTTCCTTTATTTGATCTGGGAATAAAATTATCTTGTCTTTACTTCAGTATCTCCTTTTTATTTTTTTTCTAGAATAAATAAACATGAAGCTGTCACTGCAGAGTAGGCACTGCCTCTCCTGTTATAAACCTTTTGATTTCTGTACTGAGAGAATTTTTTTGCACAATGATTCTTTTAGAATATGCTTGAAGTACTACATTTTCTTACTTTCTTCTTTCCCATGTAGATACATGAGTAATCACAGAGACTTTTTGCTGTCCCAGTAGATTATATTGTTCTATCAAGTTTTATGTCCTTCTCATAGACCTGGTCAGGTTATTTATCATGAAAAAATGATTTAATGTATTAGGTAGTAATTTTAGTATAATTGTTATTATAGCAACCAAAGCCACCAGTTGTGAGATTTGAGCCCTTTCATACCAGTAAAACACACTGCAGTCCTCTGTTCCATAAAGTCTTAGTTAAAGGGCTTGACTTATGCACTCTTCACCCACATGGCTATCATTAGCTGCTAAACTTTTGTTGTGTGGCCAGGCCCTCAGAGTTGCCTCCTATACCTTGGTACAAACTGCCACATTTACCAAGGGGTTGCAACATCACCTGCATAAATATTGGAGATCTTGGCCTCTAGAATGTGGTGGCTTCTTGGCAGTACCAGCCAAAAGACCACAAGTCAAAAAGAAAAAAAAATAAATAAATCTATAAATAAATCCAAAAACTGTGGAGGAACTGGATCTGTCACAGACAGATTATTGTTATCTATTCTAGAGCACGATGACAGCTCTTTGGATCTCAGCTCAATATTATATCCACTCTCCAACAGTTAACTGTTGACTTTCAACACAGCTGTAAACATGGGTATACTACACTGTTTGTGTACTATACACATATAGAATACATCAACAAAATTCTGTTAAAAAAAATACAAACTTCTGGGTTTATTTACTAGAAAGGAGTGTATGAAATCATGGGATGTAAATGTTGTATGTTTTTCATATTTAAGAAATGCTGATTTGCATGGTTTCTGAAAACCCAAACTGGTAATCTATTTGAGACACCACCAGCTTTCAGGGGATGTATTTAATCAAAATGTTATTATTTGCAGGTATTTCTAGCTTAGAAGACACTACCCTTGTTGTAATGTGTTGTATTGGTGACTGGGTAGTTCCAGGGGCTAATGAGGAGATATAAAATCACAGTGAACCCAAGTGACCATTTCGAATCTAACCCAAGTAAGTACTGTTCATTTGATCTTTAATCTTGTATCTGATCAAAGTAGCTATTGTTCATTCAGTCTTTACTCTGGTATCTGTCTGATAAAAACATATGAGAAATGATTTGACTGTGTCACTGCAATTTGCCAGGCAGTTGTAAGAAATCGTCTCCCAAACTGATGTATTTATTCGGTAGCACCTGTGAAGGAGCTAGCAACTCAACAGGAACAGAAATCCTGTCATCATTAGTCAAAGAACTGACACACTCAAAGGAAAAGAATAAATACCCTGGGCTTTTTCCTGGGTTTCTTGCCTAAATAACAGCACTTCTTTGTTCAAATAACATCTGAGATCTTAGTTAAGCAGTGGAAAGAAGGTGGCTTTATGTATCAAAGAGAAGTGCAGGTGCTAGACATCTTCAGACAAGATGGAAATGCATGTATACACATGTATAGAGCACAGGAGGCTAATTTCAAGCCCTGGGAAAAACAAATTACCAGAGCCTCTAACATCTCTGTGCCCTGTCCCTGGCTGTCAAGGAATATGGTGCAACTTCAAGGTTAAAAATAAGTTGACCATAAGATGAGGTTTCTCATTTGTCCTAAAAAGAACATTATTTTATTTACCTCATCACTGTTGACAGGATCACCATCAGGAAACAGCCAAGCCTTCTTCTCAATCCTTGCAAGAACTGTGGTGTTTATGTCAGCTTGAATTCTCTGTTGCCATAATTCAGAGACCTGTATGTCCAATCCCTTCTTAAAACTGGAAAAGGGGGGCTCATGACTCAGTATGTTTCTTTGGTACCTTAAGAAGCTGTCAGGACCCTGCCCTCTGCACTGCCAGGAGGGGTAGACCCTCTGCCCTGAGTTTTGGTGCCTGAGCCCTAAGCACTGTCACCAGAGCCCCACCAAAAGCAGCACCCCACTGCCCCACAGGGCAGGTTTGCATCTGATGCAAATTTCCCAAGGACTGAAAATACAACTCAGTGTTGACAGCTGTCCCAGGCTTGTTAGCCCCAAACAATCCACATTCGGTGCAGTTTCCTTTTTTTACCTAATTCTCTTTAAGGGAGACAAACTATAAGTGGGTTAATATAAACAAAGAGCAAGTAGTCTGTGTAATATAAGAGCAAACATTATAGATTATGAGCTGAGGGACATGGCTCAAAAGGCAGCAATTCAGCAGCCAGTCAGAATCACCAACTAAATTTTTCTTTACTTACTTTAGGGTTTTTAGTGCCCTCTGGAAGGACATCAACAAGATTTAGACACAAGCATATCACTACTGTAATGAACACTGACAAAAAAATTGAGAAATTGGAACTGGAAATGCATTTGCAATACTTCTTCTTTGGGAATTACTACCATAATTACACCAGTTTAGAAAGCAATACCTTTGTAAGTGCTTTTACCCCGTCATGTATCACACAAGGGATTATAGCATTTTAATGACCTTGGTGGCTAAATTGTGCAGTACCTATAATAGTATGAAATCTAGGAGAATTTTTGGCCCCATTGAGGCCATAGAAAATCTCCTACTGACTTCATTGGAGCAGCAAAATCCATCCTAATTTTTCAGGTGTGACCAGCTCCAGTCACAAGAGGGGCTTATATTGCCCTCATACTCTTAAAGTAAGTGTGAACTGGTACTTTTCATATACGTATGCTACAAATGCCCTGACTTTTATTTCATGAAAGATGTTATGACATGGAATACATTGTTTCTCCATGAAACATGCACCTTTTAAAACCAGCTACTGAAAGGGTGATATATACATCGCTATTTCTCCTGTCACCAAATAAAATGAAATTCATAGACCTGCTCTTAGCTAATGTGATACATGTTTTATGGCTAAATAAGGCCTTGAAAATGAAAATCTTCTGTCCTTCTCATGAGGTACATAGATCCAAATTAAATGAGCAAGTTACGTTAAGGCACCTACAAACCTTGAAAAAGGTGTATTGGCTTGTTCATTCTTCCTCTGGATAATAAACTCACTTGTCAAACATCTAGAGAGCAAGCCAAAGGAAGTGAACATTGCCCTGCCTTAGCTTCCTTTATATGTTTTCAGTTTTCTGAAATTGGGCATATCTTCTGTAGATAGGACTATAAGAGATTGATAGATGCCTTAAGATCGGTTTGCGCATGAAAAGGTAATAATTGATCCCTGGCCACTTCATGAACCAGCATTTAGTGTGTTGTGCAACTTCAGAAATAAATCAGAATAACTACTTGAAAAATAAAAGGAGGTAAAAAAGCTCACTTTCCTTCAGCTTTAGGAAATATATGTTGTGTTAGAAAAGGTGTTAACTGACAACATGTTTTAACAGACATGGCAATAAATATGTCCAAGCTCCAACATTTTCTCCAGTGTGCAAAATGCCTTTGCAAGAGCCCGGAGAGATTCCCGCTGGTCTCTGCAGGATTTGGCTTGAGCTCCTCTGCAGGAATTAGTTCGTGCCAGTGGAAGTAAATAGGCCCTTGGGGATGCTGCTGCTGCCACTGAGGTATTTATTTTTATAATAACTTGTTGGCCAGTGCAGGGATAGGAAGTCACAACCACAGCTCCTGCATTCGAAACTCCACACCATTCATCCTTATCAGTCAGAGCCCTTTGCAAAGATAGGAATGATAAGAACCACAAACTTGAGGACCTGGCTACCAAACACCTCCTGGCCCCCCCGATGGCCACTTGCCATGCTTCTGGGAGCAGCTTCTTTCCCTGTGCTCTGCAGTGCCTGCTGGTGCCTCCCAGTAGCCAGCAAGCAAAGCCAACCCCTTCGACCACAGGGTAACTTATGATGAGGGCAACAGATCACGGGATTTTTCTGACTCATACAGAGCCAATAAAACGCATTTCTTAGGAAGAAGCCTCCCTCTCTATTTACTATTTCCAGTGGCTGCTCACACTGTGCTATTATTCAACAATATTTTCTCTAGCTTGGCCCCTTCCTGGCTCACAGAGCCCAGCTCTGTTGGAGAAGCTCTTCTTCTAACCTCCAAAATTGTCACAAACAAATTAATCTGTTCTTACTTTCAAATCAGGTAGGAAGCATGAGGGAAGCACAACTCCCTATTCACTGCCTTCAGGGAAAAGAGGGCAGACTGGTCAGTGACCACATGTCATTAGTCAAAGAAGAAACAGGATTACTCTCCTTCCCTTGCCAGACTCCACCACTCAAAGAAAACTGAAGCAGCAATAAGAGTGAAAGGGCCTGTGATAATGACACGACACTTTCATATCATGCGTGCTCTTTTATCAGCACTTACAGACTCATGAACACAGAGTGAAGCCCTGTAGAATTGGCTGGTTTTCAAATTTTTAAGAGTTGTTTTCCCACTTATTTCCTGTTTTCTTACCCAGCAGGCCCAACCACATCCAGAACCTAGATAATACTTGTGTCAGTATCTCTGCCAGCTTTGTTTAAACTCCCTTTCCTACACTTAAAACAAGCTTGAAGCTCCACTTATTCCCCTTCTGATACATAACTTAAGCAAAACTTGGCTTGAGGCCAACAATATCTATGAAAGGAGACATAAAGCTTGGGCAGAATAGGAAACAGGTAATTCTGCTGCTATTGCAAGTGCTGGAACATAGACGGAGAATTTTCTAATAACCTTCTCCAGCTGCCAGTTACTTGTTCAAAATGAAACACATATACTGTAGGAGGAAGAAGGGTTATGTGTTAAAAGAAATGTTGTCTGACATCTGTTTGCCACATGGTAGCCTTAACCAAAAATTTTCCCTCCTCCCAGCTGTTGCCTTGCTATGCACCCATTGGTTGCCTTCTCCACTCCAGCAGTGGCTTTGAACCTACAGCATGATTCCAGAATCTGTAGGCTTTGTTTCATTTTCACCAAGTCCGATATCCCATTGGAGTTCGCCCGGGAAAGCAGTCAGAAAAAGTGACTGAGAGCTTCAAAACACAGTTCAGAGCATGAGAGTCCTCCGTGTTCCGGCAGGAACTGAACCCCTCTGCAGTAGGTGGCCTCCATAGAAAATCATGAGCTCCCTGAATATCCACCCAGCCACGCAGCAAAGCCTAGGTTAGTGTTGGACAGCTGTAACACCTTCATGATTTGTGAACAAACATCAAAGGCCCCTGAATCCCAGAGTCCTAGCTCCCTCTCCTGGCAGAGCACCGAACCGGGAACAGAAACGGGGGCTGCACGGGGTGCTGCCCCGGCACAAGAAGCCTGAACCTCAGCTGCAGCTCGGCCAAGGGAGATGTGGAGGAACTGTGCCCTCAGTAATCAGGAGCTCCTCTCTGCGAGGAGCCCAGTGGTAATCACACAGCTATAGCTTTACCAGCAGATTAATACAGGATTAGCAAAGTCAAAATCTATTCTAGTGAAGAACATCTGTGACATAGCTTTAGCTGCATAAAAAATATGTACTTGAGCACAGATAAAACTTCATTGCTGCGTATTATCTGCAGTTCTGAAAGTTGGGGGTAGTGCAGTTTATTCTCTAATATTCTGACACTAGGCTGACTTGTGCAACTGTGCCATCATTCCTCTCCAACACCGCAGCATTCTTCTGTTTGCTGATTCCCATACATGCCGAGCCCACAGAGTGCCTCCCCAGACTGCTGCTTACTCCTTGAGAAGCACACATCTGCCTGGCCAGATAAGAACCTGTCACTACAGCAGGTAATGTACAAATACAGGGGATCTCATTAGTAGTCTCCAGCCCTTCAAAAACATATATTTTGTTTCCATGTGTGAAGGCACAGCTTATTCCCTCTCCATTCCAAGTAACGTCCACAACATCCCTGCTTGGTAAAAACACCCACCGTCACCAGTGGGCACAATGTCTGTGGCAGCACCAGAGGTGGAAGTGTGACACCTGCCATCATGGCCCAAGGTTGAGGCAAGGTCCTTCTTGGCCAGCAGCACATGCCTCCACGACTTCAGGGAACGAGCTGGCTCTTAATGGGGCGAAAGACAGCAGGGGCTCAGTGCAAGCACACAGGCCACTGAGACTGACCCAACCTGCAAGTTGTGTACAGGTACATGAAATTTGGACATCTCAGCCACTGACCCTTAGCAACTTGGGTTGAGTACACCAGTGGTTTATTTTGGTAGAATTTTGATTCTGTTAATCTGTGTTTCCACACTGTGGGTGGCTGAAGTCCACTGAAAGCCTCCCTACCAAATGGGTGGGCTGGGATGGCAGGGACAGAGCCTGTTGGCATCCTGCTGTTTCTGTGGAGAAGATGGAAACAAGGTTTCCTGAACAAGCAAAACAACAGGTCTCTCTTAGCTGCTTATAGTAGCCTTTTTTTAGAAAATATTTCGTGGGCTCTTTCAGTCTTTGGCAATGGGGTTACAGCTCTTGTTTATGAGGAGCAGAAGGCAGCTCACAGATGTGCAAGCTGGTTTCTGCTGTGGATATGTTTTCTTCTAGGTTTCACGCCAGGGCAGTTTTCCCAAACCAGTGTTCTTCCACAGGTCACTGGCTTACTTCAGGACTGCCCTTCACTCTCCAGCATCAACTACAGCTCCTGCTTAAATGATAAGACCCTAAGCATGTTCTTAGAGGTCCATAAAGCAAAGCCAGAACTGCACAGAAGATATTTAGTCAAGGCAAAGCTGTGGCTCATAAAATGTCTCATTGTAAGTTGACCATCTTGGTCATAGGAGACTTTCTGTATGTTAATCAGAATTAAATTATTGTTTCTTCCTCAGGGAGGGAAAATGAGATATTGGAGAAGACAGAGAAAGACAAAGGGAAAAGGATACTTCTGGATATTTCAAAGATGTCTAAACTTCACTTCCAGATTTCCCTGGCATGCTCATCAATTTCATGTTAAGAATTATAAGCAACTTATTTTTTCATCTTCTCTCCAACCGGAGTAGGTAAGCAGTTTTAAATCTGAGGAGTAGTTTGTGGTCTCAAGCAGAAAAAGGGAAGGTGTATCAGCAAGAACAGAAGTTTCCAGCATAGCAGAGCGCTAGATGAAGTGGTGGTGTTAGCCCTGACCAGCAGCAATCCCAGGCAGAGCCCTTCCTCTGAACCTGACAGTCTGCATTTCCTGAATCAACAGGCCCAATGCAGGGCTTGCTCTCACCACCATTACTCATGTAAGAAGCCCTGAAGTTGTGTTGGGGGGGAGGGTTAGCTTGGGTATTAGGAAAAGGTTCTTCACCCAGAGGGTGGTTTGGTACTGGAACAGACTCCCGAGGGAGGTGGTCACAGCACCAAGCCTGACAGAGTTCAAGAAACATCTGGATGACACTCTCAGGCACGTGCTGTGACTCTTGGGGTGTCCTGTGCAGGGCCAGGTGTTGGACTTTGATGACCCCGAGGGTCTCTTCCAAGTATTCTATGATTTTATAAATTTTTACCTGAGAGGGTGGTATGTATGCCCAGAGGCATCGATGGGAGACTGTAAATGGAAACTAACTCTTTTTCTAATTGTTATTTTGCAGAGCTATGCATCTACAAGTGGAGCTGTCATTCTGCCTCCCAAGTACCTCTTCTGGAAGAGACCTTAAAATGCATTGTTTTGTGTAAAAAAGCATTCATTGCTTTGCTCCCAGCTGCAGCTGATGTAGTAGGAGAGAGCTGCTCACCCTTAGTTTACAGACCAGTTTGGCCACACAGCTTGCTAGGTAAAGACAGGCCAGCACACTCAGATTGGTGCCAGGAATATTGCTGCTGATTGTGCTTACCAAACCATGTTATGTCAGCTGCATCCATGTCAGAGGAGCATGTGCAAGACCAGTTACAGCTAATAAGCCTCTATCTGAGGGAAAAAATGAGACCAGAGTGAGATTTATGACAATTTCAAGCACAGAATAAGCAGTATGAACAGATGAGCCTCAAAGAATGGTAAGGTCCTCTTTACATACAAATATTTTTTGGGGGGAGGGGAGTGAAAAAGGAATAAAATCAGAAAATAATAGAATGAATTATAGCAAATACTCTTTCTAAGTAAAGTCGTTTTGCATTTCCCATGGGAGTCAGTTGAATGAGAGAAGACAAAAAAAAAAGGAAGAGTAGAAACTGCTTGCAACACAGAACAAACCTTGAGTGCCAAGAACATGCTCCAGATTTTTTTAAAGATGCCTGGCTCTTATCTCAGCCTTGATTCATCACAGTTTACTCCCAGAATTATTCAGAATTCAAGGACCTTGCTCCTGTGGGGTTAATGGGTTACATTCAGCATTGAAACCCATGACACAAATAGCTGCTTAATTATTCACTCGAAGATGGTTTTAGTGGCTAATCTAAATAAAAACAGCAACAGCAAAAATTACATTGTTTTACCTTCTGTAGGTGAAATGATTTTTTCTTTTAACTGTATAATCCAGGACCGTGCACAGGCAGGAGGGGGCCCGTAAAAAGGAGGGGTTGTGCTGCTTGTGACACAAAAGATTAGCATGCTCATGACTGAAGAGGAGGAAAAGGAAAACACTGCCATAAAAGTGACAGTCGAGGTGAAGAATTGTGGTGAATGTGTAATGCACCACTGAAAAGATGCAGAAGAAAACATACCAAACTGGAAGTCTTATCATATCTATCCTGCTATTCCAAAGCACGAATTAATTTGAAAGGAAGAAGCTGCTGTTCTCGTTGGCTCACATAATTTGTTCATAAACACAGGCAAGAAGTATGCTAAAGTGATACAATTACCATAATTACTATTTTGTTCAAAAAATGCAGCGGTGGTTTTCCACCCTGAATTTCATTCAAGCAGCCATTGTGGCTGGTACCAATCAGGAGGTAATGGCACAGACTGCAGCTACTCCAGGAGCAAACACAGTAAATCTCATGCTTCAAATGCACCAGCCACACAGGATGTCAAAGCATATTACAAATACAGGAGCAGGTATCAGCCAGTCCTGGTACAAGGAATTTGTGTGCAGCTAAGCAAAGATACAGTGCCAAACCAATCCTGGCAGGCATATGTCGCTCCAATAGCAGGCAAAACCCTTTTAGAGTCAATGGGTCTAAATGTGGGGTTTTTGCAAAGGGTCAAACTTAGCATTTATTTAATTTAGCCCTGTTTTGAAAGCACGCTGTGCAACAGAGAGGAAATAGACATCCCAAAGCATCAAACAGGATCACTTTAAGCCCAAATCATCACTAAATGCAACGCTGCTGTGTACAGGGAATATCAAATTAAGGTGATCATTGCCAACCCCCATCAGCTTCCTGTCTTGCTGCAGCTTCCCAGGGGATGAACTACAGACAGGACTCTCCTGTAAAGCCCTGGTTAAACAGGTATCTGTTTGAGTTTGGATAGGGCTTAAAGCAAAGCAGGCTAAATGACTTGTTCAGTTGATGACACTTGGCAGTCCTGGTCACCAGTCTCTTGCCTTCTCACTCTGACTTGCTGTGCTAACTGGTCTGATGCAGGTGAGGTGGGAGTGTGTGTGTTAAGCCAAAACATTTTTTAACTTTAAAAAAAGAGATCTTTCATCTGTAAAGTACCCAAGCCAGAGCTATTTAAAAGATTAAGTTTGAGTTCAAGTTCTGAGACACCTCCAGATTTCTATTCCTTCCTCCTGTTCCTCACCCCATGATATTATTTCCTCATGTCATTGAAAAAGAGGGGAGCAAAAGGGGAAAAAATAATGGCAAAAATGTTAGAATAGCCATATTTTTGGTTTTGTCTCTTTCTTTAAACATTTGAAAAAGTTGATGTTTTTTAAAACAGAGAAAAAGATTTAGGCTGTATGCTTTGCATTTTTCTCTGTGATATTTCATACTGCTCACTGGTCAGATGAATGTTAGTGTTTGGATAAATTGGGAATAGAAGGACGGTGGTGTGTTCTTCATAGAATTAACATAAGGATTGCATTGTCAAGCTTATACTGGAGAAAAGCTAGAGGGTGATCATTTTCTGTTTGGCACAGAACATAAAGGGTTTCTTCCTGTGTACCACTAAAAGTAAGGGATTGTTCTGCAAGTGACAGTGGAGGAAAGGGAGTTTTGTGCTTATGTCACAGAAGGAAGAGGATTACTGTGCAAACGATGCTCAAGGAAAAGGATTAAACCATGTATGACACAGAGAAGCAAGGTCATTGTACAGACACCACAGGAGGAGCAGGGTGCTGTGGCACAGGCTGGGAAGGATTCTTTAAAAGTCAGAATGAAAATTAAAAAGAGAGGAGGACTATAATTTTGTGAATGTGGCTGGAAGACAAGGTTTCTTATGAGCAAAAATAAGTAAAGGAAGAAATGGCTGTACTCCTAAGTCAAGAAGTACTTGTTCATTCTACAACCAAGCACCTACATTTTTCAGACAAAACAGAGTGCAGTGCCACTCATTAGTTTAAAGGAATACACATACTTTGAGCAATAATTGAATGATGATATCTCACAGAAATACTTTGTGATCTTGAACTTAACTGCCCTTCAGACAAGAAGTTGGCTCCCTCTTAGATTTTTTTTCCTTATCCCTTTAAAGAAAGTGCCTCACAAATCACCATATCCTTCTCAAGACATAAGGATGTCTTGAGACTGGGTGCCACATGCAAGCACTGCTAGTCTGCTGGGCATGCAGCACTTTCCTTCTTGGTTAGGAATCCCAGCATCCTAGCTCTAAGATAGATGGTTCTTATCTACATATGCATAGAGAAGCAGAGCAAGCCTAGGCAGATTTTTGTTGTTGCTGTTTCCTTAGAAAAAAAAAAAATTAAAAATATCCTGTTTCATAGGAAAAATATATATGAAACAAAAGGTTTTCACTTTCCTCGTGATACCTGTGAGAAGTGTTTCAGACATCCTCTGTGAAGATAGAAATTCACATTTCCACATTGCAGCAGCCACTAAACTCCGACTTTGGCTGTGCTTTTGTAAGACATTATAGGCAATGGAACATGTTTGAGGTGAGGGCTGTGGTGCACTGCACTGTTTTTGTATCATGAGAAAGGAGAAGTAAAATGTGAAGATAAGAATTATTGCTACCTTTTTTATGCCAGTTGCTGGTTCAAGACGTTCCAGCTATTTGGGGATTTGTTTGTTTTCACACAATGATCCTGACATCCAGTTACTCATAACATGTCACTCTCAAGAGCACTGCAACACTTTGTACCAGGAACTGCATTTCAGAGGTGAACCCGGGGTCAAACGCATTCCTGCTAATTGTACTGATTGCAGGAAAGTTATTCTACGATTGAATTTGTTCTCTGAAGTTAAAGGGGGAAGCTGCTAATTGCTTTTAAGGAGGACCCAGAAAAATGACTGGAGGCTGCACAGTAACTCCCTGCCCAGGCGCACCGGGCGCATGCCCGCCCAGCACACACAAGATAAGAGCTGCTAATCTTTTGGGGGAGTGTGGTATGTGAGGAGGACATGCAGTTCAAACTATGTGAGGGCTTGGAGGGGGAGATACAAACAACCAGTGACAGAAAAGGGGTTCTGTATGTCCACACATTCTGTACTGCTGGTACTCACTGTGTAGAAGAAATCTACTGCACTGATCTGATTTCTTCAGAGCTGCCACCAGTGCAGGGGTATGGCCACTGGCTCTTTTCTGAAGTGTTTCTACAATGCTCTGAATGTCCTCAGGCTCCACAAAGTCTACATCTACTATTACCATGATTCCACCAGGCAGCATATGCGTTTCCTTCCTGATCTAGCTTTTTCTTATAATTTTCCTACCTACCAAATCTGAAGTCTCTCTTTGAGTTAGGGCAAGGAGAGACACACAAGGTCTAGTTTGTGCAGAGTATCACAGAGCAGTTCTTGCTCATTGATGTGCAATGTCACGAGGACAAACAAACTCTGCTTCTCCACTATAATTCATGATTTGGTATATCAAGTTAAACCTCTACTCATCATCCTGGTTTAATTATTTTAGTTCTTCCACTTTCCCCAGAAATCCTAGCTCCCCAAACCTTTCCTACTCAGAAGTCCAAGTTCTGAAAACTATCTGGAATGGTATCTCGTTTTTGAAGTATTTCTGTTGGCCGAGTCATCCTGCACCTCATTGCTGAGAAGAGCACAGCCCTGCAGAGGAAGGGTAACTGCCTGGGATTTGGCAAAGTTTGCCAGCTTCCTGCGTGAGAAATTGTATGGGGAACATGTAAGAGGATGTATTTGCTGAACTTCCTCAAGCTTGGGCTGAAATCCACGACAGAGGAAACTAAATAGAAATTTGCAACAACCTGAGATTGCTTAGTTTGCAGGGCTCTTACTAGTGGCTACCTTAGGAGATGGAGAAAACAGCAGTCTATCTTGTTTTAGGAATTACTCTATCTTTGCAGAAAAAGCACCAGAGGTTGTAAATAAGATTTCAGCTGACAAAAGTTTTGCTCCGAGTTCTTTGGGAGGGTGTAGCAAAGCTGTCAGACTGACTTCTTATATTAAGCTCCAGCTGTCATTTTCCTTTGCCTGCTCTATGGTACTGCTGGATGCAGGCTCCCATTTGAAGCTCTTGGCTTTTGAGACAGAGCACCTCATCATGTTCAGGTAGACTGCTGCAAGTACACACCTTTCCATATGCCTTTGTTGAATGAGACCAGGAAGGAGGGGAGGGAATTGCCCTGACAGTTGAAATTTAGCAGCTCTGGTTCGCTGCTTGGTGAAGTCATTGGGAGACTTTCTATTGGCCTCAAAAGGTAAGGAACAGGGCATAAGGACCAACATGAACAGAGTAATTCTGTTTTATGCAAGGGAAAAAGTAGAGTAAAACCAGCTAAGAATCGAAAGCTGAATGTTACATGTCCGATTTGAAATGTACTTGTAACAGGTAAAGGTTACCTGAAAGTGACCTAAATAAGACTGGGTTCTTGAACTATTTCTTATGAGGGGTCTGCAAAATATCCACAATGCCATTTGCAGGCATTCCCCCATGCCAGCATGTGGCCTGGGCTCAGGCTTCAGCACACATCTCCTTGGAGGCAGGCAGTGACTGTGGAGAAAGCTTTGCACTGGAATCAGGGGAAACTTCACCTCGAGTTTCTCTGGTTTGGAATGAGTCAATGTTGACTTCAACCTGATATCTATAAGGAAGCTGAAGATAAACCTCTCAAACGAAAAATGTGATCACCAACCACATGCAAACAACATCAATGCTGCAATACAAGCAGAGATGAACTATCTGAGTTGATCCTTCTGGTGCTATTGGGTGCCAGTTGGGGATGAGTGGCTGACACTGGCCCCAAGGGAGCTGTGGTTTTAGAATGGGAGTTATTTCAATTGTCATTAGGTCCACACTTTACCAACACTCCTTCCGTGGGCAGAAACAGCAAAGACAAGCAGCAGTATGGCTGTTTTTCTGTTAGGTAAGTGTCTAACAAGGTGGGTTTACTTGCAAAGGAATGGACCGTGGCCCAGGTAAAAGTGATCTGGTGGCACGAAGGTCTTCCATAATTTTGCTCTTCCCACAGGCTGGTATTTTGCAACCTAAGGTTTCAGTTCAGACCCATTGTTCAGTAAGACATTTGAAAGCAGAGGGAAATCCTTTTCTTGTTAACTCACCTGTATTGCAAGGGTTTCTGTTTTATCTGTTGAAGGTGATGAAATTGCTAACCCAAACAGCTCCCTGCCCTTCATTTAGGGATTAGTGACTTCATGAGCACAAGAACAAACATAGGATGCTGAACTTAGAGCTTGGCAAGTTCAAAGCCTCCCAATCTGAGATGAGAAAGCAAGGGAACACTCGCAGCGGTGACAGTATTTGAGTCTTTTAACAAATGAAGAGACCTACAAGCTAGTGATAAAGGCTGGGGAACCAATCAGCCAAGCCCATCCCCAGTGTAAACCTGGTATTCTTCCAATTCAAACAATGGAAAAGAGGCAAACAAGAAAAATCCTTGGTAGCAAATGAGATTAGATGAAGCAAACAGTAAAGACTCTCCTGTAGCTGCAGTTCGTCATGCAATTAGTTTCTTAACAGCTTCACCATTCAGATGGCCTCTTCCCTGGCACAGTGCCACGCCGGCCAAATAAATCAGCTTTACGTACACGACTGTCAGACAGAACTGCAGCTCCAGCCCTCCCGAGGTAAGGTAGAAGGCTCAATTGAAAGGAAGAAGGAAGAGAGACCTGAATAGATAGGGGGACACAGGTCAATGAGGAAAGGAGAGTGTAGCCAAATAGCACTGGACTAATACTTGGAGGTATCCAGCAGCCCCTACAGAATATCAGGGCTTGCAAAAGCAGTTTGTAAACAAAGGCCCTCGTATCTCTGGCCCTGTCATTGAGATTAAATGCTATCATTGGGAATAATGGTGAAGTGGAATGCATATTTAATTAGAGAAATCAATGAACCCAAATGACTGGGAGGGGGCAAATCATTAAGATCCAGCCCCTGCTGCCCCTACTCAGCAATATTTCAGACTGCCAGCATTGCAAGTGGGTCTGATGTGTGGTACCTCATCAGCAAAGCAGAGTGGATTTTTGTGGTTGCTGTTTTGTACATGGAAGTGCTGTGAAGGGAATAGGGAGCAGGTTGCTCTGCTCATGTGAAAGCTGCCATTTTCAGAAGTGAAAGCAGTCATTAGGAAAGAGAGTGAGCAATACACACTGGGGCAAACCCGAAACTATTGGACTCCATGCTTAGTCATGAATGGGCACAGTCACACCACACAGACACATTGGGCAGGATAAAATAATACTTTTTTCCACAGCAGTATTGCTTTTGGAAGTCGGTTGAAAATTATTTGACAGAATCGTTTTACCTGTAGACATTATTTTGTCAAAAAAAATTTACCAGTGTGTATGTCAATTGCAGGGAAAAAAATCACAGCAGAGATTTTTCTGAAATGTTTTGGGGTTTGTTTCAATATTATCACCTCAGTGTTTATTTTCTCTCATAGTAGTTTAGAAAGTGTAGAGTCGAAAAGTGAAAGTAAAACTCAGCACCTGATCTCTGACTGAGAGCCAACATTTCATTGCACTGGGCATTTTCACTTCATTTTTGTTTGGTTTTATTATATGTTGAAATTTTAAAAAAAGTTATTTCTGGGCAATTGTGTTATCTAATGCTCAGGTAATTCTAGGAAAATGTCCCCTGACTTCATACAAGCAGATGTAAAATGGGGCCAAGGTTGTTTTAGGGGCTTATACACAAAGAAGCAGAATTGGCATTTTCTGTAACATATGCAAGAGTTGACTGAAAAAACCTATGAAGTTTTGCAGTAAGTAACCCTATAAATCTATTTGGTATTGTGGTTAGGAGGGGGGAAGAGATAAAAAATTAACCAATAAAATGCTTCACAAAAATAGTGTGCTGATCTGAATCAAGAAAGGAAATTATTTAAATTCCTTGGAAAAGCCTGGCTATGTAACATGCCTCGTAGCTCCCCTAGAACACTGTGGAAGGGAAGGAATTTTCTTGCAACAACATTTTGGGATTAACTGAGCTATTTTGCCCAAGGCATGATTTAAGGTACCTTCTTATTTAACACAATTCACGCCAGTTTTTGCATAAGAAACCCTACTCTGCAAGTGTTTCTAGTGCAATACCGCTGAAGTCAGTGAGTTTATACCAAGGATGAATTTGCCCTCATCCTATTTTCTTCACTTTATTTATTTGACTTGGAAAACAGAATTACCCCAAATTAGTTATTTATTGCATCTAAAAAATTGGCACTCCTTTGGAAAAGCATTTAAAGCCAATTACAAGAGTTCCTGCTCAAGTTGATACCTGTCACTCCAAAGCAGTGCAACACTCATGATCACTTCAATGGATACTTCTAGATGAAATGATCTGGCCTGCTGCAAACCAGCTGAATTAAAAATAAAAAGCAGCATTTGCATATTAATGACTAATTTCTCCACTTGAATCCGTGGAACTACCACTGACTCATAATCCAGCTCCTAAAGCACTTCTGGTAATATGAAGACTTTGTACTTCGCCTTTGGCTTCTGTGGGAATGGTTTGTGGCTTTCGGAAGGCAAGATGCTCACCCTATCTCACTGCAACTTTTGTTTCTTTATCTAAAGCGAAGGGTTACTTTTTTTAGCAAGTGAAAGAGAAAATGTGTTGGTCTACAAACAAATCTAAAGACTTATAAAGATGATTCAGTATCGTAAAATGCTGTTAAACTCCTCTGTCATCAGATCTACAGGTATTTTATGATATGTTTAATTTACTGGAAGATGTACCTACCCTTTAAAATTGAGCTCTGAGTAACACTGATCATTTTCAAATTATAGCTGATAAAAATACAGTTGTAAAGTACTTTAAATACTTGGCTATATGATCTTACTTTTAATTATAAATTCACACATTTTGACATGTTCCAACCAGCAGTACTGAAACCAAATCCACAGCATATTGGAACTATTCACAACAGTCCTGACCCAGAATCCAGTAAGTCTCTTGGTTTGAGTTGTTTCAGGGTTTTTGTTTGTTTTTTCTGTATGTATGTACCTAGAAGGCAAAGATATTCATCACAAGAGCCAACCAAACAGACTAAGATTTCAATCCTATTTGCAACAGGAAAAGTCAAAGTAACTTAGGACAAGGGAGTTACTCTGTATTTACACTCATCAGTGTAACAAATATAAAATATGAATTAGTGCCAGTTAGGACTATGTTTGATTATTTTTTCACTAAAACAGTTTTCATTTGCAATAAAAAAATTCTACTCTTTTTCATGCATGTCATGTGCAATTTACCTCTTATTTTCTAGATGCAAGGACCAACACCACACAACACTGGCTCCTTCTCTCCTCTGTAGCCTTGCTTTGTGTGCTGCCGAGGACAGAGGCCGGGCAGCGTTCCCGAGGAAGGGCTGCTGTCTATCACTGCGATGGATGGGCTCTGAGCCTGCTCTGCCTCCAAATGCTCCCGGCGCACTGGAAATGCGCAGAGCTGCTGCATTTCAGCCGCTGATCCCCTGCCTTTCCTCTGTCCCTCTCGTTCTCCCTCTTCCATTCTGGCATTGCCTGAGGGCTCACTGGGATGGTTGAAGGCGCTGCCTGGCTGGGTCAGGCTTTGATGGCAGCTCTGGTTGCTGGGGGAAGAGGCGATGCAGTAAGGGGTACAGGCTGGATTGGGTTTACAATGCCGGCTTTCTGTGAATGAAACTCATTAAAAAAATAAGTAAAATCAAGCAGCTGTAACTGCAGCCAGAGCCATTTCATAGTAGCTAAGTGCATCTGCTTTTTCTCACCTCCAAAGTGAATCAATATGGCTTTAAATTATTTCCCTGATTCCTGGATTTCTTGCCTTGTGCTGCTGTTAGCCCAGACACGCAATCGCCTGGTCATTCCTGCCTTGACTTTTCAGTCTCTCTTCTCTGGCTTCTTCTTGTTGTCTTCTCTTAAAAATACATACTCAGTGGAGCAGCTCGGTTTTGCTCATGTGTCATTTTCTCACGCAGACATTTGCCATCCCTTGCAGCCACACACACACTCACCACAGTGCCTTAATACCTGCCCGCCTGGCTCTATCTCCATCCCTCTCTCCCTACACTCACACACTGCCTGGCTGATTGCTGCCTAACCAACATCTGCTTATCAGGAGTTTTTCTCCTGATGCGCTAGTTACTGAAGGAGAGCTCATGTTTTCTTGCAACTCTGTCTGTCAAAGATATTCATGTTTAAAAAAAAAAAATTAAAATTAAATAGTCTCTTGAGTTATAGGGTTTTTTTCTCTCCCATACAGCTTCACACACACACACACACACACACTTATTTGGGGCAGGCAAATTTCAGTGTAAACCTATCATTAGTGCTAAAAATAAAAGACCTCCACACAGATTAAACCCATGCTTTGGGGTTGCCCCATTTTTCTCAATCCTGCCTAATCTTGGATTTGGGTTGTTCAGAACACGGGGCATCACTGACGATATAAAAAGCCCTCAGAAATGCCTATATGTCATCTGGGTATATTGACATACAAGTGATCTGCTCAGAGAGACCTGCAGTCCATCAGTGCAGCGCATCAGTGCAACCAGATGATGTGGGAGTCCCCAGAATCCCCTTATCACTTCAGTGGTGCATATAAACATATTAACTGCTTATTTCAGGCAGAACCCTCAGCTCACAAATCCAAACTACTTTTGCCAGCATCGTCCTTTTTCATGTTTATTTATCTTTACTATGTATTGCTCTCTCACAAATTTTGCATTTTGAGGTGCTTTTATATGCCCAGTCACCTTCTTGAAGTATGTAGGAGATCATTACTGGATTCTGATTAGCACAGAGCGTTTGAGTGGCATGCTGCAGGCAAAAATTTGAAGTGTATCAAAATGCAAATATGTCCCCATTGACTTCTGGAAAAATGTGTTACATTACAAAGTACTTTCAAAGAAAGCCAGAAAGGAACAGGAGAGTATGAGTTTGCAGAGGTTTTCGATACTAAAAAGGAATTAATCAGGAATTGTTACTTAGAAGCTTGAATTCTGTGTAGCACAAACAGCTTTTTTTCTTTAAAGAGGGAGTGGAGAGTCCAGATGATGATACTTCTGCCCACTTTGTGTCTCACTCCATTTCCTTTGCCAGAAGAACCACCAAAGTGAATGGGGTTGGTTGTGGTGTATATTTTTTCAACCTGCCAAGACTCAAATATGTAGTCTAATATATGGCAACAGTCCAGAACAGGAGACACAGAAATTATTCACAATCCTTCTTTGAGCATGAACTACTCCTTCTATAACCTCAGATTAATGACTCTGCATTTAAGAAGTAAATGATTTTCACCAAGAGAAGGGAGAGGCAGCCAATTTGCCTGGAGAAAGTAAGGGTGGTATTAATGCAAGTGACATCCCTGCAGTGAGGTATTCCAGAGACCTGCACTGGGGAAAAAGATGCAAGATTACACAACTTATTTGAGCTGGTTGCTCCTTTACCCACACTAGTAATAGTGAATATGCTCTTTCACAGCTACTTCTGACTGCACTCAGTAACACGTATTTTTATTCTTCAGGCCTTGTGAGTAGCTAATGTAATAAACACAATAGACCAGCAAGAGGAAAGGAAACTGCCATAGTTGTGATGACTACTAGCACATAAAAAGCCCATGGAAGAAGCAGCAGCATATGACCACTCCCAGTCTCCCAATGGTTGTTTGCCATTGCTTAGCTAGTTTCTGTGTCTGGCTATTGCTTCATTGCACTTGGTCATAAATGAAAGCTATCTAATGCTAATGACCATGGTGCCCACCCTAATCATGCATTTGAAATATTAATAAAAATAATTTATGTCATGTGACTGTTTTTTAACTAGCTGCTTTCAGGACTTTAGATCAGTATTATAAAAGACATGCGTTTATAAATTATTAGTCTTGAGCACATAAGCACTGCATACTATGGGGAGCACTTTTGTAGCACTTTAAATTAATTTATTGTTATTCATTCCAGCTGTCTGTGATGTAAACCTTTGGCTATAAATTTGTACCATCATCCAACATACCATTAAACTAAAGTGGTGCCCGTGCTGGAGCATATAATAAAACATATGAATAAGATTTCTGTGGGGACACTTTTTTTAAACTCTCTTTTCAGTTAATGACACAAGAAAAGTGAGATAACATAGTTACCCTGTAACTATGCATTCATTAAAATATGGCTGATTGGGGGAGCCTTTTAAATTTGCACTTCTATTGAATACAGACTCAGTGTTTTGCTTCACCAGATTGTTTCAATTCATATCCTATCTCAGGCAAAAAGCTTTATCTGAAGGCATCGTGAAGTCACTAGCTGAGACTGCCAGACGATATTTGTTGGACCTGAACTTTTCAGTAGTGGAAATAGCTCCTGACCGCCGAATCACAGGAGTACAAGAGCAGAGCACTTTTAGCGTCTTATCTCCTCTGCAGGAAAACATTCTTTCTCCTACAGATCACCATAAGGGTAACAAAACCTTATCAGCATGACTAACAACATAATGTCTTGATCCACCTAACAGTATAGATATACTTTGTACCAGCCCATTGGGATAAAATTTCCTAAAATTTAAAGCAAGTTCTGATCATGCAGTGCTGTACCAAAAGGAATTAGCACCACTCATTTCTTGTGGTCAGTGCCCTTGCCTTACAGGTCTCATCTTGCTCATATGCTTGCTAATACTTAATATCAAATATAGCTATATGAAAACAGAGACAAAAAATTGACCATCAGGTTCTCAGCTGATGTAATATAGCACAACCTCCTTAACTTGTACCAGCTGCACATATACACCATGTTTGTTTCTGAGTTATTCATCCAGTATCAGGGCTTTTGGAAAATTGACTGACAACAGAAAAGGGTACTCCTGAAGAATAAATTTTATATTATACTAATTCATGAGTAAAATGACCACTTTGATGGAATAAAGTTTTCTTTTATTTCTAAATCTATCTGAAATATCAAGGTTTGGGAATCTAAGGCTTTGATTTAGGACCATTCGTAAACAATCAAGAAGCAGGATGTCTGAACTACTTGGGAATATGTGTACACCAGTAACTGCCTTTTATATGCAAAAATCAACATTTGACAATAGGTAGAGTATATAGCAAGATGCTACCTTGCCAGGGCACTTTATTTTAATGCAGCATCTAGTTCAAATGTCCAAAATTACTGAAACATATTTCATAGAAACTTCACAAAGAATCCTCTAGCACACTCTAGAACTAAATTCTGCTCCAGATAGTTGGACCACACTGGTGCTGGGTGGTTCTGGGCTCTCCCTTCCTGCAAAGGTTCTTTATTCATATTGAGTTTCCTTTAAATAAAGATGTGCCCTCCTACTCCCAGCTTTGGGGTTAACCTTCACCAGCAGTTTTTACATTCTGTCTGAGGGTACATGCAGACCAGCTCCTGGTTTTTGCTGATGTGTTGGTTTGGAGCCATTTTGCTGAGATAAAATGTTATTTCCATGATCAAAATTTTCTTTTAACTTAGTATAAAAGAAGAAAACTTGGTTGTTTGAAAAAGGTATATAGAGCTTTCCTTTTTATTAACTGATTTATCAGTGTCACTTGATGTGCTTTAACTTATTTAAGAAGAGCTTCCTCTCTTGTAGCACATAGGTTATAATTACTCTGTAATGTAGATGGTCTCAAAAGAAGGGATTGAGTTGGTTTAAGTTACAGTAGCTAACACAATAGTATTCATCTCCCAGCTGCTAATTAATCTGTTCAGCTATCTGTTTTACTGATCACGTGGAAAGAAGGTGCTTTTTTTTCCTTCTTAGTTAAACTGTAATCTTTTAGGAATTGGGTGTATTAACTTCATTCTACTGAAGTTTGTTCAAGTCCTCTAAAGATGCCTCAAGGAGGAGAAGAGGCATTTATCTTCAGTTTCCGTGTTTCCACTGGCGCTGGAGATACCTACTCTACGTGGTTTTTCATCTCCTGTTGTTTGGCAGGACCAAGCTCCTCAGTCCATTACAGTGCCTGGCAGCTCTGGCTGGGCCTGAGGGCCTCTCTGTGTTCCAAACATCCTGGAAGCCCCCTGTGGCTAAAGAGGGCAACTTAGATATGACAAAAGATAATGTGCGGATGCCAAAAACTGAAGGTATCAGAAAGGTATCATAGCTGTACCTCTGTAGTTTGATGAGAAGTCTCCAAAATACCTATGTGAGTGGTACACTCTATCTTTCATCCACACAGCTGCCCTCAGACTGTTGTGTGAAGAACATCAGAGGGCTGGTAGCCTGTTCATCTCCCAGCTGAGCTCAGGGACACGGGGCCTTGTGTATCTGCAAGGGCATCTGCTCCCATCTGAGTCGTTGAAGTGATTGCCATGCCTGCCACATCACCACCTCACAGGCATATGCTAGCATTTCTGATACTGTCAAAATATGCTTTAAAGCCCATTTCAGCAGCAAGCTTGCTTAGGTTCCTTGCCAGGAAATGTTAATTACTGTGGTGCGGTCTTCTGTTTTCTGTGGCACCATAACAATTAATTTACACCATTTGGAGAAACACTTACACTTTTTTATTAAAAATCAATAAAAACAAATCAATACAGCATAAAGTATACAATATCAAAATGAAAAGCTCTTGTTTTTATACTTGAGCATCTCTAATAAAATTTCACTGTTGATTCAAGCACCTTGTCTATTCTAATCTAATGAAAAGCTGTCAGGTTTCTCTTTAGCATTTCAGAAATGACTAAAAATGGCTGCCCGAGTACATGGCAAAAGAATGCAATAATTAACCCCCAAGCTGTAAGTCAATATGATGATGCAAATGCTCCTGCATTCATCTCTCTGCATTGCATCACCTATGCACCTGGCAGTCCATGGAATCCATTTTGAATCAGGATGGAGGTTAGCTTTTATTTATAGCTGTAATTAGAAAAACACTAGCGCTAATGGAGACTGCTCTGTTGCTAGAACATGTCACCCCAGAGTAAATTCCACAGCAATTTTTGCATTTTAGCAGGTCAAAGAGTAAAACAAATTAATTGCTTCTTCCTGAGAAAACCTGTTTATTCTTCAGAATCTGATGATTTAGAGGAATATTAATTTCAAAGCTTCTCAGGGAAAAATCCCTTGGTTGTTTTTTTGTGCCACTGCTCCAACACTGCTAGGTGCTGTAGGCCCTGGGAAGGCAGCTCATGCCGCTCATCTCATGGTTCTTGCAGCAAGGGCCAGGCAAAACAAACATTTTCAGGTGCCTAAATCCCAGCTTCTGCCCCCTTCTGGGATTTGCTCAGCAGTGACCCAGCCCAGCAGCTGCCCCAGGTAAGAGCTCCCTCAATGCACAGTGAGATGTGCCCAAACACAAAAGCGAGGAACACTTTGCCCTTTACAGCATGAGGTCCTGCTACGTTTTGCACATTTCTGAGTGCATCCACAATGATCACAGCTGATTTTTAGGAGTTAACCAGAACAGAAAGAAACGAGGCAACTTTAATCCTGTGGATGGGCAGATCACTATTTCCTTTCCACAGACAGAACCATCATGGGTTTGAGTTGGATTGATAGGAGGTCCTTTAAAATGTGTGAAATGATCCAAAGATGACAGTAGGTTTATCAAAGCCATTAGACAACTCTGGTAGCTCAAGACTGTGGGCTGGGAGGACAAGTGTCACTGAGATAAAAATGCATTAACTAGACTAATTTAAAAGGGATTGAGAACTCACACAAAACCACCAGAAACTCCTGCATTGCTACAGTGGTACTGGGAATCTAGACATGATAACTAACCAAAACCAAAAAGTCTTAAAAATCAAAGTTTTGCAAATTGGGATATTTGGCTTGAATTGCCTTTAGAAATTCCAAAGTGTGGCAATATGGTACTGAAATACTGAAAAATATTGTAATCTGTTGTCTGTACATGGCACCTGTGTATGCACCAATGTTACCCTCTGCAGCAGGAGCAGTGATGTAACCACCATTTTGTTACCATGATGAATGAGTTTAAGGTTTCTTACTACTACAAGAACTTACATTATCCTGGCATTTTGTGCACAGCGTTATACATTTTTTTAAGTTCTGTTCTCTGTGTGGTAAAACATAACTGCTCCTAAATGACTTTCTGATACCTGTTCCAACTAAGCTAAAACAAGCCCTGCAAAGGTAGGATGATTATTTACATTCTATAAGTCTTTCAGATTCTTGAAATATGGGTCTTAAGCATATTATTAACTTCAGACGCATTAGTAAGTCCTGTTGGAGTAAAAAGGATGTGCTTTAGGGCACTGATGACTATCAGCTAAGAAAAAAAGCTGAGAGACCTTGTTTCCTTCACAAGGGTAATTGATTACTTGTGGAATAACTTCTCTGAGAAACTATAACTTGATCTGTATTTGAAGTGTATAAGAGCATGCTCTATGTTAGTAATCTCCTCCTACTGCAGAATTGATGAGTTTCAATAACACTGTAGTGTTTTTAAATACATGTTCTGTTGGACATCCCACAACAGGAAATCAACAGTAGGTGAGCCATAAGTAGACCTTCCCTCTGGGAGGGCTCTACTGTGGTAGTTGTACAGGAATGAACTCTCCATTGGGCTGGACTAGCACAGTGACATCAAGACTAGAAAGTTTTCTTGGCAGGCTTATGATATTCCCACCATTTGGGAATCAGGTAAATTAGATGCTTTGTATGATGCTCTTTAATTACTCTCCAGAGGAGCAATATACTGTTTTCCACCTGGAGCTGAAGTAGGATGCCTTTCGGCCATTAGCACGTACTTGTACTGCATTTCTGCATGGATAAGCCAGATAGAAATGTAGTAGGAAACACTATGGAAAAACACACCATAAGATGGTACCTACCCCAAAGAACTGACTATTTATCTCAACCTGACAAAGAATGGCTAGGGTTAGAGGCAGGGATAAAGCAGTGGTTTTGCTTTTATTCAGAAGTTTACATAGAATGAGAAGTAGAAATCAGGTTTTTCAAATGTTATAAACACGTAAGCAGATTCAAAGGTCTTCTATTCTTTTGAAGCTTTAAATATTTCACTGGTCTCCCCATTCAGGTAACATAGCATGGCACCATACAAATGTGCAAAAGGGATTTTCCAAAGATACTCCTTACTTTCTTTTATTGGATGTCATGACACAGAGAGAAATATTAGATGCAAGCAAGCCCTATGGTTTTGATTGTGGTTAGTCTGACTGTTCTGGTTTGCCTTAAGTGGAAGCTGACAAACAATGGTTTAAAAGGAGAAAGGAAAACGGCCCCAGCACTGAGGTCAGCCAGCCACTTCCTACACCCAGCTGTTTCAGTTTATTTTTTTAATTAAGTTTGGCTTAAATTAATGATGACAGTTTAAAGAGAACTCTTTCACCTATTTAGCTTACTTTACATCTGAAACCAAGTCCCTCCTGTCCAATTGCATTTTGTTACAAGATTTGCAGTTAGGTTCCTAAGAGTCCCTGGTTTCTCCCCACTTTATTTTGTCATCTCTCTGCTCTACTATTGCCCTCTGCCCTTTCGTGCCCTTTCAAGGGAGGGCTAAAGCTATTGCTGCTGCGGTATGGAAACAAAGTGCCTCCTAATTGATCGTTAATACTGCTGGAGTGTGAGGATGTTGGGAATTGCTAGATCAAGCCCATTTACTCCACCTTCTGGGGCAGCTCTTCAGATGGTATAAATCAGCATTCCTTCCTGCCTTCTTCACAGCTCAGCATGGGCTTGCACCATGGAGGAGCTAGGTCAGGGGCTCTGGTCTGCAGCTCTGCACAAGCACCAGATCTTTGCTTCAGAATAGTGGTAGTTTCTTTCCAGAAGCCTGAGAATTAGCAACTCCAGTACTGCTATAATTATCTGCAAGTTAGGTGTTGGGGCAGATAAACAGAAGGCTTAATTTTTCAGAAAGAATACAGCTTAAAACTAGTAGTTTTCTGATCCTGTGAGATGCCACACACTCACAGGTTCCAATGGCTTTTCTAAGACAATAGAATCTCTGCTTTTTTTAGCAAAGTGTCATCTGCTATAGGGGTTTTGGCTTCACTAACATGGGGGTTACTTAAACTGCTCACAACTATGAGTTTAAGCCGTTTCTCATGGCCTGGCCACTTTTCTTTCATGATTAGAGCAGTTTTTATTTCGATGGGGAGACCTCGCCTTAGTATTTAAGGTGAGAGCTGATGACTCATAACCAAAATAAGAAATGAAGTGCCACTCCTTATACTGCTCCCCATCTGCCAGGAAAGCAGTAAGAATTGCATCATCGCTCATTGCAGAGGTAAACATGATCGCTATGTGTGGTAGTCCTCTGTAAACAGTAGAACTTTAAGGATTTCTTAAATTAAGTTAATCCCATGGCTTTAGTGGTACTAAGTTTGGTGATTCATAGTAGACTACCCAGGGAATGGTTCTTAACTGCAGTCTTGAGAAGGCTGGTAAAACCAGACAGGCTTGTGGTGGTTTGGTCATTCATCAGTTAGGACTAGATTGTGTCTCATCCACCTCACCCTTCCCAGTGAAAGTGAGCAGAGGGAGGCCTGCACGTAGTAATAAAATAATGACAAGCCAGTCCCACACCTGACCCAAATCCCTGACTGAGCTAAGAAGAACAACAGAGGATGCTCTTCTGGGTGAGTCTTTCACTTCTTTTCAATATAGTTCCTAAGTTACAACTCAGTAGTGGTTACAAATGTTTTGTGATGTCTAATTGTAAGAATGCTGTACATTTTTGCCATCACACGTATTCTTACTGAAATGACTACTTGGCAGGCATGAGCTCAAATGCAGTCTGCAGATATCAGGTGAAATCTATAGAAGTTTCTGGGCCAAATTCAGTTAAGATAAATAGCTATGTATTAACATATAAAGCTGTCAGAAATTGAGATGAATGGCAAAGGGGCACAGCTTGCAGAAATTTGGTACTTTATATGCATGTAAGTCATGGGTCTAAAAACAAAAGCAGTTGAAAAAAGGTCCCTATCTCTGTCTGCTGTCTTCCAAAAGTACCTAAATCATCCAGTTTACTTGTGATGTCTTCTTCCTGCTTCATTATTAAGACATTTAACTCAAGTTTTAGACAAAAATAGAAGCATTTGAAGAATGTAATCACATGTTGTTTTCTTCCAAGAAAATCTGCAGAACCTACTTCACTGAACTTTGCACAAAATCACAATTAACTTTGGCTGACATTGAACTGTGCTTTTTAATGTTCCTCTGTGATGAAAGTGTCTTCTTCAGTTGAAAAAATTCTCCAGATGTATTTCTGGTCTTTGTCTAAGGTGTTAACAGCCAGACACTAGCACCTTGTTTTCAATTTTTCCTCACTTGGAGACACCACTTACATTTAAGCTTTTCTTTTACTGGCAGTAGCTACAATGGTCTAGGCTTTAATCACCAGCAGCTGTAGAAATGGGAATAGGATTGCAAAAGCAAACGTGGTCCCCTTGAAGATCAGTTCAATTCACATCTGCATGTGGACTTTTTTCATAGTATTACACTCCAATTTAGTAAGGTTTTGTATACCTTGAGAACTCACTCTTGGCTCTCTTCCCACTTTTGAGTTAAAATCATGTGTAAAATACTTACTGTGCAGAGAATGGTGATGTGAACTAGAAAGAATATCTTTTGTCTGGCTTATTTCAAAGTAAAATTATACAGAATTTAGCTTATTGTTTTGCAGAGCCATAAACCTTCACCAAACTCCTTCTGAAATCAACCAGACTAGTTGTGCTAGCCAAGCCAAGTGGATGCAGGAGTCTAACAAAAACCCAGCTCGATATGGTATTTAATATTCAGCTTTTCATGCTGTAGCTAGATGGTAAGACACAGAAGGGGATTTGCAGGCTCTGCATCATGGAAAAATCTATCACTTCCTGATGGCCATCCCACCCTTCTGGCAGAACTTACTGGAGCAGGGGTGGCAGAAGGGATAGTTTCCCTGCTCTTGGGCCATCCCAGTTCACAGCACGGTGTATTAATTCCAATAGCCATTGATTTCAATTTATGTTAACATGCTGCACTGTGAGCTGCAGCAGGAGGGATTTCTGGTTCATGACTCCTGTCGGGTTTAGAAGAGCTAAGGTTATCACCTCAGCAGCAACCTCCTAAGCCACCAAAGTTGAACCCAATTCAATCATGAATCAGGGCCCTTAATTAATTCTCCTTTATAAAAGCCCAAAGCAATCGTACTGATGTCAATGAAAAAAGTCCCAGATGAGAGTTTGATTGTTTCCTCAATATAAATAAAAAAAAAGTAGTTAAAAAGCTAAAAACCAAATGGCTCCTTGGGGGAACAGATTGGGTCATTCATATATCACGCACATATGTCAAAAATATTGCATTAACAATTTAACCTCACAGCTTCTCAGGACAAAAATAATTACTACTCTGAAAGAATGACTTACTTTCTCAGTATTCCTTTAAACCGAATTGCATTAATTGAAATGTAAGAACATATTTTAAGCAAGAACAATTATGCTTCCAACAAGTTGAACTACACTTCTATATTTTTATGCATTGAGGTATCCCTTCTTTAAAATGAAACAACAAACAACAATTCACCTGATAAGTTGACCATAAATAGCTCGTAAACATCACTGCTACCTGCCAACTCTCCCCATTTTATATTTAAATAAAGAAATCAGTCTTTTCTGTAGTTCTCTGTATAAAATAACATTTCTTACTGTCTGGGTAGATCCCTCCACTTGACATAATCTTATTTATTCTCAATTCTGCATATCTGAGAGCTGTGAAGAGATACACAAGCTATAAAGGACTGCATAAAGTTTTGGTAGAGACTAAATTCTGAAGACTACTGTGGTTAGGTCAACATTGGTTAGTGTTCAATGCAGACTCATATTAAAAGAGATTGGAAAGGAGAAGCGCTTCTCTAGAAAAAAATATTCTTACTTTGGTCTTTGGATGTCCTTACATCCTCCTGGCCTCATTAGAATATGCCTGGAAACACTATTTCAGCGTGCAAGGGCTGAGTGCAGGAAAGGGCTAATGGAGTTATAAGTTGGAAACATTGATCACAATGAATAGAAAAATGCTCTCATGCTGCCCCATCCCAAGGGGTCACAACAGAGGGGAAGCCAGGACCACAGGTCAGCTGGATTGTGCTGAATCATGTCCACAGTGCTCTGGACTTCAGTCCTTTGGAATGGACTGGCCATGTCAAAATACATAACTGTGGGCCTCGCTGGTCTGTCCGCTGACACCATCAGTGCCTTCACCACACGCACGTAAAAGAGATGTTTGGGTTCAAAGTTCTCACAGTGATGGGAAGATGCACTGGCAGCCCCCAGCATGGCACAAATGCAGCCTGCTTCTGTGGAGGAGTGTTGTGCAGAATGAGGAGCTCTAGAGGCACTTGAGGGCACAAGGTCCGCTGAGGTACTGTTTGTCCCGCCTCAGGGTAGAGAACAAACTTTGACATAATCCAAGTTCTTTTGTCTCTGGTGTGGTGCCTGGAAGTGAAGCTGTCCACTCTGTATGGGCTTCATCTCCACGAAGGAGTGCAGTAGTAAATGGTGTGTCATGGTGGGGGTGACTGGAGAAACCAGATCTAGGAACAAAACAGAGTCAAGCAGGTGCATGGCCCAGATCCACACTCAGTCAGAGGGAGCAGCTTCACTGTGGTGGGCTGCCTCCCACAAATATCTACAGGACCCCTGGCACCCAGCAAGCAGGTGAAGGTAAAGCAAGTTAACTGCTGTTTGAAGTCTGATTTGTGGCTTTTTCTTTTTTTTTTTTTTATTCTTTTAATAGCTGAGCTTCACTACAGTACCTGGGAATATTTGTCTTGGTAATGATTAGGGAATAAAACCTCTGGCAGCAGGATTCTGCAGGAGGGAGGTGGGGCCAACCCAGTTCTCATGCAGCATCCTCACAAGCCTGGGTTTCATAAAGCATAGCTGAATGTTTGAGTGAAAGCAAAATAATTCTTCAAGTTCAAACTAGGGCATATTTAATCTTCTTTGGAACTAACAAGGAAAAATAAGCCAGTGTGCTTTTAAAGAGAAATCTAATAGAAGTAGATGAGCACACACTGGCCAGCCCTGCTGATCCTGGCCACTGCTGTGCTCTGTGAATGCATTTTGTCCTGGGAGAGTGGCTGGGAGCACGGCTGTGCCTGTTAGTTGTGAGCAGAGCCCCTGCCGAGCCGCAGCCGACAGGTTGCAGCAGAGCTAACATGGAAAAGGCTTAACGGTACTCAAACTGGGAAGGGAAAAATCTCACGTAAAATAGCCTTAGTAATAGAAGTGTGGGTTCATCACGAGGTGTGTCCCACACAGGCAGGGCACTGGATGCTGTTTGTGCCGCCCTCTTTCCGCGCCGGATTTTCACCATTTATAGGACTCAAGAAAACTGAAACGTTTTTGGCTGTCAGCTTGGCACAAGCCTGGGACAAACCAGGGATAGGGTAACCCTGCACAGCTGTGGGAGAATGCCCAGGGAGAACCAGCAGGGATGGCAGTTAGCAAAGGAAAAGCAGTGTTTTGGGTTTGCCCCCTATCTAAATACAAGCAGTTAGAATCTGGCAGGTTTTTTACAGAATGTAGTTACACACACTAAAGTGACAACTGGATGTTAAGCCTCTGCTTTCGTTGCAATAGGACACCATCAAAAACTTGAGCTTTGCACCAGCACAGAAGGTGACTTGACCCACCAGTGGGGATGAGCTGCTCCCTGGGGAGGGGAGGTGGAACTGCCACAGAGCAGCTGTGAAAATCCCTCTTCAGGGCTGCTCCAGTGTCCCCATCCGAACCAGTGCAAGGCTGAGCAGCAGCCACAACTTTGACACAACTCAGCTGAGATGCTGAGGTCAGAGTTACCAGTGTCAAGGTCTAGGGACATGGATTCAAGTGAGAAGCTTGAGGGCAGGACTCTAGCCCAGCCATCCAAGAGCTAGGGACATCCATGGGCTGCACCAGAGTCTCACCACTTTGGAGATGTGGAGCCCAGGCTGTGTGCTGCTTGCCAGGGGATAACAGACCCTGGCATCAGCAGCTCCCCAGTGATGGGTGTGTGTGCAGGTCCTGGTCGGTGGGTTTGGGCACCTTGGCCTCCAACTGCTGCTAATCATGCAAGCACAGTCAACAGTCAAGTGAGTTTATAAACTATTTACAGAATGAATAGGCCCAGGCTGCTTTAGGCCTGGGTGAAATGCTTCCCCAGATAAACCTTTTTCTCAAGGGAAGAGTAGGGGCAGTCACTTGCAAAGTGAGATCTGCTAAGCTCCATCTAAGAGAAAAATCGCAATGCAAGCTGGGCAATAAGACCCAGACAGGATGTCGATTTTCTTTTTTTAATGGGTTAAAATGGAGCCAGTTGCAGCAAACAACACTGTAGATTTATTCAGCTGCAGAAGAACTAGCACACAGCAGGCCTTGGAGGGACAGAGGGAAGGAGCAGAGAAAAAATGAAAAAGGCTGATGAGAGTGAGCAGCCAGGGAGAAACCTCTGGAAGGTTTGGGCATGCAGGCGGCTGCACTCATGCTTTATGTCACTGCAGAACACTAAATGAGCACTTAAAAAGATAATTAGCACCTTTTCATTGGACCAGAAATCAAAGGTGCAATTTACCAGAAGTCAGTGAACAATGTAAGAGATCTAATTTAATAGCATTGCATAGCGTAGCCAGGGTGAGAAATCAGAAGCCCATCCTGGCAGAACAGCTGCATGTACAGCAAATGTTCCCCCAACAGGACAGTGCCACTGCCATCAGAGCCATGGCTGGTGCAGGCATTGAGGCAATAACAGGGTATTTGTGCTATTGGAATTCTACTGCATCATTTTAATTATCTCACAGTACAGAAGAAAATGCTCTTATCTAGAAGAGGCAGCAATTTGTAGCCAAGGTTGGCATTGTAATTCAGGTGTTCTCTTCCACAGGCTCTACACAGGCTGATAAGATCCAACCACTCCAAAGTTCAGAAAGATGAGGAGGAAATGGAGGTTTTGTTTTAGTGCACCATAGGTGAAAGGTGATCTTTCAATATTCAGATTTCAGTTTAGACTTTGGACTGTCCAGTCCTGCCCTAAGGCTTTGGAATGGGTGATTCAACTTGCTTCTATTTTTTATATCAAATGAAGTGTTCAGAAGATCAATAAAAGAAAAAACCCCACTATTAAAGTTTAAATGCCATATAAAGAAACTCAGCTTTAACTCAGTTATTTTTCAAGCCATAGCTACAGCACAAGGCATATTACCTTTATTGGGATTTCTTAAATAAAAATGTTAACTGTATGTGAGCACAGTTGTAAAATCAAGCTGTTAGCTGACTAACAAAGCTGCAGTACAGCAAATCGTGTTCAGCATTACACCACAGTGAGGATTAAACTTTGTCCCCTGAACACTACTGCCTTTCCTAGATTTCTGTCCTTTTTTTTTTTTCCTGGTAAATATTCATATGTGTTTCCATGGCAGCATGGAAAACCTGGAAGTCCTAAGCATGGTGGCCAAAACTCTAGATTAAAATGGCTGATTGTACTGGCCACCTTTTGCTAAACACAGGCAGATCCCTGCCATCATCCCTCCCAAGGGCTTCACAGATGCATCTGAAAAGGAGCTCAAAGGCAGCATGGGGCTGCATCTATCCACGTGCAGTTCCTCTGTTTGTGATCATGGTGAGGCCAGCAGAAGATAACAAATCTGAAGGTGATGTAGCCTCTATTAAACATGCCAAGAGAACAATTTCTGCTGACTTATATGATAGCCCTGACAGGAAGATCTGACCTCACTTTCTTACAGCTGTAACCTCAAAAACACCCCACGTGTAATAACTATGACAAAGTGGGACTACCAAAACCAAAATTTCAAACTCAACTTCTATTTTATCTATGGTTTAGCTCCAGCAGAAGTGTAGGTAGCTCAGATTAGTCCAGACAAACAGGAACCATGGCAATTCAAGAAAACAGAAAAAGCAGTAATCAAAGCAGGTGAACTGGGAATCTCTAAGAAATACACAGATTGCTTAAAGAAAATTCAACAAGCAAGGAAAGCATGTCTTTACTGCAAGACACTCAACTCAAATAATATATTACCTACCTCCTAATTATTATATCTAATTATAGATTGGCCTAAGCACATTGGCAAGGGAAATATGTCGTAAAATGTATGTTGAAATATTACTGTGCTATTGTTGAGTCAGCTCCTGGGATATGAGACGTTACATTTCAGAATCTCTGGCTGATTTCAGTATTTTTACATTGTTTAACCACACTGTCAAATTGTATTGTTGCAAATTTCTCTTTTCTGGTTAAATTTAGCTACTCTGTTTTCCAGGTGCAATCTGATACCTCCTAGAGAACTGTCTTTCCCATTCTTGCACTTTTCCTCTACCAGACATTTGGTTCCCCAACTGGCCTTATTTTTTTTATTTAATCTGTACTATAAGTATTGATAATTTAGAGTTTCATTATAAAACTGTATATGTTGCTTCTTGCTTTGTATTGCAGCCTGGTATCACTTTTTCAAACTCTAGTATTCCTGTGTATGTTTTGTACCCTTTGTCAGTGGATGTGATACATTGTCCCCTATATTCTATATTATCACTGAACAATATCCTACAAACCAGTTTGGTCCACAAACCAAAGCTACAAACCACAAGGTCCAGGATTTGGACCTTGAGCATGAGTACACATTAAGTCAGTTAGGATATTAAGCCATGGGAAAAGATATTTGTCCATATAGGATGGAAGAGAGAGCCCTAGAATGGAAGATTTATTTTTCACTATATCTGTCCATGTGCAGGTAACAGCAGAAAGTCTGACATAGGCACTGTGTTTCAGCATCCATATAAGATATATTATGGCCTTTTTAAAAAAAAAAAAAAAAAAAGACAGTGATTAAATGCTAAAATTAATTGCTCTAGGTTTTTGTTAATAAAATGGGGAAAAGGTCCCTAAATCATTGCATTTGTTAATTTCTAACCACTAATTTTTAAAGCAATTCCCTTAAAAAACCTCTGAAATGCTTTAATAATCTCCAAGAGTTTCAAGCAATTACACAATAAATGACTTAAAATAACCATTGTACAGTCATATGCAAATCCTCTTTCTTTTAATTATGATCACAAACTGCACTTGATGACTGTACTAGAATGTCCAGTGGGCTGGACTGCCAGAACAGCCTTATACTGTGAAGGGTGGGATAAGGATGAGCCAGGAGGCCACAAATGTGCTTGACATGACTAGTTCTTCAACATAAACCTTTTTGAGTAATGAACAGACTGAATTTTTGATCAAAAACCAAAAGCACAATTGCGTATGGAAAGATAACGTAGATGGAACAAGCAGATTACAGTACTACTGATGTCCCCAGTCTCAGGACATACACAGAATAGAGGTTAAAACTATTATTAGAAATGTAAGAAAACACCTTGACTTTGCTGTTTGCAGCAAAAGATCTGCACAGCATGACTGCTGGTTTTAGTGAAAAGAGAAAAAAAAAATCTCGATTAAATTCAGGTTGTTTAGTCTAAATCCTGTGCAAAAGTCTGAGGGAGTGCATTCCGTCCTTGGAAAGTCTGCTTTTATCTCTTTATAAAAACACTGGATCTTTCCATTATAAAGGACCCTCATGATGTTTTCCCCTGCCTCAGCTTCATACTAAAATGTCTTGAAGTTCAAATACTCTGTGATGGACTTTAATTGATTTCCAGTCAAGACTTCTTAAATCATGTTTCTGGAAGATCTACTTATTATTGGCAGGTTATTTTCCCCATTTTGACTAGTCCGTCATTCTTCAGTTCTACAGAAAAGGAAGCAAAATACATTTACATGCAAAAGTTACCTGAGGCAAAAGAAACCAGAGGACAAAACCAGTTGCAGTGGAGCCTGCACACTATGGCTGTGATCTCTGAAGTGCTGCAGCCAGAGACTGGCAGGTGCCTCTAAATATAGACACGGATATTTAAATGTTAAAAGTACAATACACAGAAAACAAAGTGAGGAAAATTATGAGTTTCAAAGAACTCCTTTCTCTTTTTCCCTTGTACATGCTGCAGCCACAGCAGTCTGACCACAGGCCTATTTGATATTTAAAAAGTTCAATTCGGTCACACACCACAGAAACACCGAAGACAAAAACCTCACGCACAAAACCTGTTCAAATGGTCTGCTGTGTGGTACTTAAGGCTGATGAGCATTGCATGTAATGATGGCTTTGGGTCTTCTCCCAGGGGCCTGGGTCAGACCTCTCCTTATATTAAACAAGAACATTGTCACCAAGTCCATGGTCTCTGAATTGGACCCTTAGATGTCAGTGCAGGTAAAAATTTCAAAGGAAAAGGACTCTGGGGAGAAGAGCATTTATTAAACCTCTTCAGTTCTTCATTCTGATAAAGAAAAAATCTTCAATGTAATAAAAAATAGTTCAATCTTTTGAAAAGATACACTGACACAATCTCACTTACTTAGAAGTTCAGCATAGTAGCTGTTAAAATGGATCCCAGCAGCCCTCCATACTTTTGTCCGAAATTTCCAAAACTTGCCTGCCCAAGAGCCAAGTTAGGATCCATACTGAGGAAATGTAAATGTACTGTAATATTTTTCTAAGCTGCCAGCAAAAGTTTGTAAACCTACTTTCCAAAATATACCACTGGACAGAGAACGCTGTGTCCTGTTCAGAAAAAAAACACCCAGAGAAGTCTTCTCTTTAACAGAGAAAAATTGGAAAGGGACATGACTTACAGAAAATTTCTTAATCTTTTTAACCATAATTTTCAGGAGGACTTCAAAGCTATAGCACACCTCCATCTCTGCCTGACAGCCAGGACTTCAGCAGCAGGGAAAGACCTATCCCATGCAGCGTGGTCCGAGCAGTGCTGCTGCCTTAGGGCCGGCATTAGCTCTGGGTGGTCCTATCTGTGTCCCGTGGGATAATGCTGAAATACAGGCCTTTTAACATGCCTATTTGCGTGGTTTCTGGAATGGTGGAAAGGTAGCAGGGATGTGGGGGAAAATTCTATGCTGCAGTTGTACAGGCAGTAGGAGGAAGGGAACTGCTAGGAGTGATCATGAAGCAGGATAAGAATTAGACTGTGGTAGTGGATACTGTTGTCAGAGAGCGTACAGACCTCAGCAATAGGTTTGTGGGGGCAATTCATTTGTTCTGTGAGGTTCTCCCTTGCAACCAGGTAAAGCTTTTACTTTTTGAGCATTTCAGAAGTGTTCTAGATTAGCTTAAATCTAGCACTGACACAAGGAGTAAAACTGACATCGATTTCCAATTGTTATTATTAATATTTCATCAGAACAAGGCCGAACATCTCCTCACATCCTTACTTGCACATTGCACCCCTAATCCTAGTGAGATCTATTTTTTAAAAGCAAAACCCTGCAGAGCAGAGACCACCACTGCTGTCTGAACAGAGAGGGCAGCACACACGGTGAGTGCTCCAGAACACGTTTAGTAAAGCTTGGGGAGGCTCCACTTCATGACACAGACACCCAGGAGACCTCATGCATGACTGAATGCTGAAGAATACATTGAAGAATGCAAACTACCACAGTATGAACCGAGATTTCTTCTGCAACAGTGTCTTACAGGGAATTACAAGGTCATACTGCACTCACCTTGCTTAGAGGAAACTTCTGAACCCAGAAAAGACACTGGTAAAACCGAGGGGCACTGCCTGTGGCAGGTAATGAGTGTACTGAGGTCTCATGATTGTAACACTCTATGGGAGTCTTAGATATGCTAGTCCAAAATAAACAGAAAATAAAGAAAATGAGATCAGGACCATCTCTGTTAAAGAGAAGGTACAGCCTTTTCCCAAGCAGGAAATTATGTCCTTACATGAGACCCAGAAAGAAAGAAACTGCAGAATGAAAGTCTTATTTTGGGGATTTTACTTTTTTCTGCACCATGCCAAAGACACTAGATCTCCAAGAAGACAACCTAAAATTTTAAAAATATTCTTCCTCACTACCATTTCTCAATATTTCAAAAAATTAAAAAATAACAGTCCTTCTGTGAAAGCTGTATCATCTAATTTTTCCTTCTCTGATTAAATATTTTTCAGTGAAATAGAGTGAAACCTGATGAAATGCAGTAGTAAAATGCACATATTTGAATATTAAGTATATTTTACTTGGGAATCCTAATTTCATTTAAAAATCAGTATTGTTAGTTTTATTATATTAAAAATATCGGGTAAACTGTTTCCTAAATTACATTTGTTTCCTAAAAATGCAGACAAATTCTGTGCAAGAACTCCTTAACAATGACATGAAAGCTGTCAGAGGAGACAAACTATCTTGAAATCACAAAATAACTTATCAGGCACCACCACACAGAGCCTGAGTTTTATGTCACTGTACTGCTGACAGTTTCCACAACTGTAGATCTTCTGAGTGACAAGTGCAGAGTTAGGCCAAAATTACAAAGGTAACTGGAGAGACTTTAATGCCTGGTAGCGTTTAAGGAAATAAATGCTTTTGGTGTTTAACTCCGAGTTGATTAGTCATTTAAAGTAGTCTGCACTCTAGAGGAAGGGACATGTCAGAAGTTAGCAATCCTCTAATCCTTCTGCAATGACAGAACGGAGCTGAGTAAACCATCGTAAAAATGTTACAGGTGAAATACACGATCTTGCATGGCAGAACATCCTGAGCAATAGGGATAGGGACAACCAGATTTCTTTGTTGTATTGGAGAAGTACCAGATCACAGTGAACACGAAGTTTTTGCCAGTTTTCCTGCTTTATTCTGGAGGCTTTTCTTATGCAGCCTCCATTTCATGTAGGTACTAACCTTGGTGTGAAGACAATCAAAAGGTGCACCTTAGGAGAATTCAACAGGTTCATGCCTGCACCCACAGCTCTTTCAGGTATCATCAACTTCTGCATGCACAAATGGTCATGTATAGTGCCATGCTAAAAGAAGGTGACCCTACCCAAAGTCAATTAAAATAAATCATGGTTATAGTGGACTTAGAGAGCACAGCAGATTAATTCTCTGGTTTCATAGTTCATATATATATATATGCAGCTTATTCAGGTATTATTTGAGGTTAAATTATAATCATTAAGTTAGATCCATACCTATTTGTTTCCTTTCTGAATTTGGCCCAAATGCATTGAAACACTAAAAATTAAGGATTCTGATAGTAAATATTTTCAGGAAACTTAATATTGTGCCTGCAGGAAGAAAACTGAGAGAGGAAGTAATTCTGAACAGTGCCAGCAACTTATTCGCTCAGCAGCTGAAAGGCAAAGTAATGGCAATGAAAACATTGGGGACACAACTAGAGAGGAAAAAATTATGCATTTGGTCAAGATTGGAGTAAATTTGGAAAACTAACATGGTGTAGTGCCTGGGGACAGTATATATGAGGATGGCTTTACATATACTGTAATATGCAGAGGACTAACCAGAAAGGCTATTTATTTATTTATTTACATAAAAGAGGCTCCACTGCCAGCTGGGTAACTGCAAATGTTTAAACTTTGAGACATTCAAAAGAGCCCTACAGTCCCAAAGCTTCAAAATGAAATATAGAAAATTAACCTACCCATTAATCATTGCAGGCACCATGACTGTACAGGTGAAATAGCATGCTAAATGACTATTTGCCTGCCTACAAGTGCAATCACCATAATTTTAACCCCAACATTTAAGATGCTAGAAGAGTGAATACCTCTTGCTTTCTTCCTAGAAAAGAGCTCTTATAGTCTGCATTGGTTGCACTTTCTACTTTGTAAATAGCAACAGCTCCAAAGGCTTTACAGCAGATGCACTTGAAAGGTATTGAGAGAAAACCTGATATTGCAGTCAGCTTTGGAACTGAACAAATTGCCCTCCTTTCTGCCCATAAGCCAGCAGGAGATTTTTTCTGCATTTCTACTCCTCTGCCCCCAAAGATGGGAGACTGACCCTTGTCCTCCCTTACAGACCACACTCAGTCACTGACATGGGGAGCTGGTGACTGCTGCTTTCCTCAGGCTCTGGATCATGACAGTGGAATGAAAAAATTGCTGAGCTATTGATGGTATTGTTCTGTTTATGTGTACTTCTATTGGTTTAGAAAGCAGAGCTAGAAGAGCATGTTGATTTTTATCTATTATCTGTTGTGGAAGGCAGAAACAGTCATAAGAAGCGATAGGAACTGTGATACTATGGATGAAAGGGTGCATCAGAAATGGACAATCTCTAACTTCTTCTTTTTAATAAGTGAGCTATATAACTCTCAAAGTAAAGGCATTGTTTGGGGTGTGGAGGATTGGGAAAGAAAGACTGAGAACTGACACCTTTTTCAAAATACTCTACAAAACCCGTTCATCCTCCAGCTTTATAAAGAAAGAGAGAATTAAAACTGATTAGAATAGGATAATCTTAGGAAAAAAAAAAACCACAACTTCTTAGATTAATTTTCTACAGTAATTTTATCCTTTTACTCCTAAAATCACTAAGAGCTTCACAGGTGATTGAAATCCCTCTATATTTTTAATACTCATATTAATGAAATATTTTAAATTAGTATCTTATGGTAAAAAGCACATAGCCAAGGTCGGCTAAAAATTACCTGTAAGGCGCTAACTGCCTCCATTCCTCTTTTCAGCTGTTCAAGTCCACTCTGCCTCTTCCTTGGCAAAAGGCTTATTCCCGTTTTCCTCACAGCCTGCCTGTGACACAGCAAATGTTCCGCCAAGAACAAATAACCGTGCGCTGTTCTGGTGGCTGTTCTGAGGCACAAGGGCAAGTGTAATACAAAAACATTTCTGTTACAGCGTAAGATTTGTCATGCCGGCGAAAACCTTTGTGTGGAGAACTTTATCTATGCTTAGCCCGAGCATGTAAAGCAGACATAAGTAAATTAACCGGCACAAGACAAATGTCAGTGAAGTTAGTTTAAGAAATTTAAGCTGATCCAAAATGAAACATGCTCCCTTTGGACTTGCCTGCTGTAGGATATTTGTGTAGCAGATTTGCATCTTAATTTTAAACCAAACTTAAATGTTACTTCCTATTTGATTTTTCCTTTGTTTTGCCACAGGCTTTGACAGGTGGCAGAGAAACCCCAAGCGGCCGAGACTGTGCCTTGCCCAGGCAGCTGCAGAGTTTGCCTGTGCAGGGAGGGCTTTGGCCAGTGTACTGCCAGGGCCACTGCCACTGAACTGCTTCTGACTCTCTCTTGTGCATTGGTTGTTTTATGTGCTAGGAAATGGGGAAACCTGGTCACTCTCACTGCGGTCCATAATGACACTAGTAAATCAGATGAGCTTCATTTGAGTTGCAAGGAAAGGGCTGTAGTTTTGCTATAAAAGTTTATTCATGCTGAGGCATTTTTAAGATTAATCTGCCGTGAGGGGGTTTACCTTACCTGTGGATCTATACTATGATTCTAGAAATAAAGACTAGACCGTGGCTTTGCTCAGGATGGGTACTCAGCTGCAATAGAGTAGAAATAAAACAGAGCACCTTTGGAAGCTCAGAGAATAATGTGGAAGAAGCAATTTTCTATAAACTTATACTGTAAATGAAGTCAGATGCCTCCCTGTCTCTGCTTAATCATCTCAGCTGCTCTGACCAGGAAATTTGGTAACTACAATGACGGTTGAAATTTTCCCCTCTAGCCAACCCACCTGCCCAAATCTTACTTCATCATCTACTTCTCATAAACTCAGTATTCTACAAATACTAGGGCACATGCCTGCGTGTCAGCTTCCCATGCACAGCATCCAACACCACAAAATGTGGTCCATGGAGCAGTTACCTTACTGTAGTGGATACATAGGAGGGTTTTTTTCTGCACAAGGCAGCATGTTCCAGCTCCCATGTTTGCTCACCATATCCTGTATATTTCTGCTAGAATAAAGTTCCTCTTCATTCCAGGCAGTGGTATGAAATGCTAGTGGTCAATAAAATCCTTCACAACTTGTGGGATGGCCACCACCATTACAAGGTGCCTGAGGGACTGACCTGTCATAGTTTCAGTTAAAAAGGAAAAAAACATACCCTTTGTGTAATGATGTTATAAAGGATCCCCCTTTGATGTACATGGTTTGATGAATTAAGGGTTTTCTTCTCAGAGTTATGCAGTTTAATGAATGTTTTCCTGTTTATCAATAGCAGCAGTGTTAGGTTAAGTGCTGTGAGCTGCCTTTACAGGCTCAGAAGTAAGAGAATGGCATAAAACTTGATGCAGTACACTACAGGCTTTCTCCTCTCCCAGCATGTAAACTATTTAATTATTAAAGACATGATGGGATTTATTTTTCATGTTCCATTACAAAATGCAATGTGCTGAAACAGGGCTGACCTTGAGGTCTCTTTGACAGTTCCAGAACCAGTCTCTGTTTGGCCTCTGCCAGAGAAGTGATTAAAGTTGCCAGTGGTACCTCAGAAGGCAGGTCTGGTCCTTTCTTTCAGAAAGGACATGTGTTTATGACAGTTGCCTTCTGACTCTTTAGAAAAGCAGTAAGTGAGGAGGTCTTGAAGCCTCCAGAAGCCTTGGCCATTCGCAGGTGACTCTGGGCAATGGGAACAGGAGCACTCTCTGTGCTGGCTGGAATTTCCTTTTTCAGGAGTTGCAGCTGGCACTCTGGGCCTCCCAGAGACGACTGCAACGAAGTTCTTTTTCCAGACTAAATAATCATGCTAATATAAGCAGCTCTCTCAGAGGCTTGAATATTTTTAACAAGATTCTTTTGATTGAAATCAAACAGGTTTCTTACCTCTGGCTCTTCCACAAGCACAAAAAGGCTTGTGGGACTTTCAGGAAAGCAGTAAGAGGAGAGACTGCTATTGCTCTCTCTCCCCTGATCTCATTCACAAATGTCTTTACCATTTTCCGTAGGTTTGCATGAACCTTCCTGCAAGCTCATAGGTTTCAATAAAAGCCTCACCTTCTATATGAAAAAGACTATCCCATGGAATTCAGTGAGTTTTGGATCAAGTCTCATGCATTTTTGAGTGGCTAGTTCTTTACCAACGAGCTTCACAAGCTGTATTTAATGTTTTTCATAGTCATAAAGACTTCCTTGCAAAACATTGGCAAGCACAGGAGCCTCTTCAGGAACTTCAGTTCTACTGAAGAAAAGAAACCTGTGATAAACTACATTAGTGGAGGTTAGGTTTTAGTTTCGACCTGAATTACATAATTTTAGGATCTTCCTCAATAGTTATTTCATTACAAAGGGCTCCTCTAGCTGGTAAAGACTCAGAGATGCCCCTTGTAAGCTAAGCTATTTATTGTAGGAGCATCTGTGGATTCAGCTCTCCTATTTCAGCAGAGGGATCTTTCTGACTGATCCTGTGTGTTATGTGAAGTAGAGACATAGAGCAGCTAAATATGCCCTTCAGGTGAGCTGTGAAGCAAAGCCACTGGCCACTGTGGGCACTAATTAAGCAAATTCTCTCACTAGCAAAGTATTTTAAAAGTCCTCAAAATCTGGTAACTGCTGTAGTTACCAGATGTAGTTGAGTATGAACTGCTAGGTTGGGTACAAAAGATGTGTATAACCATCTTGGTAGCTGATGACTTAAGTATTGCACAGAAATAGGCATAGGACTAAAGCTTTTATTCTCAAATGTTAAAAGTATAAACTGGGTTCTTACCTTCTCAAATTCCTGAAGCATGATTTTTTTACACACCTCTATTGATAATGTGGTTATATATCTGCTGCATTGCAGTAAAAGGTAAAGCAATTATCATATAGTGTTTATCCTTCTGTTTTGGAGTACTATGAAGCTCAATTGAAGGGTAATCTAAATGCATGAAACACTACTGACATACAAAATCTTGCTATTACTTTCAGAACAGAAGAAGGACAAAAGGCACAGCAGTATATCATTTGTTAAACACTGGCTTCCATGCAACCTCAAAATCTTCTTTTTATATCTAGAGTTTCTGATAAGCCATTCCTTAAAACCATTCTGTTTAGCACTTTTGCTTGCATCCCTATACGTTTGCAAACGTATCCTAAAGAGGCCAGTCTGTGCTAACTATGGAAATTTCATCTTATCCCTTATCACCAGAACCAAAAAAAAGGATAGAGTCCTTTCAATTCCCTATCCCCAACAGATGTTAAACAACATTTCTATGTATTTTGAGTGGTTAGTGCTGATACTTGGTTTTAGAAGGTGAATGCTCACCCATACACAGGATTCAATTAACATTCTTTTATGACTGCATCCATATTATTCTTAACGAGCAGACTCCTTGGTGAGAGTGAATATTTACCTCATGGCATTAAATCCACAGTTTTCTACCACAGTCATTAATGATCATACAGCAAATGATCACCCCAACACCCTGGCTACATTCCAGTTCAAGTAATTATATTCTGCCTCTCTTAATTTCCTTTTGAGAGTAATTGGCCTGATAGCAGTCTTCACTTGTTATCCTAAGCTGCTCTACAGCCTGACCACATCTCAAAGCTTCAAGGACTTAATCATAGCTCCCAATAGGTGAAATATTGATAGATGATCTCTCTGCTCACCCCATCTTTCTATCACATACAAATCCATTAATTATTGTAACACCATCTAACGAATTCAGCTCTGCAGGTACTGTAGACTATACTATCTGTATATTGCTAGCTGCCTAAAGACATAAATCAGGAGCTTAAATGATCTCAGAAACTTATGAACCCATTGATTTTAGGAAGCTGATGATATAAAGCTGCTGTACCTTTTATGTGCCTCTGACTTTGTCTACATTAGTGAGCCATTAGGCACAGTAAGAGCAGATCAGCAGGACAGTGTGGCTGCCGGTGAGGGCTCTACATTTAGAGTGCATGTGATTCGGTATTTCACTTCGGGTTATATTTAGTTTGATATGCTGGACTGGACATCCCAAATCCATGGGGTTTAAATGTGTGCTACAGATCTCTTTTGTCCCTGAAAGGATTGAAGCACCACTGATATGCACCTGAAGTAGAAGTTCTGGTTTACTTTCCTTCACAAGGAGTACGATTCATGTGCACCAAAACAGCAAATCAAACCGGCAGAGGATAAATGGGAACGATGGAGAGATTTGCAGCAAAGCTGCTCTGCTCTACTGCATGTTAACATGGCTGGGGATCCACTGTACACTGAAATGGATTGTCATCTATTCAAGGGCTATTAAAGGGCAACAGACCTTAACATGGGACTGTTTTCTGACCAACAATGAGACCAGACAATAATAAGGAAATGAGTAACTGACTCATAATGTTCAAAAGGAAGTTTTTGGGGAGGAGAGAGGAAGAGACAAGCATGCTTTAGCAGCATGGGGGGGGGGGGGGGATCTTCAGGAAAAAACTCTTGAGCCCTAAGGAAACTGTTCCAGATGGCAAAGAGTCTGAGAGACAAAACATGTAGGGTTTATCTGATATGTGCTGGTTTATTTTTGAGTGATTCCAGAGAGACCAAGCAAAGAAGCAGTGCCATTGCCCATTTATACTGCAAAGCAGTTAGAACATAGAAGAGTTCTCAATATGGAAGAAACTGCCACAACTGTGACAGTGGACGGGGGTTCCAGAGTCACTCTATGGGGTGACTCAACTACTCAAAATACTGCATCACCATAATATGAAAAATCTCGAACATCATGAGGAAGCAATGAGAAAAGGTTTCTTTCTTTTCTGATTTAGTTAAATTCCAGATCTACTTTAAAATTATTTCACCGTAAAATAATTCTGAAAAGATTTCATTTAAGCAAAAATCTACCAGAAAGGAAACAAAAAGCAAAGAGAGAGTTTTAGCACTTTGTTTTTCCTCTCTATGGGGAAAACTCCCCAACAAAATCATCTATAGCTTTTTTTCCATCCCCCCCACCCCGAAAAAGAAATATATCTATACAGGGAGATTGATCCAGTCTGGTTTTTCAGTTGAAATGTACCCAGCAGTTCTCTGCATGTACCATATATCCCAGCAATTTATTACATGATGTGAAAGTGTCTCAGAAAATAAATAGCTTAGAGCCAGTAGTAGCCAAAAGCTGAGTGTTCTAAAATGAGCATTAGTCTGGAAGGAAAAAGGTGACTAGCTGGAGACTTTAGAGCTGTGTTTCAGAGACGTGTGTGGTTCCTAGGGAAGCACATGCTCAAATTCTTGTGAAATACGGCATTTAGCACTCGCTGCTCTCCAGTCACATTCTTTCACTTCATTGTTTATATTTACTCACTTTTTTCTGCCTTCTGATCTTTGCCATAGCTTTATAATTTTCAGTTTGCCTCACTGACATTAAGTGCAAACAGTGTGAGACCAAGTAAGACAGTCAGGAAAATGACAAGGAACACGGTGTCCTAGGCCAGAAGTTATCCTGGGGAGCCCAGGAAGATTTGAATTATTTCAGTCACCTTCTCTATATCCCTCTGGTGCCCCACACTGAAGACCATGAGAGTGAGGCAAGGCCTTTCTCTATTACCATATTACCAGACAGGAAACATCTCCCTTACCTGGGGATGCGGGACTGGAAAGGGACACCCAAGTCATCCAAAGTGATCCCTCCAATGGTGTCAGAGATATCCTATGACAGAAGGTTCCTCAGAATGATGACTCCCCATCCTCAACCAAGGGAATGCTTCCTCGTGTTTCCCAGGAGAAATAAGAGCTATAGTTAAAAAAAAATATGTATCACAGACAGACAAGAAGAGAATCAGAGGTACCATGAATACCATATGTCACTGCAGTAACAGAGGACTTACTGAATTAAACTTCCCTGCAATTGTGAGAGCAACTGTGTTCCATGTTACAGAAAGAGCAAAGGAAAAACCAGCTTTAAAAGGAAGAAAAATACCTTATTGCCCAGAAAACCAGTGATCAGTTTAATTCTGAAGATGTAATTAGGACACGTTGACCAGAAAACTTAAGGAATGTAATGTCAGCCACATCTTGGACCAAGCAAATTCTCCTCTGATCCAAATATGTCTGCTACGAGAGAAGAGCAAAAGCAAGCTATTCCACATGGTATGAAATAACCTGTCCCTTGCCTCAAGGAAGGGAAGGTGCAATAGGGTAACTATATAATGAAATGGTGCCTGTCTTCTGTCCTGCAGTGCAAACTCTATTGCTGTTACTCCATCAAAATTAGAAAACAAAGGTCTAGGTACCAGTAGCATTAAAAATATGTTTCTGTCACAAATTATAGGTTGCAGATAACCACAGGAAGTGGCTGTAGTGCTTACTAAGAATCTTTAGATCTGTCAAAGACACCTATGCTCAACCAACTGTAGCTGCCCATTATCATCTAAGAGCTGTTCAAGTCCTGTCTGTATTTACAGGCTTTCTGTAACAAAACTGTGCCCTGGATGGGGACCAGCTTCTCATTCAGGGCACGTAACCCTCTGCGGGGTGATGGGGTTTGTGACTGGTCCTCTCTCTCACCCTTCTGAGCAGGGGTCAAGCTGCTGCCAAATTGCCACATTTCTTCCAAAAGATATGGATGAACAGACAAGGGTGAACGTGCTGTTTTTTAAATCCCACACTGATTATTTTAATGACCATGGGCCCTTCTGGAAACCTTGTGGGGGGTACAGAACATCACAGATGCGACAGGAGCCCAGCAGCTGACTAAAAGTAGTCCTGGGGGAACCCATTCATTCATGGACAGATGCATATGCTAACAACAGACATCCCATCATCCTTACTGCCATCACAAGTTGTAACTATGAGGACTCAAGGTAAACCCCAGCAGTATTCAGCTGTAATTCCCAGTCAATGGGAATTGTCCTGATTAAACTGAGAGTGTAGCTGATCGAGTATTTGAAACTCCACTTAAAAGTAAATATTGACATGGTTTAAAGGGATTAACTAAGATGACTGGATTCTTGTTAAAAACTTTGAGATTAAAAAGAACCTTTTACAAAGTCTTTGCAGTGTTTTGAGATGTTATTTCCTATGATAAAATGGAAAAAGGGGGAAAACTAGCTCTAAAAGTATATGAAAATCTCATGTTCCTAAACACTTATCTTTAACTGACCAACTCTTAAAATAATAGCTCTCATAAAACCTCACATCAAGTAGTTCTGTGTGTGACTTGTTAATGGATCGTGGATGATGTCACACTAGCAGCAAAGAGGTAAATAGATTAAATTTCTCAAACCCATATTCTTTAGTGTTTGTTAGCAACATGAAGTTGTCAGTCCTGAATTTTAATTGCTTGGCTACTTTTACTTCTCATAGGTGCAAAACATTTACTTCTCCACATCAGTCACACCATGTGTACAGTGGGAATAATACCTCTAATATCAGCTACAAAAGAGATTTATGAGGATGGGTGGATGGACGGATGGATGGATCAGAGCCTTGCCACACATTCCTGATCTCCGGCAGAAACACCAAGTGGTGACCCCAGAGCCCGTGACTCAGCCAAAACCAGAGGGGGAGGCTTTCCCCCTGCTTTGTGGAGGGATAACCCCCGCGGCAGCTCTGTGCCTGACCCTGCACTTATCTCCCGATGGAGATAAGCCTGTTGTTTCCCCACTGCCAGTATCAGCTTTGCCTGGGAGATGCGATAGCCAGAGCGGGGGCGAAAGAGCATCCCTTGCTCCTCCTCCCCTCAGCAGCAGCCCGGCACAGCCAGGGCGATGCCAGCCCTGCCAGCTCCAAACACACACACAACAAACCACAGCATGGGCTGGCTGCTGGGGCTGGGGAAGGAGCCTGGGCTATTAAAGAGAGAAAGTAAAGATAGTAGTAGATAGATATCAATATTAAGAAAGCCTTTGAAATCAAAACAAACCTCAAAAAGCACTCCCAGTTTTCTCTCAGCAAAAGTCCTAGAATTAAATCTTTGACTTGGTAAACTTTCCTTTTAGCAAAGCAAATTTAAAAATGTCACAATGATGAACAACATAATAAAAAAAAAAGCCATCATATTATTCTTGAATGAGGTTTAATAAAAATCAAATAAAAGCAATTATCTGAATTTTCAAGAGGATCACTTCTTCCTTCCCTGAGGTACAAATGAGAATGAATTCAGGAAATCATTAGAATCAGAAACTGGTGCTGCACAACAGAGCCAGTGTTTGCTGTACAAAGACAAACAGAAATCTCCTCCCAGGCTGACAGGCTCCTTACGAAAGCTGTTGGAGTGGAAATTCCACCTATAGGTGAAGAAGGGTAATTAAAGAGGCACAAGAATTTCTTTGTAGTAGGGCTGGCTTTTCTACTCCAGAGCAGGCTTTGGCTTTTCAAGTATTCATATTCTTCTTTATTTATACAGAAGGAAATTGGACACATCACAATGTTCAGAGCTGCCCATGGATCTTTCTAAGCAGATACATGTGAATTAACACCTATTAGCACATACCATGTAGCACTTGCTGCTCTCTTTTAATCCTGTGTAAATTCAGAGGGCCCAATTTTTCCTTTCCTTCTACCTCTTTCAGCCATCTCACCTGATGGACAGCATACACCATACACTTCTCAGTTGAAAAGGAAAACCCAAATATTTTGTGAGAATGTGTTGATTTCAATGACATTTTCAAAGGCAGAGAGCAGAAATGCATTATTTCAATAGTTTATTTTGCTAAAAGGAAAACATTTTATGCTGACTCATTTCAAAATCTTTTGATTCCAATGTTATGATATACTATTTCAATATTGATATTACTGTTGAATATTTTGATGACAAGCATGATTTTTCAAATATTCATAAGAAATCTTCAATGTGCCAACTGTTTTTTCTTTTTGCTCTGAATGAAAACAAATTCTGAACTAGAAATCTTACCATCAAACTAAAATGTATAGCTAGATTAGACATATACCATTTGGCAGACAGACTCCAAGCAGCTCCACTGACTTCAGAGAGGCAGCTTTCACTTGCAGCATTGTTCCAGGAGAGCAGAAATACGTCCTCTGTGTTATCAAGCACCACTTGTGGATGGTAGAAGACCATTTAAAAGGGGCAGATCTTACCCTGTTTGACTGATATTAATAAATGCTCTGACTTCTGCAGAAGGAGGACAGATGAAGTTGGACACCACATTTTCACTGTGAATGTCTCATGGCTTTGCTGTATTCTTAGCTCATTCAGGGATTAATTCAGTCTTGCAGAAATGGGTTCTTACATATCTAGTAAAATATTGCCACTTTTTCTACAAGCCTGAATCTTGCTTTGAAGTTAAACTCTCCATGGCTGATCTTCAGCAGCCCAACAACTAACAGAGTAGACACTGATTTAAAATCTACCAAGAAAAACATAACAACAGAAAAATAAGACAGAAGGAGGGAGACAGACAGAGAGAAAAGAGCCTCTGATCCTAATCTTGCAACAAATTGTATGTAAATGGTGCCTCAGAGAAGGCATTGGGCTGCATGAGTTTCCCTGTTGAGTATTTTGTATAACTTGGGCCTTAACTTCATGTCACAAAAGCAGAATGAAAACACTGAAATGAAGTTTGACTCTGCTCCCATTGATGCCCTGTGGGATTCATTGTTCAGCTTCCCTGAAAAGAAAGCAACAACCTTCTTTTTATGTATGTTTTATAATACTTCAAATTTAAGTACTGTTGGGCCAGACTGCCCAATGTTTTCTGGCATACATTTTCCCCAGAGAAATAGCTACATTCTTTGGTAGTCTCAACAGCAAAAAAGATTGAGAAGTACAGGCTCTTCAAATTAAAACAGGAAAAATAATCTCACTACAGGTGTCTAAATATTACATGAATTACATGAATTCAGCTCTGGCAAGATGTGTCTTCCACATACCTATAAAATATCGAAAAGATTGTTCATATATTTGAAAAGATCAGTCACTTCTCTTTACCCTCTCCTCCAGATCAATTTAAAACAAGAGAGGATGGATGTTCCATATCAGGATAAGGGATTGTTTTATCACTTTTTTTTGCATTTTTCCATCTCCATCATTTTTGACAGAGGTGGATGGTTGTTCTGCTTGTCTCCTACCCACTCTGTAGGGCCAAAGTCTCCTTTCAGTCCCCAAGGACTGATTCTAAAATATCATACAAGAAGGCAACACTGAAGATAAGATGGGCTGCATTAGCAAGGATTGCCCGTACCTGGGATTCCTCTCATCTGTGAAAATGATGGAGCAGTACAGGCAGCATAAGAATTCATATTTTCTTCTCACTAAGATTTCTTTTAGCAAAGATGCCTTTTGATTTCAGGACTTTGATGAGGGTACCTTGTACTCCACTGATCTAATCTTCAAGTCCTACTAAGCCATTGTAGAACGTAATGTTAAAGGTGTCACTGGTAACCTCTGCAGTACCCATCACATGAGCTTATGGAGTCTGAATCAAAGTAACTTTTGTTCCTAGCTTCCATCCACAAGGTTTATTCAGTAGTTAAACAAAACCCAATAAGAGCAGCCATACAACCTATGCTATGTGTGCTTCCAGGTGGTTTTGGGAACTTTTCATGTTTTTTAAGGTGAAGTCTATGTAGTAAGAAGTGGTCTTCAAGTCACATCCACATCTTGGGACTATTTTGGCCCTTACTCAGCAGATAGGCTCTAGGGGCTGCATGCCAGTTCCCAAAAGAGAAGAAAAAAAAAATCCAGAAAAGAAATATAAAAAAGTAGCATTCACAAAAAGAATTTCATCAAAAGTCAGAAAGCCATTAATTCAAGTCAAACTTGCTGCATGAGCCATTGTTTAAAACAAAACACACACAAAAAATGTAGAATCATTAGCAATAACAGGAAATCAAATGGCTGCTGTTTCAGTGTGTATACTGGAAAAATGTGTATATAGAGAGATTAAATAAAATAAAACCCCACAGCTAAAGAAATGGCTTAAATGATTACTTTTCTGCTTTCAAATTTTCAAGGGCAAGGGAAAGTGGAACAAGTGTAATTTCGCTTGGAACGATAGCGTTATTATTCTTCTTTAAAAGAACAAGAACGGCAAACAAACTACTGGTATTTCACTTCCCTTTGTAGCCATATATTGTGGTACAGCAACTAGGAAATAACTGCCCAGCTTTGGCTCACTAGGAAATAACTGCCCAGCTTTGGCTCACGCCAGGGATGAATTTATGGGGCTGTACCTGCCCTGCAAAGGGAAAACTCCACAGAGAGTTTGTAGGAGGTTAGTAAGGATGACACGCTCAGGTGCTTTAAGTTCCATTTAAATGATGATGACTCAACACAGGGATTTAAAATATGCAGATGCTGTTGCCAACTTGTTGGAACAAGGCACCTGACAATGCAGTTTCCCTGTCAGAAACAGGTTGAGGTAGAGGTTCTGGTCAAGCTTCTACCACCGATTTTTGAGTAAATCATCATGCAAGAATATCCTCTGTTGTGGGATGTTTGGGTTGCAAATGTCCAGGAAAGGACACTTTCGCAGTGGACAGGTTTGAAATAGCCATGGTTTCTATTGTATATTCCAACAGTCCCTGCTGAATAACCTGCTGTGTCAGCATTTCTTGTGTGAGGATCTCAGAGCAACAAATTCATTTCACAACCACCACCTGTGATGTATGTTGATATGCATATATTTGTATTTAGTAGATCTACTTGTATTTAACAACGTTTATTCATATTTTTCATGCAGGCTAAAAGAATTGCACAGATGTATAGTTTCAATTATATATTTTGTCCAAGCCATCAATTCAAGAAACTGTGGACATGATTTTCAGACAAGTTGAGTGCAAGTCTTCTTGCTAAGGAATGTGAATGCCAGCTGTACCATCAAACTGCTTTTGCTATTCTGATTAACTAAAACTGTTTTCATAAATCTGGCACTGACCAAAGAGATACTTCACAAAAGAAGGTGCTTGCACTGGAGCAGTAAAGGTTGAGCGGGACTAGCACTAAAATATCTACATTGCCTTCTTCTGTTAGTCTTTAAGTGACTGTGGCTATTTCATCTTTTGAGTCATTTCACTTTTTGATTACACGGTTTTCCCACCTGTGAAATTCTGATGCTGGTACTGATCTCACTGGCAAAAAGATCTTTGAAACATAGTGGGAAAGCAATAGTGATATGCAGGCAATGTGAAGAGAAGAGCTCTGGGTTTGCACCAGGCCTGGCATCACTAATGCTGCAGCTCACAACTGAAGTATGAGATATATAAAAGGATATTATGGATAATATTAGCAGATATCATAAATGCCTTCAATTCACTAGGTCTTTAAAAAATCCCTAGGGCCCAGGGAAATTAATTTGTCTCCTTGTGACATGTAAATCTTCCTCAAACAGAGGTATTAGGTTTTTCCTGTCTATGCAAATGTATTTGGGCAGCATCAGGTCCAGGGGGGACCTTACTGGATTGCAGGCTCACTCAGCTTGGGTAGTCCTTTTGCTGGAAGCAAGTGTTTATCATACAAGTTGCCACTAGACGTAAACATCCGAAAGACCTTTGGTCCTGCATTAGCACAAGTTAAAGCTCTAACTTAGCCTCCCAGTGCTGCTGTACAACAAAGACAAGCTGAAATAAATTCCCTACAGACAAACAGGAAATGTGCTCCAGCTGTAACCCACCTCATCTGCTTTCCATTCATGCCCTCAAACCCCATATTCCATGGTTTTAGACATCTACCATCCATTATCTGAAGAAGAGCTGAATTTACTGAAAAATTAAAGGAAATTAATACAACAGATCACTGTTTTAGCAATGCTTCTCTTTTCTCAGGAAGATTGCATTTGTGTTAAATCTCTGTACTCCTACAAGGTTCTCAATTAATTAAAAAAAAATACAAATTGAAAATTTTAAAATGACACCTTACCTTCTTTAATCCCTAACAAGTATAGGAATTTTTATTAATATAGGAAATAAAAACCTTTAAAATGTCTATTGTTAGAATCAAAGTTGAAAATACTTTGTCCCCAGCGTCTTCCCTTTTGGAATTAAACCCCACCAAGTAAAATCTGTGTTTAAAATAATTTTTATTGGATTTGATCAATTTTTTATCACATAGCTATATTTATGCTTTAATTTTAGCTTTAAAAGAGTATCTTCGAAACCACATTAAAAAAAAAAAAAGGCACCTGAATCACATGAAACTTGTTTAGAGTATTGGGAAAAATATGCTTTTTGGTTCACGTGTAGTTCTAGTAATTTCTTTCTGTTATGTTTCTGTTATGTTTTGAGTAAGTGCTGAAATATTTATTAGTCCTATTCTTAGAAGTAGGGATTAGGACATTTGCAGGGAGAAGGGGTTGTTTGCCTTAGGTTGTCTTTTGTTTTGTTTCTAAGACAGAGAACAATTGGCAGATTGCACATTCAAAAATAAGATTTTAAAAAAAACAACTGGGTTCCTGACAACTCCTCCAGACCAGGAAGTATTAAAGAGAGAACTCATTATTGCCCTCAGCTGTGGCCTAGGAGCCAATTTGAAACAGCTGTACTAAAAACCCGCCTGAAATTAGCAGCTGGGTACACCCCAGGGAGCCTTAGAGGAAGGTTTGGAGGTTTGTAGTGCAGCTCTACAGGAGTCTCAAGGTTGTAGGAGATGGATCTGAATCTTCTGTTACCCCGGTGGCCTGCCCTCAGTCCTACAGGTAAGGAGTGTAGCTTGTGTTGTGCTAGGGTACAGTAGAGGTAAGGAGCTTTGAACATAGAACTTTTTGACCCATGTATATGTGTTAGGTTTAAATAAGTAGCAAAAAGAGAGTCCTATAAATCTCAAAGTTTTGTTGCAGATCCTGAGGAAGCTCTCTTTTGTGTCTTGGCTTAAACTATTAGGTCTTGGTAGCTTAAGTCTTGTGTTGATTCTTTGTTGAGATGTCCATGACAATGGGCAGCTGTGTATGGCCCAGTAAGACTGCTGCTGTGCTGTGGGGACAAACAAGCACACTCAAAATCAAAGGGGGGAATGATGTACAGAGTATTTCTGCATTAAGTGGAATCAGATTGATGCTTTCTAAGTGGTCTAAGTCTTATGAATGCAGACACCTTTCAATGGCTAAAAAAATTAGTCACTTGGCTTAAGTGATTAAGATCTCAAACACTGTGGTTTGAAAGGGAAGGCTTTTTAGTGTGGAATGCTTAGTAGTGCTCTGAATTCATAGTACCTTATGTTACCTTGCTGTGCTTCTTGAACAGCCCCTTGTGGTCCTGGCATAAGGATAATGGGATTGTTCTAGGGAGCTGCACGGGTTTGCTGTCAGAGGTGATTAAAAACAGCTAAACAGCTGGACAGTGCATGTCCCTGTTTTTTGGTTTGGGAGGAGATGTATATTGTGTGTTTCCAAAGCTGCATTTCCTTCATGTGCCTGAAGTTGTTAATGGTGTAGTTAATTTTCCTAGACCCTAAAGGTCCGTGGGGTATGGCAGCAAAGGCTCTGGAGAGCAGCTGCACTGTGGCATGCTCAGCCAGGAGCTGCAGGATAGGGCGGTGGGTAGGGATGGGCAGCTCCTTCCTAGTGCCCCAGCAAAGTGATTGCAGTGTTTCTCAGAGGAAACCTGCAAGTTTGCATCTGAAGACTTGAGAGTGAGGGGAATGGCTGGAGTCTTAGGAGAGGGTAGAAAAGTGGGAAAACCTCAAAACAAAAGCAACTTGAATGTCCAGTGTGTGACTCCTGCACTAAGGCAGCACACCGTGCTGGGAGATCGATCCGAATCCAAGCAGTGTCAGGATATTTTCACTGACGTGTTCAGTGGAGTGTGATAAGGCCTCTGGGAGATGGAGCAAACTGTTAATATCAGCAAGTGATCACAATAGTAAAAAGAGAGCACAAATTCACTTCTCCTGCCTTTCACTGGCTAAATGGGAAAAGCTGGGACGTTATGTGGAGAAAGTGGGGTAGTACTTGATCTTTAGTTTTAACCTACTACGAAAATCTCCACATGTTTTGGGTTTTTTCTGCATTTTTTTTTCAAGTCAATAAAAGACTGAAAGAAACTGTGCCTGGGCATGATAGCTGTGTTTGATGATAAAGTAGTGGCCTCTATCCACTTATTTATATACAAATATCTTTATTTTACCTAAGAAGCATGTTCTCCTGAGCTTTCTCCTCTTCTCCTTTCCCACTAGGTTACATGACTGACACTTTTGCCATGACAAATCCATGAGTGTCTTAAAAATTTACCATGAAAACCCTGGAGCTTTAATTATTGTGCATTTACATAATTAGTGCAAATACATGCAATTACCATGTGTACCTACACAATTACCAGCTACAATGATGTACTAACAATCCTTATTAAACTTTAGTGGGGGAGGATGCATTGATTGTATGCACAAACAACATCTGCACTATCGTCTTTCTTTTTCTTGCACTTATTTGAAATAGCCGTGAGTGTTTGGGTTAGGGGGAGTTAACATGCTGAAAGCAGTGACATACAGAAAGTAGGTCAATAAGCTGTCCAAATTAGAGTTCTAGCGAAATGAAAATACAAGACATACTTCCAGCAATGTTTCCAGGATGCCAGAGCTTCTGCAATTAGCACAATGCTGACAATTTTTGATTACCTATGGGTTAATTATCCAAATTGTGAGGTAGCTGTGCTGCATCAGTATCTACATTCTCGATCTCATATATGCTCTACCACATCTGTAGTTCACCTGAATAGAATTTCCAAATTTCTATCACATCTGCACTCTTCCTCCAGTTACAAGTGTCAGCATGATTGGAGTCCTCATGACATGCCCCTTGGCTGCCATGTCAAGTTGAATGTCTACTACTGGGGAAAAAAGTGTTTCCAAATTAGTTAATTATATTATTTATCTTAATTAATCTTTGAATTAAGATGAGGGGAGTTTCAGCTTTTTCTTGCAAAACATATGCTTCCTTTATTTTGGAAAGTATTTAACATAAATATCCCAAGCATTAGGAAGCCTGCTAATTTCATAGTTCTCTGGGCTTTTCTGTACTCTAGGAATTTCAGTGGCCTTCTACTTCTCTTGGCTCACGTACAATAAAATACAGCAAATGATGCATTAGGGACCACACCTCTTCCCGTTGTCTTCAGTTTTGCCCTTATTCTCCAATTCAGCTGTAAGGAATTTGTTGCCTGTGGTACTTTTGCAATAGAGCCTTATTATGAAATTCTTCACTACTCCTCCTGCCCTATGTAGTCCCCTGGAATAGCAAGGAAAATAATCTGCTGCCTTTCTTTTCTTTTTTTTTTTGGTTTTGTTTCCTACACTTCATGGCTCACAGATCAAGCCTTGGTGGTCTTTTGTGTCACTTGCACATATGCCTCTGAGAGTATAGTCACACAGAAGAGACTGGGTTTTGGTTTGTTTTTGTTTGGGTTTTTTTTTTTACCTCTTCACAGAGAGTAGAAAACCATACTGTTTGATAGAGCAGTGAAAAATGGAGAGGCTAATTGTTGCTGCTAAATGCAATAAAGTAATACTTTGGGCTCTCAGGCATGTTTTATGACCAATATGGCAATTACTAAATAAAATCCCATGCCCCGGAATGTTTATTTGTGTAAGCAACTTATGGCTATTTATTCATATTTTATGAATTTATTTTTCCTTTTTCCAAAATTGTATTAACCATCCCTTGTGGTACTAAATACAGTTGGTTAGGAAAAAAATAAATTATGCTGCATGCTAAATGGGAAGACCCATTGAGAATCTAGTCCTAAGTGTGTTTGAGGCTACATTTTATTTACTGTGATTAGCTGTGTTAGCGTTGTAGTGTCCTGGTAAGATCTGTCTGATATGAAGCAGTCCTCACTGTCCTGAGAATAACATTTTACTTGTTTTTTGCTCTCCTTTCACATTGCCAGGCTGGCTAGTTTAGACTAAAATCTCTCACATAGACCAGAGTTCAACCTAAGAGTTTTCCACTTGGTTCTAGTGTCATTTGTCATTTCCATCTCCTGGATGCGTCATATAAAAACTGAAGACAAGGGAAGAAACAGAAGTAGGACTTAGACTGCAGCATTCATGCTCTACACATGGTTACAGTTGTTGTTCTTTAAATCTCACTACCTTTTGCCATTAAAATTCAGTGAGGCTAAAAGTAGATCTGTTTACTGACAAAATCTGGCAGCAGGTAGTCAAATGATAGAAAAACAGAGTAGTATTTGCTCTGCCATGTATGAAATGGGAATCCACACCACGAACACCCATTGACATACCAAGTGAAGCGCTCTCAAGGTAGCTATAGGCATGTCTGTGGCGGGGAGGGGCTTACTTTACATAAGGTTATTCAATCGCATTATTTGGACTGGACTAAAAATGAGGTCCTGATGTCTGTGGTCACTCAAAATCCTTGGGTATTTTTTCTGTAAGAGGATGGTGTTGCACCTTTCACTCCAGCCATCTTCCAGCTTTGCTAATTATAGTCTGCCTCAATATGTTTCCCTGAGTTTAAACTTGGATAAAGTTTTGTTTTCTTTTTCACTTTTCCTCCTGAAATTGTAATAGTGTAGCTTGAATAGCATTTAATAACAACAGAAGTGACTGCAGTCCGTATTTACCAATCTCAGTTGCAATGCCTAGAAATTACTTGCTTTGTGGGCAAGGTTTGCATGAGTCAAAGTGACATCATCCCAAACCAAATTTGGATCTGAGATTTCTCAAAGCTGAGATGTGCTCGGTTCTTGAATTTGGACTTGAATTTGCCTCTAACAGGGCAGTCTTTATATTAAAAGACAAGATTCTGTGCTCTGCAGTACCTAACGTTTATGCCCCCATCAAAGTATCCTTTTGGAGCTATATAAATAGCATGTTTACAATGTTGCATTTCCTCAGCTTGCATGGTTAGGTTCCTTTTCAGTATCTTATACGTGGCATGCTTTCTCTTCCTATCCTTTCAGCTCATTTTTGGTTTTTAAGCTGTATCCTTGACTCTTGAAGGCATACATCCCGGATTTCAGTGCTATCTTCTTACATAATTTTAAAAGGTTTTATTCTATTTGTCAAAGTACTCAAATCACCTTGTTTAATCCAGGACAGTGTGCACGTGAAGGCTGAGGACAATGCTGTAAGCTATAGCTTTGATCCTTCTCAGCAGATACCCCACAACTGAGGCATGGGTGCAAAGTTACTCAACATTCAGAGTTACTTGGGTCTTGTGTTTGCAAGACTAGAGGCTTGTTGAGTGTCTATGTTGCCTTACTGTGGCACCCCAAAGAAGAGTTTTGGACTTTTGAGTACAGAAAACAATTTGCAGAAGTAGCAGCTTGGTTCAGAAAGAATCACTGTAAAAAGGATTTGTCACTGTAAATTCCCAGAAAAGACAAGATGTGTATCCTTAGTGACTGAAAAATGTCTCGATGATGCTCCTTGTCTCGTCTGTCACATGGAAGCTCCTTTGGAGGAATCCAGTCCCTCATTTTAGTCACAAATGACTATGTGACTTAGGCAGTATAGGTTGAGGAGGACCAAAGAAGCATGAAGTTTAAGACAACGTGCAGATGTTTTCAGACCTCAAAAGGAAAAGGGAAGAGGAAAAAGAAAAAGCCCAAACCTCCAGCTACTTCCCTCTTCATGTCTTGTAATTGTTTTCCATTTGTTTTTCTCAGTAAAATTGTTTATTTTTTCCTCTAGGACTCCAGTTGCATAACTGCAAATTTCCTTAATGTCTTTGCATAGCAATTTCATTCTTACTTTAAGAATCCAAATTAACCTTGTTTTCTTTCCCATACTATTAAGGAAAGGATAAAAACGGACATAGTCCTCAATAAACTTGTATCAATTTGTCACTGTGTGCAATGTAATATATATATAGCCTGGCTGCTGCCTCACTGAAACTTAATCTCATTTTCACGCAGGTGTAATTTAACTGTATCCAGTAGTATTATTCCTGGCATCCTTCGCTGTTGTTATGTCAGAAAAAGACTTGTTCTTCCCCATTTCGAGGTAGTATTAGCTAAACTTCAGCACAGCTATTGATCTGAGTAAGCATTTGCTTGAGCTAAGCCTGTGAGTTATGACAGAAGGGCACATCAGAGATTTGTGTTGATGGATGAATAGTTCCATGAGGGCTCAAAAGATTCTGAAATGTGTGTACCTGGGGAGCATCAGGTGGTGTGGCGCCACGGGTGTGACTGCAGCAAACAGCTACCAGAAAGCAATACTGATGTCAGACCCCGCTATGAAGTCAGCAGTGATCGCAGGCAATCTTTTGTGCATATTGTACATCTGCAGACCATATTGGGTTTACTTGAATTAGCCCTTAAACTAGGCAACTTAGTTACTAATGGCTGTAGAACCCAATAGCTCAGTGTGGACTTGCGATCTAAGCACTTGCTCCCTCCCTTTGGCCTCCATGGTCTGCACTAAATCCTACGCTGCAAAAGCTGCACTGATAGCAGTTACCTGATAAAGCTAGTGTAGAAGTAACCTGGGTATGTCTAGACACAATGTCTACATGCCATCTCAATCAATTCCATTTTCATTATGGTACAGTATGAGTTATGATAGCAGCAAAACCTAATTTGAGCTACAGCTGAAGAGGGTTAAGGGGAGGTGATATTCTGGTTTAACATACAATCCTCTGGAGAAAAGAGTTCAGATCTGTCTTAGGTTATATAACAGAAATGAGGTTAGCAGATTTGGTCTAATCCCTTGTGGACAGGCCCACCACAGAGCGTGGAATAATGTGGATAACTGTCTGTCTGCCTGCTTGCTGACAGCTTTGCTACTGCAGCAGCGGAACACTGTTAAGCCAGGATTCGAGATCAGGCACTGAAGCTTGCGCAGCCTCTGTTGTAAAGCTGTTCCAAGAACTCTTCATCTCAGAATTGTCAAGAGCACAAAGAGCAGCCTGGTCTCTTAGAACAAACAAAAAGGGCCCAATCCTTGGTCGTTTTGTAAATACTGTTTTTACTTTGCTCTGACATTGCAACGGCGTTGGAAAATTAGGCTGATCGGCTAATTGAGGGCTTTGTTTGGAAGGTTGTTCTTGGGACAAAATTGAATACCCTAAGCCAGTCCTGCCATACATGTAAACTCCTAGCTCTTTTTTTCAGTCCAAGTGGCCAGTCCACCCTTTATGCCACAGCAGGCAATTGGCAGTGAATTAGAGCAGCTATAAAAGTTCTTTATAGTGAATTAGTCCAGCCTCTGGCTGAAAAAAAGTACATCAACATGCATTAGTGGCACCTTTCTAAATTTGTGAATCATATCAGCACAGATCAGAGAAAACTAAGGCCCTCCTAATCTTCAGGGAATTTAATTTACAAACAAACTGGTAAATACACTAGATAAACTGACTGCTGCAACCACTTTTGGGCCAAAACCTTGTGGGTGACTAATGCAGGAAATTGGGAATGTCTCCAGGGACTGAGAAGGTGAAGTGCTCTGTGTGGGCAGGTGTAGCAGTTGGGATCTGGCCATGACACCAGTTAACACATGCTGTCACTGCAATGCCGTCTGAGCTTGAATGCCTGCAAGTGCCAAAGGCTGCATTTGCGCATCCCCTGTGAACTGGTATCACCTCCAACCCCTTGGGTGCCTCTGAACAGTGTGTGGCAAACCCCAATATAGAAGAGGCAGGTTCAGAGGGCACAATGGCATCTGCTAAATCACTACACTTATTTCCTGCAAGACCTTTATTTTCCTAGCCATGTACTGTACGGATCAGGTGACTTGGTTTCTGAAAGAAGGCAGGGTGATGTAGCTGGTAAATCCTGCATGATGTGCAGATGTGGAATGTAGTCTGCAAAACACCTACAAAAATTTTGAAAAAGTAAATGTGTTTTTACCAATCTGCTTTCTGCCTGGATGGTATCAGTGGAAATTATGCTTAAATACAGTGGACAGGCTATGACCTTGTAACTGCTGTTCTGCACAAAGATAGGTTCAATTTTTTATTCCTCTATTTCTGCAAGAAGGTTCTAGCAATCAAACCTACTGTTTGACTTTGCCTGTGTCCAAGACAAAAGTTTTGACACTTTACCAAGGTGATGCCTTAAAAATATATTAATTGCAAATTAATTTACTATTAAGGTATGATACTCTGACACCTGTATGATTATCAGGAGATGAGTATATTGCTACAGTGCCATTGTTGGTTACCTAAAAGGCTGGTTTTATTCTGTGCCTCTTTTAATAATGGACATCAAATGCTGTGCAGGAGTGAAATGGGTTTCACTGACTAGACAGGATGTGCTGTTAAAGTCAGTGGACTGCAGGTTGTAATCACGGGGGTTGGTGTGGCTCTGGCAGGAGGGCGCAAGGGAGAGGCGAGGGGTCACCGCTGGAGCAGGGGCCGAACGCGTTGGAAGCGCTCAGGTCCTGGCCCCCTGGGCCTCTTAGGGCCCGGACCTTTGGCAAAACACTCCTTTGACGGATAACAGGGCTCGCCGTGCGGACAGGGGAGCGGGCCCTTAGGCCGCGCCGCCGGCCCGCCCTGCCCCGCACAGCCGCGGGGACGGGGGGCCCGGCCCGGCCCGAGCGCTCCCGCCCGAGCGGCCGCCGCGTCTTCCGGGCAGCTGAGGGCAGCGATCAGGGCGGCGGAGGCCGCGGGAGGGAAGGAGCCGTGACGCGGAGCATCGGCTCCGCTCCCCGTGCGGGCGGGCAGTGCCAGAGGGACCCGCGGGCGGGTGCGGGCCCAGCACAGGCGCCCCCTCCCCTGTCTCTATCCCCTTGTCCGGCGGCGGGGCCCCCGGCAGCGCCCGGTGCGCCTTTAAGGGGAGGCGGGCGGGAGGGTTGGCAGCGGCATTGTTCCCTGACGTCACCGCAGCCTGTGCGGCGGCGGCTGCTCTCAAACTTGCCTTTGTTATTCGGCGCTCCCCGGCTGACACCGCGGCCGCTCGCAAAACGCGGAGCCGGAGTCGCGCCGGAGCGGCGGGACGTGCCGCGCCGCCGGCTGCCCGGGGCCGGGAGGGGGCCGCGCCGCCCGCCCGGAGCTCCCCCCCGCAGCCGCGGCGGGGCCGGGGAGGGGCGGCCGCCGCTCTGCCTCCGCGCAGCGTCCGCACGGCCCCCCCGGCGCCCCGAGGCGAGCGGGGGGCGGCTGGAGGCACAGGGAGAGCGGCAGGAAGAGGGTTTCTTTTTTTCTTCTGGGGAAGCCAGGGAGGCGTAAATGAGCGGGGCGGGGGCCACCCCGGGGGCACTGCCCTCGGAGGGTGGGCGGGCGGTACAGCCCCGCAGCCGCCGGCCCCGCGCAAAGCAGCGCGTCCACGGGCGGCGGAGCGGGGTAGCCCCGCGGGGTTACGGGCGGGGAGAGCCCCGGTAGCGCTCGGTTCCGGCTGCACGCAAAAAAAAAAAAAAAAAAGGAGGAGAAAAAAAAAAAGACAATCCTCCCCCCTCCCCAGGCGATCCGACATCCCTTTACAGTCCCGATCGTTCTCCTCCTCCAACAACAAGACGAATGTGACCAGCGAGGAGCTACACAGTGCTGTTTAAATTGCTTATCTTAATTGCATAATCTAACAAGCCCCGTTGGAGCACGGATGAATATATTAGGCTTATTAACAACTCATCATAAAATATTGATTGTCCTGGAAGTGTTTTATCAAGGGGAAGAGAAGTCGAGGGAGATGTTTTTTAGCAGATTGGTGCTTGTCAGACAGGGACGATTCCTTCTTATTTTCTCCCTGGAAATCGGGCTGGATTTCCTGAGGAGCACAGGGGAAGAAAAAACAGCAGAAAAACACGCCCTATTGTTAGCGCCGGGGGCCGCGCTCCGGGCGGCGGGGGGGCCCCGGCCCCTGACCGCCCCCCCTCCGGCGGGGCCGCCTCCCCGGCCCGCCCCGCCAGGCACCGCCGCCCACCCGGCTTCCCCGGTGGAGCGGGGACCCCCGGGAGAACCCCGCTCCTACCTGGGTGGCGGGAGCTCCGGGCTCTGAAAATAACAGGGGCCCTGAGGGTGGCGGTGGTGGTGGCAGTAAATGGAGGGGGGGGGGTGGTGGGATGTCTACAGCGCAGTAGACGGAGCAGCGGGATCTTTCGGCGTTCCCGTGTAATCCCCCTGCCCGCCCGGTAGTTCCTTCCATGCCCGTAAAATTTCTCTCGTGAAGACGACAGAGACAGAGGCACCTCATGCTTGAGAGAGTGTGTTGGGTCCAAGGTGGTTTTCCCCTATTTAATAATACAAAAACACCGAAGGGAGTGTAGATACTCTCCAGCTTTCAGTTTCCAGAGTGGAAGGGTTTCCAAGTGCCTGGTATTCAGGAAGACTAAAACGAGAATCCCCGCCTTAAAATACACTGTAAGACAATATTTGTATTTTAACTCGCATCTAAGATTTTTAACTTTGTGTGATTTGGGGAGTGTGTGTATGTGGTGCGGGGGGAGAGGGAAAGGGAGAGGGCGAAGGGAAGAACATCCCTGTAGGAGGCAGCTCCCTTTCAGATAGGAATCTGGGACAGATTTTGCCAGCAGCCACAAAGCATGGCCCTTTGGTAATAGAATAGCCAATGTAATTTGACACTTCAACTTGCTGTGCTCTCTGCTAGTTGATTCACTTACTCACCCACTAACATTGAGCTCCTTTTCACTGTCTGTGGGCAAGGGGGAAAAAAAAGGGGGGGGGAAGGAAGAAAAAAGAAAACGGGGGGAGAAGGAAGAAAGGAAGGGAATAAACAAAATTATATATTTAAAAATACCCAAGTAGAGCTGCAAATCAGTTGGGGAGAGAGGATTTTGCCTGCCTTCTTCCTTATTATTTTGCTGCTGCAAGGCTGCTTTGCAATCCGTAGGTAAGTTTCGCGTCTATTTGCGCTCCCTGCTCGCACCTCCCCGTTCGCGGCCGGGCAGGGGTTGCGTCTCGGCGGAGCAGAAACAATGGAGCGGCCACGCTGGGGAAATAGGTGTACAGGGAGGAAAAAAAAATAATACATATTTATTCTGCAAGGGGAGAAAATGTGCGGAGACTTCTTAAAGGGGCAGGCTGTCCCCACCGAGGGCGCGGGGCGAGGGCGGGCGGGGAGCCGCGGAGCCGGGCCCGGCGGCGGGGAAGCGGCTCTACCCGGGCAGTGCCCTTCCCGGGCCGGCCGCGGGGTCGCGGGGGGACCCGGCCCGGAGCGAACTTGGAGCGGCCGCGGCGTGAGGCGGGCGGGCGTCGGAGCCGCCGCAAGCACAAAGGGGGCTGCGGGGGCCGGGGCGGCGGCTGCCCCCGGCCGGGGCGAGCGCCGTCGGGGCGGGCTGGAGCCCCGCGGCGGGGCCGGGGCTGCGGCTCGGGGCGTGCGCGCCCGGCCGGCTGTGTGTGCGTGCCCGGCCGCCCGTGCGGGGCTGGGGAGACGCGTGGGGAGGCTTTCGTCTGTTCTCCGGGCTCCGGGAAGCTTGCCTGGGTGCAAATTCTTGTGTCTGGGTTTCGAGAGCCAGTTGGGACCGGGGCCTCTCTCGCCAGGCAGGAGGAAGGAGCAGCCCCCCTCCCTCTCGCTCTCTCTGTCTCTCTCCCTCCCTCCCCCCGGTGCATCTGTCCAGGAAGCCGCCGGGCGGAGGGGAGGGGGCGCGGGGGCAGAGGGCCGGGGGTGCCCGGCCCGACCCGACCCGACCCGACCCGACCGCCTCTCGCCCGCCTTTGTGCGAGGGGAGCGGGGGAGCCGCTTCCAGGGGCGGCCGGCGGAGCTGCTCGCGGGGAGAGGGGGAATGGCAGCCAGTTAAAAGACACTTCAGGAATGTAAACATAAAAATAGGAGCCATCCAGCCACGCTCTTGCCCCCCCCCACCCCCCCACCGCCCCGCCGCTCAGGATAGCACTCTGGGCTGGCGCGGTAGCGGGGAAGGAGTACGGCAGCCTGAGACAGGGGGGAGGAAGTTGTTACTATAATCGGGGTTTTAGACTGTAAACTTTGTTTTGCACGTGTAAAGTTTAATTTCGGTGCCGCCTCGGAGGCTGCGATGAGGGACACGGGGCGGCGCCTCGGGGGTGCCCCTCCAAGTGCAGCCCCTGTCTGTGCTAAAGGTGGAACCTGCCCGGCGGTGGCAGCGTGACCCCGCACCGCGGCCAAGCCGCTTTTGTCTGGGATCGCCGGGGTCCCGCTCACCAGCCCCGGCAGCTGCGCGGGCTGGTGCAAATCGCGGCCGTATCGTCAGTTTATCGAGACCGAAGCGAACTTAAGGCACAGCTACGCGCTGTCGTCCGATCGTGCGCCGTGTGTATTTTTGTGCTTCAGTTAATAATCTGCAAACGGCTTAATGGCTCTGTAGTGCCAGAGGAATTGGTTTTCTCCATTTACTTCAGCAGGCCTGAGTGAAGCTGGTGTTCTGGCTGCTTTTTTCAATGCATTGACACGAGAGAAGAGGATTTAACTTGGCAGCCTGAACAAATGCTCTATCAAAGGTTTCCTAAGAGACAGTAGGAGTGCTGGGGAGATGAATGACCTGGGGTAGTTTTAGGGTGCTACCTATGCAAGCTTTCTTTTAAATATGAAATGGCCATTTAGGGCTCTGAATAAAACTGTGCGCATCAGAAAGGAGACAGGCTTATAAAATTTAAAAGGGCAAAAGCCCATTAATGCTATGGTGAAGCTTTGGCTCCCAGGTCTGGTTGAGTAGTTCCAATTGCCTTGAAGTGCCAGAGCTTTTAAGGAATCTTTAGCAACAGCTTCTCTATCTGTGGAACGGACCTTGGCCTTGCACATTGGAAGGTTAATGGTGCAGCCTCTCCTCCCCAGGCAGGGGAACCAGGGCAGCAGTCAGGCGTGAGGGCACCGGGGGTAACCAAGAGGTGAAGCAAGAACAGGAGGGGAAGAAAAAAACAAAAGCTCTGTGCTGGAATAGAGATAAAACATCTTACTGGTGGTAACCTGTTCAGGTTGTGATACTGAAGCAGTAACGTGGCACAGGGGTAACTCAAAAGTGTTACCAGCACCCGCAGAAAAGTTTCACAGAGGA